>NC_046190.1:15789015-16092045 GCF_011004875.1 Balearica regulorum gibbericeps
GCTAACTCAACTCCGTGTGCCGCAGTCTCCATATGCTGCTGGGGAGCCCAACAGAGAGACCCTTGGGTGCGGACTGCAGAGAACTCCCAACCTCGCAGACCCCTCCCCAGGCCCCAGCTCACCCCACATCTCGATCCAGCATGGTGCCCGGGTGGAAGGGGGGGAAGGCGTTGCCGTTCGGGGGCTCCTTTGGCGAGTACAGCTTGAATGACTTAGAGGAACAGCCTGGAGAGAGAGAGAGAGGGGGGACATGGGTCAGCTGGGGACACCTCACACATAGAGAGACCCTACTATGAGGAGGAGGAAGGACGCAGGACCAGCCAAGCCGCCATCAGCACAGCTCCATCCCTCCTCTGCTCCCCCCTGATCCCAGCCCAGCCCCTTCACCCCACACATGGCTCCAGGCATCCCCTGTGCAGGATGGGACCCACAGGGTCAGGGCTGAGCTCTCACATTTGGCAGCTGGAGGGGCCCAGCTCCCTCCAACGGGGGTCCCACTGGTGCCCAGAGTTTGCTAGTTCTCAGCTGGCTGGGGCTCAGGGGACAGTGCCTGAGGGGGACAGTCCAGCTGGTGAGCCGGGGGCGGGGGGGGCTGGCTGGGCCCTATCCTCCCCCCAGCCCTCCCTCCCATGCTGCTCCTAATCCCACCGACCCCACCGAGAATCACATGGGATCTTTTTGCTGACCTTTCTATCGCCATGGTGACGGGTGAATAATCGCCCAGAGGGATGGATGGCAGGTCCCCAGGCAGTCACCATCTGCTGCTCGGGCAGGCCAGCGGCCACCCGGCTCCAGGCGGACGCAGAGATCCCACGCACCAGCCCTGATCAAACCACCCCAAAGCCTTGCTGCCCTCTGCAGCACCAGGGCAAAGGATGAGGAACCCACGGAGGTCCATGGGGTGCAATGAGGTGTGCAACGGGGCGTGCAACGTGTGCAAGCCAGCATCTATCCCTGAAATGAACCTGAGGATCCCTCTGGGCCCACAGATAGGAGACAGGGATGCCCATCAGATCCAGCCACACCAGAACGGCCAGCCCCATCAGGGCTCCTGAGGGGCAGCCAGGGGCTCCCACGCTCGCCGGCCCCCTTCCACCGCCGGGACAGGTTCCTGGGAGCGGCGGCTGCCAGTGCCCCTCCCTGAGCCCCGCGGGAGCCCCGGCACGCCCCGCGGCTGGCAGGACCCGGCACGCTGCGCCCGGGCGCTGCTGAGACATGCGGCTCCCCCCCGGCGGGCAGACGGGCTGACCTGGATGGGGCGCAGCAGCGGGCGGGCTGCCAGGCAGCTCCGGCTCCACTGGCTCAGCCGGCCCCACCGCGTGCAGGCACGTCTTCCCCCGTCGCACCGCAGGTGGGGGCCCCGAATCCGGCCGTGCTGGGCTGCCGGCTGCAGCCAGGGCCGAGGCGGGATCCCCGTCGGCCGCCTGCCCGCACACAGCCCTGGGCTGGGCACTTCCCGACGCCCACGAGCAGCCGGTATTGCCACCCAGTGCTGCAGAAAGCAAGCCCAGCGGTGGAGGGAAGCGTCTGGGAGTGCCAGGCACGGTGCTGCCTGTCTGGGCACCGCCGAACAGCCAGGCTGCAGGGAAAGGTGCAGGGACAGGATTGGAGCAGCCACCTGGCTGTGACGGATGCAGGAAGGGAGCAAAAAGCATCAGGGTTAAGGAAAGCAATGCCACCAGCACTGGGACCCAAGATGTCCAGCTTGTTGTGACCTGTCAGCCAAGACCAAATGACCGGGACATTGCCATCACTCCTGCCGAGCCGGTCGGGACCCTGAGCCCACAGTCGCAGAGCTTGCATGCCCAGCTGAGCAAGTGAGGGCTGGTCAAAAATAGAGGCGTTAAATCCAACATACACCCGGGGAAACCTGTGTTTCAGTCCTTGATTTTTGTCTTCTTGGGGGCCCTGGTACCTTCTCACCGTGTTTCCCCGTGGCAGCCAAACCCAGCCTCTCCCCAGCACCCACCAGGACGCATCCGTCCCGCAGGGCTGGAGCCCAGCCTGGCCACTCTGCCAGGGACTCATCGCTCCTGCTCCTCGCTCCTGCCCGCCTGCAGTGAGGATAAGTGGGGCACGGCACAATTTCTCACACGACTACTAACTACGCTGGCCCCTTGCTCTTAACTAATGTTTTCATAGATAAAAATTTTTTTGCTAGGGATGTTGGTGCCGGTGCGAGGGAATTTTTGCTTTCTGCTTTAATCCCTGTCAACTGGTGCCTAATGGAAACTGTAATTCAACTGAAATTGCACTAGAAACACAGCATTTCCATTTCCTCCGTGCTGCTGTTAAATGACATGACGCCGAAGTGTGCTTGATGCATAGGAAACTTCCCAAAAGCGCATCTTCTGTTGAAAACAAACTGATTCATTAGGCAGAGGAAGCCACGGATGGAGATGGGGAGCTGAACTGCTTGTTTCTGGTCACCATGTCCTCGAGGGGGAGAAAAAAATCAGATCCAGCAGGTCTCATCCGCCAATGCTTTGTTTTCACTCACCAACGAGAAACAGCAGGAAAAAGCCCCCAAGGTTTCTTGCTGTCCTTGGTCTCCAGCTTGCTTCTCGGGGTGCAGGAAGGTCTCCTGGGGTGGTGTGACCAGGGGACAGATCACTCTACATCCACTTCACTTCTCATCCTCTTCCCCAGCACCCTGCTCCTGGAGGTGGGACAGCAGACGAGCTGGCCCGCCACTCCAACCCAAGCATCCATTTCCATCCTGAGCCTTCCCAAGCAGATTAACATGGACACAACCTGCTTTTGGGGCTTCACTCACTGGCCTGTCTCAGGATCCCGAGGAGTGGAGAGGAGCCGGTTATGCGGCCTCAGCAGCACCAGCTTCCTGACCAAGTATTATTTTTAATGCAGCGTAAAATATGTTACTGGATTCAGTGGTTTTAAATAGCGTTAACAATAGCCTTAGGATTTGATACAGGCTGTCCGAATTCTACATTCACTGTAGATGCTCACACTACACAAAATAACGCAATTATTTTACAGCAGCAGCATTACCACCCACTTTTGCCCACACCGGGGTCACGCCGCCCGGTCTGGGAGATCCCTCCATTGCTGCCTCTCCCCTTCGTGCAGCCCCAGCTCCCTACAAGCCCTGTCCCACCGGGCGCAGAGACGCAGATCCACAGGATGCAGCCCTTCCCGAGCCAAGCCCAGCGCTTGGCCCCAGCCAGTGTCTTCCCCACAACTCTGCTCTGCCTCCTGCTCTGAGCACGGAGGATCCGGGCAGGATCTGGGCGGACTCGGTGCAAGCAGAGATGCCGCTTGGCAGCTGGGCATGCGATGCCCCTGCAGACCCCGAGCTAAGGGGAGAGGGTTCCCGTGGCTGTTCCCGGGCGCTCGCTCAGCACTGCAAAAACACATGCATGGTCAGCAAGGGAAAAAATTGGGCTGACACTGCAACTGGTGAGCCACCGGCCCAGGCAGGTCCTGGCAAACGGTGCAGTGCCCATGGCCAGCCCCACAGCTCCTCCTTGGCAGGGAGGCACAGGAGAAGGGAACCCCGTGGAGGGATGTCCCGGCTCAGCATCCTCTGCCGAGGCCAGGTTGGAGCTGGCTGGCACTGCACAGAGCTGCCATGACAGCTCAGGCAAGGAAGCAGCTCCAGGCAGGTGGGCACCCAGGGAAGGGAAGGTGGGTGCTCTGCCAGTGACTCACGTACAGCCTGGCGCTGCCCAACCCTCCGCCTGCTTCTCCTCTGCTGTCCCTGCCTGCAAGCTGCCAGCCCCCGTGGGGAAAGCTGTTCTGATACACTGCCCAGAGGGTTCGCTGGAGTGGGAATGTTTAAAACCCAAACCAAGTCCCTAGAGCTGGGGAACATCAGGTTTCCAAGAGCACAGTGGGCACCTTGCAGAACCTGCACGGCCAGAAGATGGCACAGCACTGTAAGCCAGGGAGCTGCCTGCCCGGGCAGGGGACATGCAGAGCCTTCCCTGGTGTCTGGCAGGGAGAAAAGCCCCTGCCTGCACTCCCCTCACTCCATCTCACCAGCAGAGAGCACAGAGCTGCTGAGGACAAAGGCGGAGCAGTGCCGATGTCTCGCTCCTACACCTGCAGCCTCCAGCAGGAATCGGTGCTCCCTGTCCCAGAGAGGAGCCATCCCCAGCCAGGCAGCCAGAACACTTTCTGTGCAAGCAGCAAAGCTCAACAATGAGACAGGGACTCCAGAGGCTAAAAAAAAAAAAAAAAAAGATAAAAATAAATGAAGAAACAGGGCTTTTAAGAGGCCGCAGGGTTACAGCTCAGCCAGGGAGCATCCTGCTCCTCCCAGCAGCCCGGCGGCGAAGAAGAGGGGCTAGCCTTCGCTAAAGGCTGTCGCTGCTTCCCGGCATGCACCATGCCTGCTGCTTCCTGGCTGCCTAACGAGGCTTTAAAGTGTAAATAGCGGCATTGTTTCGCAGGGCTGCCTCGCTGGGGTGTGGAAGCCCGTGATAGCGGCAGGAAATCCATCTTCCCAGCCCAGCCCGGCTGGCAGGGCTGCCGGGAGGGTGCTACCCAGGAGAGGGCTATCCCGAACCGGTGCAGGGCAGCGTCTCGAATAATTCACGTGGCTTTGCCCGGTGATGGTGCCTGGTGTTGGGGAAGCCAGCAGGGCTGGAGGATAAACACAGAGAAGTATCCAGAGCAACTGGGACACACAGAAGCATGCAGAGCAGTCCCCACAAACCTGCCTTCACCTCTTCTTTGGAGCGGACGGGATGGAGCGAGGCCCCTCGCAAACCCCAATGTTGTTATTAAACTGATAGCAGCCCAGGAACCACGCACTAAGGCATGGCCTGAGACATACACGTGACAACCTCAATTTGCAACATTCCTATTTGCTTTGGAAATGCAGACCTGACCCAGCTGAAGCTCCCAGAAGGCCAGGCTGTCCTGGAGACATCACTCCTGGAGGAGACTGTGGGATGATGCCATGGACCCAGCAGCATCCAGAGACCAAACCCGGCCAGCACGGTGCCCCCTGCGCACAAGGCGGTGGGGAGGGACGCGTGCCCCAGCTCCAGGTCGCATCCTGCGACATTAGTGCAAAGGCCCCCCACTGCAGCACACAAAGCACCCCGAACCAGCAGGTGCTCCTCTATCGACTGGCTTGCAAACTCAGGGGGATGGCCAGAGAAGTCATAATTAGCTGCAGCTAATTATTACAAAGTGACAAACTAGATGCAAGCTGCAAGGCGGCGCTATCCGAAAAGCACGGGGTGAGGACTGCCCAGGCCAGGATGTGGATTTGGGGTTGAGGCTCAGAGCGGTCCCTCAGCCTTGGCTCTGCTGGAGCCCAGGGTCTCCAAGAAGGCACCCTGTGGAGCTGGGTACTCAGCGGGGATCCGGGGGGACCCCGCTACCCTGCGGTAACGCTAGGGATGGCAGGCGTCTCCCCTTTCCCGTTCAGGCCCTCAGATGATTCACACACGTGGACGGGGATTTCTCCAGGAGGGAAAACGGGAGAAGAGCACGCCCTGCCAATTGCAAAACAGCCTGAAAATTGAATCACATCCAAGGCTGCAAGCCCCAGATGCAATCCCACAGATAACCCAGTTTCAGCTCCACTACTATCAACTTACCACGAGGCAGTCATTTCCTGCGACTCTCGGGGAAATATCCCACTGTCCCTAATTACTCCTTTCAGCTCGCCGTCTCAAAGACGATCCGTAATCAAATGCTGCCGGTCTCAGCCCCAGGAACACACCTTTCATATTTTCGGCCGCTTTCCCTCTCACCCAGATCCCTCCACCTTGGGTCCGGCCACCCTGCGGGGCTCCGGCGACGGCCGGGCTCCTGTCCCTCCTGCAGCATGCACTGGGGCAGCATCGGCAAACAAACAAACAAACAACACGGTCTGGGAACCACGGGGCTGGAAAAAAAACACCTTGTCAGCATCCTGTGAAAAAAAAGCCTCCCGACAAACTAGGATTTTCATCTTCACGGGTTTTTTAGGCTCTGCAGCAGCAAGGAAAAATTCACAGCCATAGCCAACCATGGCAATGGCCCTGCAGCGGCTGGAGCCAGCATCTCCGCTCCTGCTCCCGGCTCCTTGCCTGCCATGCTTGTGCTGGAGCAAAACCACACGGCTCTGCCCAGCGTTGTGGGGCTGCTGCTCGGGGCAGCCCTCTGCAGGGTCGGGATCTGCCTGGGAGGGCTGGACCTGAGAGCCACAGGGCAGGGAAACTGCAGCGAGAGGCTGAGGTCTGTCCCTCCAGCTGCAGAGGGGGATCCCTGGGTTGATCCCCCCAAACCTGCAGGACCCCCATGAGCCGCTGCCTCGGAGCGCAGGAGGCTGTCAGCCCCCACGTGGCGCATGGAGATTCGCGATCCCGGGATGCAATGCTCCACCTCACTCCCCGCTGCTGCCAACAGCGCCGAGTGCTGCACGCTGGGACGCGTAGTCTCCGGAGACGGCGGCCCCGCCGCCGACAGCCGCCTTGCTCCATGTTGCATCCTAGGTGGAGCCCCGCAGCCCTGGCAGCTGGCCAGCCGCCTGCTCCGGGGATGGGGGGGGGGAAGCTGGATAACTCCCGCTGTGAGGATGCGGTGGGAGCTGGCGTCTTCCAGCTGGCCACACCGGAGCGGCGTGTGCCTGGGGGGCAAACCTCGGCGCTGGGGTGCAGCACTTGCCCCAAGGGCCAGACCGCTTGCCGTCACCTCCAGCGGGATGCCCATGGAGGGGAGGGACGGTGCAAGCATGGTGGGAACCTGCTCGCTGCAGCTTGCAAAGTACCTCCATCGCTTCTTCGAGCTGTCAGGGCAAGCCTCTGCCCCCCTGGCTCAGGCTGAACTTCTCTCTCTTTAGGACTGGATTTAAGAGGCAACGCAGGAGCAGCGGAGTGAAGGACAGGGCGGGCTGCTGGCAGCGCTGGCGACAGAGCAAGCGCTTCCAGTTGCTGGATGCACACTGTGCCACTGTGCTGGCAGCACATGCTGTCGCTGGCATCAGGGCTTTGGACAACCAGCGCAGGATGGGGCCAAAACCCCAGGGAGCAAAGAGACAGGGCCCGGCCGAGCACACCTGCCTGGTGCTCCCGAGGCACGAGCAACTCAGCCCAAGCTGCCAGACCCAGCAGCAAAGTGCTGCAGAAACCGTCTCCACCATCACAGCACAGCCCCAGGGAAACCCTCGTGGCCAGGCATTCCCGGTCGCAATACCAGTCCGCCCAAAACAACAGCAACTGGTGGGACAGCAAACCTCACTGTGGCAAGCGTTGCAACCCGCTAACACACACGCACGCGGTGCAAACAACAGCGGGAGCATCCTGTCCCCGGGTAGCTTGGAGGATGGGAGATTTCTGAAGGAGAGGGCCAGAAGAAGCTGCCTGGGCTTTGTATTTTTTAGGCGGACCTGAAGTTCACACCAGTGCAGAGCTGCAAGCGCGCGGAAGGCCGGCACGCTGGGAGAGACCACTCGGGGACAAGTGCTGCTGCCACCCTGCCAGCCACAGGACAGGGAAGGGGCCTGGGGCTGGGCTGGTCCACCTTGCCCTCTCCTCCCACATCTCAAGGGGCTGGGGAGGCTTGGGGCTGCTGGCTCTCACCACTCTCCAAAATGAATCTGAAAGAAGCTCCAGGTCCCCAGCCTGGGGCACTTTTGCTCACAAGTGAACTTCTATGGCCTTTGACTGGCCTCTTCCTATTTTACATGGGCTCTGACCTGCTATGGGCAAGAGAAAAAGTCCCCATTGAATGACAGCAAAACCCCTGTATCACCAAACCCCCCGGCGTCAGCCTGTCCCCCCTCGGATCACAACTTCTCTTTCCCTTTTTGAAGCCACGCAGCTTGCACGTTGTTCTGCTTGGCACACAGTCTTTAAGATGTGCTCGGATCACAGACCTGGGATTTCTACAAAATCAGGAGGGCAGAGATCATGTTTGGTTCTCCTTCAGTGAAAAGCACAATTCTCCCACAACGAGAACACTCCAAAACCTGAAGCTTTAAAGAAGCTTCAGGACTTTAAACAACTTTAAAGAAGGAATAAGGAGATCCAAATTTGCCCGTACTTACAACAGAAGTGGTAAGAGCCGATACCTGACCAGTGCTGGAGGAGTTGCTGCAAAACTGCCAAGACAAACTGCTATCAAAAGCATGGGGAGAACAAAGTGGGGAGACCCCAGGAAGGGGTGCTTGCTCCCACACCTGCCTGACCCGCCGGGCACCCACAAGCGGGCTCAGACCCTCCTGGTGAGAAGGAAGCAGCTGGGGGGTTGCGATGCAAGGAGGGCACACCGCTCTGTGCCCCAAAAGGCGATTCCCCACGTCACCCCACAGCCTCCGAGCCCTTTGCTTGCACCTCACCCAGGGACCTGCCACCACCTCTTGTTCAGGCTCCTGCTGCGGCACCAGCCTTGGCAGAAGCCGAGGCTGCAACAGGGGGATGGGGAGCTGCCTAACCGAGGAAGCCCCCGCAGCATGGGGACCGGCTCCCAGCAGCGCTGCCTGGGGTGCTTATCTTATCACCCATCCTGGGCGGGCTGGCAGGGACTGCTGGAGGTCAGAGCCCAGCCAGTCACCCAAGATCCAGGGCAGCTCAGCACAGCACGCTCTCCTGGGGGATGGGTTCAGGGGAAAACACACACACACATCCCCCCCCCCGGATAAGACACCCCTCCGCAGCCCCGGCACGCATGCCGACTCCTGCGCTGGAGCTGCAGCGCTGTTTTCTCCCTGGCCCCGAGGATGCTGCGCCCACCCCCAGCCCAGTCCCCTGCTCCAGCTGCCCCGGGCCGAGCCGGTGCTTTGTCTGCTGGGGAGGATAAGCCCCCTCTGCCCACACCCCTCCAAGCCTGGACCCCCCGGCAGGGCAGCTCCTGCGAGAAGGTGCGTGGCCCCCTGTGTTTGCACCCCTTGGACCTTTTATTCCCTTGGAGGCACCCGTGGGAGGCTGGCGGGACCCTCTGAGCCACAGGCAAGGATGAAGTTGCAGCAAGCAGGGAGGGGAGGCAAGTGTGCAGCCCCCGGAGCTGGGCACCGGCCCCACGGCCCCGTGACAGCACACACGGGGGGACCGGGAGGGCGCGGGGCAGCTGTCAGGGGGCTCGGGCAGGGGAAGGAGCTGGGGGAAGAACAAAGGGAGCTGCGGGCTGGGATGGAGCAGGGCACGGCAGGGCACGGGGGCTGCTGGCAGCACCCCGCGAGGCTGGGGGTGCCTCTCCAAAAGCTGAGACCCGGGGGATGGAGAGGGGAGCTGGGAGGACAGGCAGGGCGGGAGGGACAGGCAGGGGAGCTGGGGATGGACGGGCAAGGGTGGAAGGCAACAAGCCCGGGGGCCAGGGATGCACAGGGGAGCTGGGGAAGCGGAGAGGGACGGAGGAGCCGGGTAGGGATGGAGAGGGGAGCTGGGGAGGGAGAGGGGAGCCGGGGACAGGGATGGAGCTGGAGCGGGGGAAGAAGGGGCGGGCGGGCGGGTAGGGGGAAGCTGAGGGGGCAGGCAGGCAGGGGAGATCCCGGGCTGTACGGGGGGCCGTGCGGGGAGCGGCGGCGCGGTGCGGCCGCGCACAACTTCGCAGGCGCGGGGGCGGCGCGGGCGGGACCCCGGCCCTCCCCTTCACCGCCCGAGCGGGGCCACCACCGGGGCGGGGGGGGGGGGAGAGACATAGGCCGGGACCGGGAAACTTCCGCGGGGGGGGGGGGGGGGGGGCGCGGAGGGGCGGGGTGACTCACGGCGGCGGCGGCGGGCGGGGGTCCGGCGGCGGCGCGGGCGGCGGGCGGGCGGGCGCTGGGCCGCCGCGGGGGCGGGGCGGGGCGGGCGGGGCGCGGGGCGGGGCGGGGGCGCTTCCTTTGTCTGCGCCGCGGCCGGGACCACAATGGCTGCGGCGGCGGCGGCGGCGACCGCTCCCCCCACACGCACCGACACCCTCCCTCTCCCGCCCAACAACGCCCCGACCCCTCGCTGCCGGGAATGGGGAGGGGGGGGGCGGGAGGGGGGGAAGGTGGGTGCTCACGGATCGGGGGTGACGGCCAAAAGCGGGGGGGGGTGTCCCCGGAGAGCCGCCCCCACACACACCCCGCGTACCAGCGCTCCCGGGATGCGGGATGCAGGAGCCGGGTCCCGCTGAGGAGCTCGGCACCAGCCAGGGAAGGGTTTGCTCCCCCTGAGAAAGTTTCAATAAAAATATACTTTTTTCCCTAGTTTGGTTTAGGGTTTCTTTGAAGTTTTTCAGGATTTTTCTTTCTGAAACTTGTTTCCTTTTCCCCCAGTTTCTGGAGAGGAAGAAAAAAAAAAGAAAACCAAAAACCAACCGTTTCATTTTGGAGGGGGTATTAAAAATAAAATGTGCTGGTTTGCAACTGCCAGCAGACCCAAAAGGCATCCTTTCCTTGACAAAACTCCAACCTTTTCCAATTAGGAGTTTCTACAAAAATTGCCATTTTCATAAAGAATTTCTATTATGAAAATTTCCATTACAAAAAACCCCCATTTTTTTCCATTCCCCCCTTGCCCCCACACCTGCCCCCTGCAAGCTCCCGCTCCCTGCCCTGGCAAATCAGGCTGGCACAGACCTATGCTCCAACCCCGCTGGGCAGGGGGACATGAGCCGGGACCCCAGAGCCCCAACAGCCCCCAGCTCTGGGTAAGAGATCCAGGCTCAGCACACAGGGCTGTCGCAGGCGCACACATGCACACGTTGGTGCATCTCACCCTGCACACGTGGGCTGGCGTGCACGCTGATGGGCCGGCATGCGCTTGCACGTCTCCCCAAATGCCTCCCAGCACACCCCCAGCCGGGTGTGAGCCCACGCCTGGGGCACGCACACCTTCCCATGCCCCCTCGCTCGCACGGCCGGGCCCACACCTCATCCCCTCCCTGAAACAGCAGCCGCAGGGTAACACAGGCACAACTGGTCGGGTCCCGCTGAGCACGCTCATCCCCCCAACGGCGCACACATGGTGGGCACAAAACCTCAGCCACGAAGTTTCGGGGGTGTCCTCCCCTCCATGCCCGTGCACCCCCACCCCAAAACCCTGCACCTGAGGACTGGGGGCGGTCCTCTGCTCCCCGACCCAGCATGCTGCCGGCTGGGACCAGCGCCGAAGAGGGACAGGCAGGAGCAGCTCTGCAACAGCATCCCCCCGCTCCTGTTCCCCACACCCCTCGGCTGAGTGAGTTTCCATCTTCACGCTGGTTCCCATCACGTCACCGTGCCTAATTTCCCCTTCCCCTTACAGCGTAACCTGCAGTGCACACCACTTTACAGAGTCACGTGGATAAACAGAGCAAAACTCTTTGTAAAACCCAGATAAACAGAGAGAAAAATTCACTGTAAACCCAAAAACCTCAGTGAAACCCCACTTTGTGAAAGGCACACGCAGCTGGAGGTACCCACGCTGTCGGTGCCGTGGGAACTGGGCATGGGGGATGCTGCGAGTGCCCCAAGACGCTGCCCAACCGCTGCCACCCCTCCCGCGAGCCCGCATCTGCGTGGCACTAGGTGAGATGAGGCTGCGGCAGGCTGCCACCCACCATCGTTAGGCCAATAAACCACGCCGGCCAGAATGCCGGTGACAGCTACAGGATGGCACAGCCCTCCTGGTCAAGACAGGCAATTAAATACAGCCTGCCCTCACCTCATTCCTGCTCCAGGGCTCACAGATGCGTGAGGCACAGCCAGCCACCAGCACTCAACACTCTGCCGTTACTGCAAAATACTGCAAAACACTGCAAAAAGGGAAGCTTTGCCCCTGTACCAGCAACTCCGAGCGCCGGTGCCACGGCCAGGGGGATCAGAGAGGAGCCCCCATCAGTCCCTGGGCTCCATGGCCCGGCACATCCATGGCAGACATGCCCCCAAGCAATTTATCCTGTGGCTCAGCAGCCCTCCGGGACTGCTCACGTGTCCCTGCTCGGCTCTGACGACAGTGCTGGACCGGTCCACGTGGCTGCAGCAGCCCCAGCTGTTTATGGTTATAGCCGAGTTAATAATTAAATAGATGCTGGATGGAGAGCAGAAGGGCTGGGATGCAGCTGGGAAGCGTGTGTGGTGGCGACGGTGGTGGGGGGAGCCCCTTCCTCACGACATGCTCGCGCCCGCAGTGCGGGGGGAGCGGAGGGTGATTCCAGCTCCCCGGGTTTTTGTGATGGGGCACTGTATCCCCTGGATCCCAGCCTCCACTCTCCCCCTAGCAAGGGCCCCACGCCTGCCTGGGCTCCCCAAAGCCCGGCCCTGCCCCGACACCCGGTGCAAGTCTTGGCCAGGGAACTGGCAGCAGCTCGGGAGCAGGAGTGAGCACAGGGATGCATCCTGGACAGGCAGATGGGAAGAGCCCAGTGGGGACCACGGCAGCCAGGGGATGCCAGAGTCTCTCTGATCCCCGTGGCCAGGGCTCGGTGCGCCCGCAGAGAGCGTGTGAGGGATCCCAGGCGAGCAGGGCAGCAGAGGCAGGGCACGCTCGCACTGACTCCCGGCCCGGGCCCCGGCAGGCGCAGGCGTAGAGCAGGGATGCGGACGCACGCTTACATAAAAAATAATAATAATAAAAATCTGCTAGCTCTGCAAATGGCACAGCCTGTACAGGGGGATGGACTGATCTGGCACTTTCAAACCTCCTGAACTTGTCCAGATCGTGGCAAGACCAGGGTCTCGCAGATGCACACAGATGCAGCAGATGCAGCCTGCAGAGGTGCAGCATGGCATGCACTCCAGAGCCCCCCTTTCAGCAAGACAACAGCCACCACCACCCCCAAACTCTCCCACCTTTCAAACAGAAATATGCTTTGCTTCCCTGTGGCTTCTCTCTCCCCTAAAGCAACATACACCCAGACCAAGGGGGTGTCTGGGGCAGGAGGGGCCCCCTTTTTTGGCTGGAGAAGGCACGGCTCCATCTCTCCCCTGGAGAGAGGCTTGGGGGAGGCTGGAAACTCAACGGTGAGTCATGCCGGGCAGGCAGCAGCTCCTGGGGGCTCCTGGAATTAACCCTTCAAAATCAAAACTGCTTCCAGACACCCTGAGGCAGGAGGAAAGCCCAGGGGCTGGGGGGAAAGCTGGCTGCTGGGGCAGGGTGGGAAGTTACGGGGTCACATCTTGAGCATCCCACAGGGGACAGAGGAGAAGATCCGAGTACGCAAGCACTGGACGAGCAGCAACCAAGCGCACGCATCTGTGCCCATCCCTTCCAAAACACGAGGGGGTGAAGAAAGGCTACAGGGGGTGCAGGACCTCAAAGCACACTGGATCCATGTGAGGTGTCCACCCTCAAATCAGGCTTTGCTCCAGCATGGTGGGCTGGCCGCAGCACTGCCCGGCTGGCCACAAGCTCCGAGGGGAAGGCACAGTCTGCAGGCAGGCTTTGGCAGGTCCTGCTGGCAAGGGGTTTCCCCATGGCACCAGCACCAGAGAACTGCCCCGCAGTGTTCCCATGCTGTCCTTGAGACATCGCGATGCGCGTCCTGCAAGAGCTCAGTCCCAGCACGGCGACCCGCAGCAGCAAGCCCCCGGCCCCTCTGGCAGCAGCCCCGGGGCCCGTCTGCCAGAGCCGCAGGGTTTTAAGGAAGGCTCCTCCAGAGGCTCCAGGTGGATTCTCTCATGTTACAAGAATGGTTCATTTTACAGCCCCTTTCCTGGCCCGGGGCTGGTCCCCGCAGCCCAGCTGGGCCTGGGATCCCACAGTGGGGAGGGGGTAACGTAGCATGGCTGCACAGACCCAGCACCCTGCATCTGCCCGCTGTCCCCCCAAAAGACTTTCACTCCCTCAAAGGTGCAGGCACTGCTGCTTAAAAGCAAAACAAAAGCAGAACCCTCGACACCCAGCCCCACAGCTCCAGGGACTCTCACCCCAGCTGGGAGAGCACCCTAGTCCCAGGCCCGCTGCTTCCCCTCCAGCCCCCTCCCTCTGCCTCCCCAGCCACAGCAGGACCCCCAGCATCCCCACAGAGATCTGCATGGTTGGGAGCTGCCACCCACCAAACCCCCACCTCCCAGGGATAAGCACAGGGCTGGTACCCCCCTGGTACCCACATGTCACCATGCCCTCAGGTGTTTGAAGGCAGGGAACATCTCCTGGGGCCATGGCCACACGCAGTTGACTCGAAGCAGGTAAGTCTCCACCGGCAAAGCCCACCCCCCCCCCGCCACCCCCCATGCAGTGCTGCCGAGCACTCCGGAGCGACTCTCCGAATATAGCAGCATCAAATAGCTCCATCAATAATGCATCGCTTCTGCTTCCTCTTGCTGCTGTGTTTTCGTTGCTAACATGTGTGTCCCTCCTGTTAGCGGCCACCTCCTCCCCTCCAGCTAGGCCAAGCAGGGACACGGCCACCGCGGGACGGGGACGGCAGCTCCCACAGCTCCGGGTCCAATGCCTGCCGGGAGCGGACATCCAGCCCCGTCCACCCCGCTCAGGGCAGCCGGGGGTTCGGGGGGGACCTCGCTGCCGGTCCAAGCCTCCTGTCGTGCACACGCTGGCAGCAGGCAGGGCACCTCGGCACGCTGTGCCTGCACAGAGGATTTGGCAGGGGCCGCTGAGCTGGGAGGAGCATGATGGCGTCTCCCCGGCCTCAGTGAGGAAATGCCCCTCCGCAAGGATTTTTGGCAGCCTGGTACCCCCCATGCCCAGGCAGCACCCCCACTCCTGACTCCAGGCACCGCTGCCCCACACCAGACTCCTCTAGCAGCTCCACACCACCGCACCAGCGCTACTGTCCCGGGCGGGGAGAGAGCTCCCGCTGCCTTGCTCCTGCCTGCCCCTGCCCACAGCTGCCCCAGGCTCACCCCGGGCCGGTTGGTGCAGGCAGGTTGGGGCGCCCGGGCCTGCCCTGTGCCCGGCGGAGCTGCGTGCCTGCGACGCAGCCTGCTGCCATCTGCTCCCGCCGGCGGGGAGGCAGGAGCCGGGGCGGGCAAGAGCTCGCACCACCGCCCTGCAGGGGAGGGAGGGTGGGCAGCTGCCTGCAGCGGGCAGCCCCTGCCCTTGAGGGGAGCCCCTCGACCATGGCTGGAGGAGGATGAATGTGGCAGAGCAGAAGTTGGCGCCACCGGCTGCTGCAGAGCAGGGGGGCACGGGAGCTGTCCCCACTGTGGGGAGCTGCTCAAATCATGGGGGGTTGACACCCCGGGGGGGCGTTGAGACCCTGCCAGCCCTTGCGCAGCTCTGTCCCCAGCATGGCCGGCATCCCTGCCTAGCTCAGGCAGCAGCTCCACCTGGGTCGCGCTGCAGAAACCTGGCTGCACTCCCAGCCCCAGCCCCTCGACGCGTAGGAGGGGGGGCTGGGGCTGCCGCTCCTGCAGAAAGTAGGGGGGCCCCCCAATTCCCCTGGCTCCTGCCTGCTGTCCCCACACCGAGGGGCCGTCCTGGGGCGCAGGCACTGCCACCCTGGTGCAGGAAGACCTCTGAGACCTGCCTGTGGGTCCCGCAAAGCAAGGGGCAGAGCGAGACCCTGAGAGTGAGAGCTGCACCCCACAGGGTCCCCCGAGAAAGTGGCTGTAGAGGGGTGCAGGCAGGGCGTTATCGGCTGCCCCATGGGCAGGGTGGGGTTGGGCTGGGCAGGCACCTGCAGCAGAGGAGATTACACCCCGGTCTAACGTTCGCCCCGGATCAGTGACCTGCCTGGGAGGGAAGGGGGCGAGTGGCAACGGGGGGCTGGTCTGACAGTTCGGGGGGGGGTCCCGCCTCTCCTGGTGCCCGCCAGCACCCCTGTCCAAGGGTGACACTCCACGTCAGTGCACAGCCCGTGTTTCTGCACATCCCTGAGCACGCTGCAGTGAACCTCCCAAAAACCCGCCAGTGTCAGCCCTGCTGTGGCCACTCCATCCCTACCCAGCAGAGCCCCCAGGGCAGGGCCTGGGGGTCCCAGGCAGACAGCTGACATCACTCCCGCTCCAAGTGGGGCCCAGCAGCCCCCTGGCAGCCCTGCCGGCTCCCCAGCACCCTCCCCGCCAGCACCGGCAGGAAACCACAGCCTCAGCCTGCAGGCAGGCCGATAACGGTCACCCAGCCCCATCCTGCCTGCACCCACCACCACCCTGGGGAGGGGGCACCCAGCCCTGCCACCCCAGCGGGCACGAGGGAAACAAAGGGTGCACCCACTCCCACACAACGGTGGCCCCGCATCACCCCGCAGGCAGCTGGGGCTCTAGCAGGCTGTGCCGACGGTGCAGCACGCCCCAGGATGGACTGGCAGCCATCGTGCATGGGCACGCGTGCTCCCAGCGCGCTCCCTGCACGCCACGCAGCCCCGCGCCTCGTGTGTACAAGCAACACGGATGTGGCTGGGGAATCCCACAGCGGAGGGGGGAGGAGAGGGTGGCATGAATCGAGCAAGCTGAACACCCATGGGGCAGGCAGGAGACACCTGTGCCACCGCAGCTCCTGTCCTGCCTGGGGGCACGTAGCCACATGGCTAGTGCATTGCTGGCCACAAGTGCTCCTGGGTTGCGGGGTCCCATCCCACTGGCCGGCACTCACCCACGCCCCAAGGGAGGAGCATTCACAGCAGCTTTGTGTCGAGCAGACACCACCATTTCTGGAGTAAACTCATAGCCCAGCACAGACACTCAGCACCGAGCCCGCTAGTACGGCACTAACCCATTCACGTTTCCCCAGGTGAAGCCGAGCTGGCAGCGGGGTGAGCTCGCACCGGCCCCAAGGAGTGCTGCCATGTGTCCAGCCTCACGTCAGCACCCAAAATCCTGAGGAACCACCTTGCCAAGGACCGGGTAGCCATGACCCCCATCCTGCCTTCAACAGTGCGTGCCAGGCACGGGCAGGCGACGTGGCGCACATGGCATCTAGCAAGCGGGCACTTCGCTGCACACAGGGGGACATCGCCAGCAACAAGAGAAGAGCCTGGGTGAGAGCACATGGCCATGCAAGAGGAGGCCTTAGGACCCCCTGCCAAGGTGCCAGGTGGCCCTGGGGGGTGTTTTGGAGCCGGAGCCCACGCGTGTCGGCTGCCCAACACCCCCCCCCCACCGCAGTGCTCAGCTGGCTCCCCGCTCCCTGCCGTCCCTCTCCCAGCGCATCTGTCGCAGGAGGCACGTGGCACAGCTCGGCCTCGTGACGGCGGGGGACGCATGGCACCAGCTCGGCAGAAGGGAAGGAAACGGCAACGGACTGTCCCCCAGCCGGGCATGTCCATCCTGGGACCCGAAGTGCATGGGTCAGGGAGTCCTCCCTCCTGCCAGAGGGGTGCAGAGGCAGGGTCCCCGCAAGGCGACCCAGGGAAGCTGCTGACCTCGGGAACATCGCTTCCCCGCCGTGAAGCCGGAGCCTGAGCCAGCCCCACGGGGAGGGAGCACAGCTCTGCTCCCCTCCTCCTCCTCTTTGCACCGACATCGTCACTACAGGGGGAAAAATAATGATAATAATAAAAATAATTTAAAAAGAAAGTGCAGAGCACGCTGGGAGAGCGGTGCCTCTGAGGGTCAGGACCCCGCTGGGGTCTGGATGCCAAGACCTGCCCGGTGCGACGGGCTGAGCTGAGCGGCCAGGCTGCCAGACCTGCTCCAAGCGGCCCCGGAGACGGCAGCACCGGCACCAGGCGGCTGCTGCCCCAGCCTCCGCCAGGTCCACTCTGAGCCTGGCATGCTCTCCCTTCTCACACCTCCATTTCTGGGCTGGGGGCTGAAGCCCCTCCAGCCCCCCACCGACCCCAGCAGCTCTCCACCATCCTTGGGCTCAAGCAGGTTCCCAGCTGAGCAGCACCCCCATGCCCCAAAACTCTTGCAGAGTGGGGCAAGGAGCAGGGAAACATCCCCGGGGGGGGTGGGGTGTGTGTGTGCAAGAGAAGCTGCAGCGGGGCAGGATGCTCCCTCGGGGATGGTGGGGAGCACGTCACCCCCCCCAGAAGGGCACAGTTTCTAAGGGGGGTGGCTGAGACCCCCCTGGCAGCAGCTCCCAGGCGGGAAACTCCTCCAAGTTAATGCAGCCCTGAAGAGCAGCCTGGGCAGAGCGGCTCATTAAATGTTTCTGGCTGGCGGGAGGCCAGCAGCAGAGCTTGTTTTTTCTATATTCCGATAAACAGTCCGGGGAGGGGAGGGGGGAGGGAGCGCAGGCTCTGGATGTGCCACCCAGCCCCAGAGGGGGAGCAGGGGGAGAGGCGGGGGGCACACGCGTGTGTGCACGCACATTGCACACACCCGCGTGTCCTCCTTGCCGTGGGGGAACAGGCAGCGGCAGGGGGAGGGGGGACACGCACACATGACACGACACCACATGAAGCCATCCGCAGGGATGCTCCTGGCCGCGGGGCAACCCCACGGCCCCCCACCGCCACACCGAGGGAGGACCCCTGCTTCGCGCCCACCAACATGGCGATGACATTCCCGGTGGCACGGGGCCAGCTCCCAGGGGCGACGTGCCGGGGCCCCGCCGTTAGCTGCCGCTCTGCCTTCACCCCCACCAAGGTGGGACCCCCACCAAGGCCAGGCGGGGGTGTGTCGGGGAGGCGGGGGTTGAGCCCCCGGGTGCGGGGTGCCTGCCGGGGCGGGTGCTGTGGCTGCTTGGCCTGGCTCGCAGGGAGGTTCACGTGACTTTCTGCTTGAGGAAGCAGCGCTCTGGCAGCTTCCAGTGGGAGATGGAGGAGGAGGATGGGGGAAGGGGCCGCCTGCCTTCATGGAAACACGGCGGAGAGGCGCAGGCAGCACAGGGGCGGGGGGCCACCACGCAGGGGCACCCCCCCCTTCCCCGCCCCGGGGATCCAACTGCAAACCCTTCGGCAGGGCCAGCCCCAGGGGATGCACAGGGACCCGTGTGCTGTCACAGCATCCCGCTGCTGTCCCGCCACCCCCCCCCGGCGTGGGGGTCCCAGCCCGGTGGAAGACTCCCTCATGACCACCAGGGCACCGGAAAGCTGTCGCGGGAGCTGGGCTGAGGAGCATCCTCGCTGTGCCCCCACAGGGACCCCAAGCGCCAGCTGCCCAGGGAAATGGCAGAACCCCGTCCCCAGGGCCCCCAGGCACCCCTGAGCAGGGCTCCCCCCTTCCGCCACCCGGTGCCAGAACAGGCTCCAGCAGCCCTCCGGGACCTCTGCCCTGCCTTGCTCCCGGCACAGAGACGTCCCGCACCCAGCAGCCGGTGACGCGGCCAGGCCAGCTGCCCCAAACCTGCCCCAGACCCAGGGCATCCCAGCGAGCATCCCTGCGGAAGCACCCTGCCAGACACTGAGACCTTGCCAACTTGTCACACCCCCTGGGGTACCCCGGCAGCCCTGCCAGCCTGCAGGGGCTGGGATGGAGAAAGAGCCCCCAAGTAGCTCCCCCGCAGTGGCCGGGGGAAGGGCACCCAATACTTGCACCCACCAGCTGTACAGCCAAGCCCCTCCAGGGACCCCGTGCCCCACACCCACATGGGGAGCAGGGTCACCCCACAAAGCTACTGCCCCGGCCACGGGGGCTGCTTTGGGGCCAACCCCCTCGCAGTGCCACCCACGTGCCTGCCCAGTGCCCCTGCGGAACCCTGCCCGTGAGGTCCCAGCCCCGGGGCTGGCACCAGCACCCATGCCATGAGATCCAGTCCCAGGAGCAGACCTCAGCTCCACTCCATGAGGACCCCAGCTCCACAGCCAGACCCCAGCACACATGTTGTGGGGTCCCAGCCCCATACCTAGACACCAGCGTCATGCCCTGGGGACGCCAGATGGACCAGAGCAGCCATACCATGGGGACCCCATCTCCATGGCTGGACCCAACGACCATGCCACGGTGCCAGGATCCCAAATCCCACACTTTGCTGACCCTCGCTCCATAGCTGGACCCCAGCACCAATGCCATGGAAACCCCAGCCCCACAGCCAAACTGCTACACCCATGTTGAGGAGACCCCAGCTCCATAGCCAGCTCCCGGAAGCCATACCCCGGGGACCCAGCCCCATAGTTAGACCCCAGCACCAATGCCATGAGGACCCCAGCCCCACAGCCGGCTCCCAGCAGCCATGCCACGGGGACCCTGGCACCATAGCTAGACCCAGCAGCCACACCAATGGGGTCCCAGCACCACAGCCAGCCCCCAGCACCAATGCCGTGGGGACCCAGCCCCACAGCCAGACACCAGCATCAACACAGTGGGGACCCCAACCCCATAACCAGACGCCAACGCCGTGGGGACGCCAACCCCATCTCCAGCCCCCAGCATCGATACCACCGGGGCCCGCACCCCCATAACCGGTCCCAGCCCCACCGCCAGCCCCAATGCCGCGGGGACCCCCAGCCCCACAGGCAGCCCCCACGCCCCCGGCCCCCCGCCGCCGCGGCACTCACCAGGGCATGCACAGCCCACTGACATCTTCACATGCCTGGCCCGGCCGGGGGTCGCTGCGCGCTGCCCGGGCCGCGGGGGTCTCGCATGGGCGGCGCGCCGCGGGATCCGGCGCGGCGGGCGGCGGGCAGCCCCGCGCGGCCGCGGGCACGGCCACGGCCAGGGGCGGGCAGGCGCGCCGCGGACCGGCGGCGGCGGCGGGGGCGGGCGGGGCGGGGGCCGCGGCGGCGGAGCGGGAGCGGGGGCGGCTGCGCCGGCGGCGGCGGCGGCGGGCGGGCGGGCGCGCCTCTGCGCGTGCGCGGGACGCCCCCCCCCCGCGGGCGCGTGCGTGCTGCGTGCGTGCGTGCGCGCCCCCCGCCCGTCGCCGCGCACGCGCGCGCTCTCTCACATCCCCCCCCCCCGCGTCAGCCCGAGGGTGGGTGGGCGCCGCCATGTCAGGCGCTGCCGCCCGCCCCCGGCTCGGGGGTCTCGTCCTCTCCCTTCCCGGGCCGAGGGCCGTGCTGGGCGCCCCCAGGGCCCGGGGGGGGACGGGCCAAGGGCCCCTCAGCCCCGAGGAGGCGCCCGGGCCTTGACTGCAGCCGCTGGAGGACGGGACCCCACGGGGGGGAGCGCTGCCCCCAAAACACCCGCGGCTGAGGGCTCTCAGGCCGGGAGCTGTGCAGCTCCTGGGGGCTTCTCCTCCCCGCGGAGGTGGTGCGGAGCTGAGCCTCTTCTCCCGGCTCCCTCCGGCACCGGGGAGCTCGGCGCCTCTCCCCAGGGCCCTGCCGAGGCCCCGGGCTGCAGCTCCCGGCAGGAGGCCAGCAGCCTCCCGGCCCAGGCTGCCCTTCCCCCGAGGCGGAGGCAGAACCCGGGAGAAGACGGAGGGACGAGTGCGTAGGCACCCGTGGCCAGGGGAGCGGGTGAACCCGCCCGTCTGAGCCCAGATCCCAGGGCAGCTAATGGCGATTGCCACCCGGGGGAAGGAGAGCAGGGTGCCGTGGCTGTGCAGCATGGCGCTGCGTGAGGCTGCTGCAGTTTGGGACCTTGCCAGTCCCCCAGCCTGGGGCACCGGAGGAGGAGGGCGAGCGGGAGGGAAGGGGCCAGGCAGCCACAGAGCTGGGGGGCAGGAAGGAAGAGGGTTTGCAGCAGCACATTGCATGGTCGGGGAGGTCATGGCTGGTGCTTGCTGCACCTTCTGCAGAGATGGCAGGTGCTGCCAGGGAGGAGGCAGGGGAACTGCTCGGATCTGTGCTGCACCTTGCGCCACCCAGGGATATGGCTATCCCTCCAAGGCCTCCCTGAGGACATCTGCCCTACAAACATCACCTCTGCAAGAGGAGCCCTGCAAGGGATCCTCCTCCGGCCCCACGGACGCACAGCTCTGCAGGACCCTGCATGCCCACTGCTGGCAGGGAACAGCTCCCCAAAAACACAGGTGATGTCCCTCTGCTGCCGTGCGAAGATGCAACCCAAGCCCCGTGGTGGGAGGAGCAGCCTGGGCAGAGCAAACCACCCCAGGGGAGCCTGGGCCCCCTCTCCCCACTGAAGGGCTGATGCCAGCCCATCTGCTCCTGCCCTGCCTGGGTGGGATTCACATTCCTCTTTGCTGAGTGTCCTGTAAGCATCACATGGGTTTGAGCTCTCCTGTGCAGTCTGTTCCCCTTAGCCCCGAGCCAGCTGTCTGCTCTGGGTGCTGCACAGCCTGAGTGTCACCGGGCAGCATCGTGATGGGCTGTTCACAGCTTCCCCCCCCGCCCCCCCCGGGAGGGGCCGGGGACACCATCACTGCACCTGGAGGGAGAGGAGCTGGGATGCAGTATGCACATTTTCCTTTCTGCCTGTTGTTTTTTTCTGTGTAAATCAGCAGGAGAGCCTGGTGCTGCCCCAGAGCTGGGAGAGCACCCCTGCTGTGGGTTGTACTGTGGGAGGGAGGTACCTGCACACCTGCACGTGGCTTTTGCTCTGATCACGCCCCAGGGACCCCACATGCAGGGGATATGGCCCCAGTGCAGGGCTCACATCAGGCTAGGCTTGCTCTGTGGAGCGTTGGCCTCACAACGCTGCAGGGACGGAGTGATTAGGCAGGTCACTGCACGCCCCGGATGTGCTCCAAGGAGAGGACGTGGAGGGAGCCGAGGGTTCAGAGCAGGAGGAAAGCTGTGGGGCTCCGGAGTCAACATCGTTCCACATCCCTGTCGGTGGGTCCCTGGGCGCCAGATCACAGCCAGCTTTTCCTCGGGCTGGTGGAAAGACACGGGCTTTTCCAAAGTGACTTGTTCCTTGCTTTAGACACGTTGAGCTCAGGAGGAACAAAGTGTCCTCCTGAGGGAGGAGCAACCACTCCTGGGTCATAGATGGAGCCTGGAGCACTTCCCCAGGCTTCCCTGCTTCCTCTGCAGTGCCGGGGGTGAGTGCTGGCCCGAGGAGCCTGTTACAGCCAACACAACCTCCTACACACGGCACCCAAGGCGTGTGCTCGCATCCCCCCTTACCAACACCCACATGTGCACAACTCAGCGGGTGCTCTCCCATGCTCCTGCGTGGGTCCCCGGCCCTGGAAGAGGACTCAACTGCCTGGCTGTGCTCGGCTGGCATTTTGGCCAGACAAGAGCATCAGTGAGAGGCTTTGGAAGGTGCCATGGGCTTGTTGGAGGAGAGGAGCAGCTCCTCTAGCCGAAAGCCTGTTTGTTGCTAGGGAGGAGCAGCCTCTGCGAGGCAGGAGGTGACGTGAGACCAGCAAGCACAGAAGAAAGTCCCTAGTGGCAGGGGTGGAAGGAAGGAGAGCAGCAGGATGAGGCTCCACATGTCAGACATGCCGCAGCTCAGGGACCAGGCACACAAGGCTGGATAAAGCAGCTCTATCCCACGCATCCCCGAGGGAATCAGGTCTGTGCCCGCAGGGACAGACGGAGAGGCCAGGACAATTCTTCTCCCCTGAGTGAATCCTGCAGTGCAGAGCTCCTACCCACATGTCCATGCTGCGCTTGCGCTGCTGTGAGCACATCTCTGCACCCCACACCACCATCCTGCTGTCAGGGCGGCGAGGGAAGAGCCACAGGAGGTGACAGTACCCAAAGGGACTCTGGGCTCACTGAGCAGGGGGTACCAGACCGGAGCCACGCACACCAGCGTCCCCTGCCCCTCCCGGGGGAGCCGCGCTGGACCGCGGCTGTTTCAAACGAGCCGGGTTTGGTTTCCCCCCGTCCCTTTGACTCGATGAAACACCATTCGCGCTGCCGAAAAGGCCCCCCCCCCCGCCGCAGGGCAGGCTCGCAGCCGGGGGACAGCGAGCCCCGGCCGGGCGCTGCTCCCGCAGCGGCTCTGACCCCGCCTACCCGGGAGCCCAGGGCACACGCGGGGCCTCCACGACCCCTGCCGGGACACCGGAGGCCGCCGCGCCCACGTGTACGGCAGAGCCGGCGGCGGGGCGGAACCCGCCGGCGCCGCGGGAAAACGCGCGGCCGCCCCGCCCCGATTGGGCGCTTCCCGCCAGTGACGCCAGCGCCGCCCCGCCCACGGCGCGCCGCAGGGCGGGGCCGACCCTCCTCGCCCTCGCCCGCCGCAAAGATGGCGGCGAAGCTCGAGGGCTGCCCGTCCTCGAGATGGCCGCCCGCCACTCCGCGGCCGGGCGCCCCCACCGGCCGGTACCCGCCGCTTGTCGCGCCGCCGGCGGCGAAGGGGTGCGCTCCCGGCGTGCCCCGCGCGGGGCGGGGCGGCGCGGTGGCCGCCGGGAGCTGTAGTGCGGGGCGGGCGGCGGTCACGTGCTGCGCCTGGCAGTGGCCGCGCTGGGAGCCGAGGCGCCAAGATGGCGGCGCTGCGGGGCGGAGCGGTGCCCGCCGCGGTCGGGGCCGGGATCGGCGGCGCTGCGGCCGCTCCGCGAGGGCTGGCGGGTGGCGGAGCCCCGCGCGAGCCGCCCCTCCGCGCCGGCAGTCCCCTGCAGGTAGGCGGCGGCGAGGCGCGGTGGGCCGCGCCGTGACACGTGGAGGCCGGGGCGGCTCCCGCGGCGGCGGCACCACGTGTGCCGGGAGCGGGCCTGCCGCGCCAGCGGCGGGCGGGGGGCCCTGCCTGAGCCCGGGGCGCCCCTTCCGTAGGCGAAGTGGGGCGCCCGGTGCTCTCCCGCCTGGGTGGGGTGGCGGCTGCGGCGGCACCGGCTCGGGGAGCCCCCGGGGCGGGGGGGGGGGGGGGGGTCGCGGCACGGCCCCGGGACCCAGCGGGGCGAGGGTGTCGGTGTCCCCCGTGGGGGGTGACAGCCAGTCCCTGGGGAGTGGGGACCAGGAGGGGCCGGCCGGGTCCCCCCCCCCCCCCGTGCGGTCCTTCCATCCCGGCGGCGCACTCCGCCACCTGCGGCCGCGGGGGGGGGGACACACACGCACAGTTTCGGACACGGACACCCGCCGGTTTCGGTGGCAGGAGCTCCGGGCGGAGGACGTGGGGTGCTCCGGCCCGCGCCGGAGTGGGGGAGCTTCCCCGAGCTGCACCGGGGGCTTATCCCGGGGGAAGCGTCTCCCGCTCCGGGGCAGGTCTGGGGCGCGGTGCAGCCGTCCCTGTGCAGCGTCCCTGCCACCGCCGGTGTCACCGGCCCCGGTAGGACCCCGCCGGGGCTGGGCTGGGTGCTGGGTGCGGGTGCGCCGCTGTCTGGACGGGGAGCGGGGGGGTGCAGCACCCCTGGACAGGACCTGGGGGCACCTGCGCCGTGCAGTCGCTGAGATTTCGGGGAGCCCCACGCTTCTGCCCCTTTCAGGGTGCTTCTGCCTGGCCAGGGGGCTGCCCCGGGGGAGACCCTGAGCCCGGGCAGGGGGACGCTGAGCCCATCCTGCCTCTCCCTGACACGGGCAGACCCGTCTGCGTGTAGGGAAGAGAGGTGCGTTCCTGCCTGACGCTTCCCAAAACCAGCTGAGAAATCTTCAGATCATGCCGGGCTCACCACGCGTCCCGGCGGGCAGCAGCCCCGTGCCCTTACCGGCAGCTCCGGCCAGGTGAGAGCCGCCCTGGCAGCCTGCCCAGGGCTGGAGCCCAGCCGGAGCGCCGCGGGGAGGATGGCCTCCCTCTGCTTGGGGCGTAGCCCCGGCACAGCACGCCGGGTGCACGTGTCGCGCGTTGCCAGCACGGCTCAGACGGGCAGCTGCCCACAGGGGCCTCGGTTGTGCCTCCTGGGTACCGCAGCAGTGAGCACGGTGTCCCCTGCTCCGGCTGGGTGCCGCAGTAGCTGGTGGCCGCGCTCAGGCCGGCTCCGTCTTGAGCTCTTGGCTCAAACCCCGGCTCCCTGCGTGCCTGGAGCTCTCTCTGGGGCTGCCGGCATCCTCCCTTCTTCCCGGCTGCGCCAGATGCTCGGGCACGGTGTGGCCGAGCCCAAGCCTGTCCTTGAACATCCCTGTGACCCGCGGTCTTATCCCTGCTGCGCCACAGAGCGTAAAGCAAACACAGGGAGCCGGGAGGGCATGGAGGGTGTCCCCCTGAGCGGGGGGATAGGGGTCTCCGGCAGGGAGGAGAGCGGGCAGGGACACAGGAGCAGGCTGGGCTGGTTTGTACCCCCGCCCCGACGACAAAGGCGAGGGCTGAAGGAAGTGCCCAGCCCCAGGTGGATCAAAGGGAGTCCTGGGGGAACGCAGCCTCATTCGCGGTGACTCACAGCTGTGGGACTCCTTGTTGCAAGGCCCTGAGTCAAAGGAGTCGAGGAGGGCTTGAGAGATCGCCCGCCCACCCTCCCTCCCAGGCTGCGGGCAGGAGCTGCGGGAAGAGGCTGTTTGAGTGGGAGGATTTTCCTTCCCTCCCTCCAAATGTCCAGCGCTGGTCACGGCTGGAAACCTCTTATTAGGCGCTGCCTTCGGGGAGAGCCAGCCCTGTGCCAAGACTGGCAGGGCGATGCAGCCCCGGGGGCATGCCGTCAGCAGGCAGGGGTGAGCCGACTGCCGCGTCCCTCGGCCGCTGATGCTCCCGTGCTCACTGCTGACTCAGGGCTGTGCGCCGGCGCTTGGCGGTGCGGCGCTTGGCGGTGCTGGGCGTGTGAGCCTGGATGCGCTTCCCCGCTCCTCCCGGTATCTCCAGGAGGATTGGCTGGGAATCGTGGCCAGGCTGCGCCGTAGGCAGCTGCCAGCAGGGCTCTGTGCTGGGCTCTGACCGGCAGCTGGTGCCGGCCAAGGGAGGGGACTGGAGATGCTGAGTGGTAAAACTGCTCTGTAGCCCACGGTGGGGTGGCGCAGTGCCCCGGTGTCACCGATGGACTCTGTTTCCAGACAGAGAGCCCTGGGAGAGGGTCCCGGGCTACCGTACCGCCTGCCGAGCCCCAGAGCACTGCAGGCTCCTGCTCTTCGGTGCTGCTGTGTCGGCATGCAGTAACAGGCTGGGGAGGTTTGGGCCGGTGGCTGTGGGGTGGTGCTGTGGGGGTCCTGGCTTTCATTTCCAGCCTGGTCCTGGAATGCCCCTGCTGCAGGGTTGCACAGGGCTCACTCCTGGCTGTGCTGCGGCCAGAGGTGCGTGCTCTGTCTGACAGGCACAAGTGTCTGAAGAGGCCCAGGTACGTGGGGTTTGGGCACGTGGCTTTGGTGCTGCCATATTTTAGGAATCACCTATTTAGTGAAATGCCTGCTCTCCCTCCGGTGCAGCTTCCCTCTTAGTGGAAGAGGATTTCAAAGTTCAGGCAGGTCTTGTACAGGGACGGAGCATTTTGTCCTGCCTGGGCTCAGGCTTGTGCAAGTTGCGATACCTGTGAGAAATGCAGGTGAGCCACATCAGATGCGCATCCCCCAGGGTTCAGCCAAATTCTCCCTGTGCTGCTGTGGGGGGAGGACGGCTTGCTGCCTGCTCCCTGCCAGCTTTGGGAGGGAGATGTGCTCTCCCAGGGCTTGTCCTTGGTGCCCTTATCTTCCCTGCTTGCATTATCTCTGCCTAAGCCCATCTGCAAACAGGAATTCAAGTCCTGTCTCGTGCCGGTGACACGCCTGCGCTGCCGCTCCGCTCCTGGCAGAGGCTGTGTGTCCAGTGGCTCTGCTCGGCCGGGGGCTGCAGCCCCTGTCCTTGCCCAGTGTCTTGCTTTTCTTGGCCACCTTGCAGCGCTGGGCTGCATGGCACTGCGGAGTGTGGTGCGAAGACCTTTCTGAAGTTATCGGGTGGTACCCAAACATCCCTGGAGCCACTTGGGGGTCTGCAAAGGATGTGAGGCTGGGAATTAGAAGGAAGAACAGCGACAAAGCTGGATTGATCCCGGATCGTCAGCGTAGCCCGTGTCCTCTTGTAGCCTGCAGCAGAGGTGTCGGGCCCCAGCAGTGGCAGCCGGCTGCATCCCTGTTGCTGACTCCTGCGCTTTTGTTATGAATTTCGTAACGTTTTTGGGCTTATCCAAAGCGCCGACAGCTGGAGTCAGAGGAGCGCGTGACAGTCCGTGGGGTGGGGGGAGCCTGCTGCTCCCCATCCAGCACGAGTGGTGCGCAGTGTCAGGCAGAGCCTGGGACTTGCTGGGGGTTTATCAATTCATCTTTCCCAGTCGCGCAGCTGTGGAACAAATTGGACCGGATTTTTTGTTGTGGAGGCATCCCTGGTAATCGGAAGGGTCTCAGGCTGAAAGTGGCACGGGGCTTTGTGCAGTGGGGTGGACTGGCCAGAACCTGTCCTGAAAAGCAAGGCAGGAAGGTTTACCTGGCTCCCTGTGCTCCTCCACAGTGCTTTTCCCTTGAGGAGGATGACCTGAACTTAACGTCGCTGGATGCAGAAACCATCTTGGAGGCTGAAGAAATCCTGGGGACGATGCAGAACTATCTTGACTCTTCTGTGATCTCCATCATCGAGGACTTCTCTCTGAGCGAGGTGGGAGCTCACAGGCGGGCGTGGGAAGTGGTGGCCAGGCTGGCTCTGGCTGTGGCGTGGATGGGGGTGGCAGCAGCATCCCCCATGGCTGGAGCCCATGGCCGTGCCCCGCTGCCCTCTGAGACCACCCCTGCCTTTGCAGCAGAGCAAGGCCTGCCTGGATGCGCAGAATGAGCTGTCCCTGCTGACTGCCATCACCGAGATCCTGGACAGCACGGACGATGAGACCCTGTCTCCCTTTGACACCATCATGGACGCGGAGCTGCTGACCTCGCCTCGGGAGCGGGAGAATCCCTCGGTGAGTTGAGGGGTGGAGGCAGCCTGACCCTAAAACAGGCAGGAAGATGCTCAGGCAGGGGTCTGCCAGGTCCTGGCATGGGGGTGCCCTGAGGTGGTAGAACCCTGGTCCCCAGTGCCCTGGGATGGTCCCTGTAACCAACAGCAGGGTGGCCTGTCCCCTCCAGCAGCAGAAACTTGCTGCTGCCTGTTGCAGTTTAGCCCCCGCTGGCAACTAAGTACCACGTGGCTGCTTGCTCACTCCTTCCCTCCATCCCCAGTGAGACGGGGACGAGAATTTGAAGAAAAAGGTAAGACTCGTGGGGTGGGTAAGGACAGTTTAATACGACAGCAGAGGAAGAGGGAAATAAGAATGCTACTAATAAAAGAATATACAAAGAGAGTGATAGACAGTGCAATTTGTTCACTGCCCAGAACGCGGTGCCCAGCCCGTCCCCCAGAAGAGATTCCCCCTCCCCAGCCAGCTCCCCCTCTTATATACTGAGCATGACATCATATGGTATGGAATATCCCTTTGGCTAGTTTGGGTCAGCTGTCCTGGCTGTGTCCCCTCCCAACTCTTTGTGAAAATTAACTCTATCCCAGCCAAAAACCAGGACACTACCTCACCCTCTGTCCGTCTTCTCTCCAGTTTCAGAAGTTTCTCAGCTTATCCCGTCCGCCACTGGAGTGTGAGAGCCCTGCCCTGGAGCAGCCCAAGGCTCTCAGGCCTCTCAGCAGCAGCAGCAGCATCTCTGTGGTTGGGAAGGTGAGCAGCTGAGCCAGGGAAGCTGAAGGAGCATCATCAGGGTGGTGCTGGGGTAACTGTGTCCCTCCTGCCCCCCCCCCAGCCCCTGCCTGCCCGCTTGGCACGGGCGTCCTCTCCCAGAAGCGATGCTTGTGCAGGGCACTGGCAGCAGTGGGATCAGGGGCTGGTGGGTGCTGTGGGGCTGGTGGGTGCTGTGGGACTGGGGGTGCTGCAGATGTCCCCATAGGGGTGGCAGGTTTCCAGCTCCGTTGTGTCTTACTGGGAGGGTCAAACGTGTTCCAGCTTTTCATCTGCCAGGGGCTTTGCTGCGGAGTTGCAGCAGACCCACAGTTGGCTGTGCCTGAGGGGGGCTCCAGTAAAAGCCCAGGAGCTGACGCTTGCTCTGGTTCCCTTTCCCAGACCGACACAGACCTGGCTTGGGACCGTGCTGCTCACAGCCTCGAGGACCCGGCGCTGCCAAAGAAGCAAGTATGCAGCACCCCGAGGGTGGAGAGGAAGCTGGGCCGGCACCGGGCCCGAGAGCAGCCCCTGCCCCAGCGTAGTGATGGGGAGGAAGAGGAGGAGGAGGCCGCCTTGAGTCCGGAGCTAGACAGCAGCATGGAGGCTGGGGATTTTTGCGTGAGCGGGGCTGGGGTGGCGCTGGAGGAGCGTGAAGACCCCTGCATCATCAACACAGGCGATGTGTCCCTGAGTGAGCTGGTGAAGTCCATGCACCCATACTGCCTGCCCACCTTCACTGTGTGCCTGGACCCCGAGACCGAGCCCATGGCCAAGGAGCTCCTGAATGGTCCCGTCTTGCTGGAAATTGTGCCTGGCGAGGGGGAGAGCGTGGAGATCCCTGTCGTCCTGGAGCCATTGGCCCCCAGCTTCCCTGACCTGGAGCCCCAGCTCCTGGGAGCAGAGGAGGGTACTGGGGAGTCAATCCCAGAGGATCGAGAGAAGATGCCAGGAGCTCCAGCCCAGGAAAACAGACTAGAGGAGGAGGAGGAGAAACCACCCGGGAAGGAGCCCTCCTGCACTACCCCAGAGAGCACTTCCCCACCAGAGACAGCAGTGCCCAGAGCCTGGAGCCCTGACAGCAGCTCCCAGTGCAGCACAGAGACCCCAGCGCGTGGCAAACGTGAGGGTTCCGAGAAGGGACGCGGCCGGGAGAGAGCAAGGAAGAGTCGGAAAAAGAAAGCAGAGGAGGACCAAAATGAGCAGGCCAGGCCGGGCAGGGACTGCGTGGCCCACCGCCTCCGCTCTGCTGGCTCTGGGCAGCCCCTGGGCCAGCCGCCTGCCAGCCGGCGGCGAGCAGCACGTCCCTCTGTCCAGGTCTCGGACTTCCTGGCCCGGCAGCTGGAGCAAGCCCGGAAGGAGGGGCAGATGGAGCTGCGTGCGGAGCGGGCGCCGCGGCCCCGGGGCAGGCCCCGGAGCACGGCAGGGGCCTCCCTGCCTGCGAAAGCGCAGCAGGAGCCACAGAAGGAGTCTGTGCCAGAAATGGTGAGCATGGTCCCAGAGAAGGCTGAGATCGTGGTGCCTCCGGAGAAGACCACACCAAATGCGGAGGAGTGGCCAGCAGCGGTGCATCCCGACCTGGTGGACCTGGCTGAGGGTGAGGGGGATGCACAGCTGGCTGCCAGAGAGGGCAGTGGAGTCTCAGAGGCTGCCTCTTCGCTCCCAGAGCAAGGTGTGGGGCTGGAGCCTCCCCAGAGCCTGCTGGCAGCAGAGCCAAGCGAGGGCCTCCCCAGGGAAGCCAAGCCCAAGGCCCTGAGCCTGCGGGAATACCGCATCCGCATGCTGCACCGCCAGCCCAGCCCGGGCGGCAAGAAAGACGGAGAGAAACAAGCGGCCAGCAAGTGGCCCAGCGTCCCCGAGCCTCCGACAGAACTGGCTGAGATCCCCTGCCTGGTGTCATCCGTGTGCAATGCCACCGAAGCGGCCGGCACTCAGAAGAGCCCCGAGAAACCCGCCAGCCCTGCTGCTGTCTCTTCTACCAGCAAAGCTCCTGCTGCTCCGGCTTCAACTCCGGCACCCGCCACGGCTCCGGCACCTGCCACGGCTCCACCACCCCCAACAACACCGATGCCTTTTGTTGCGCCAAACATGCCCCCAGCTGCTGGGGCAGCCCCTGCTGGGATGCCGCCAACCTCTGCCGGTGCTTACGCCCTTTACCCACCAGTGCCTTCCTGGCCCTGCTTCGGCCCACAGCCCGTGGGCTGCCATGGTTTGCCCCCGCCGCCCAGCGCTGGCTCCCCCAGTACTTTTCACATGGTGCCTGGCCTCCCACCTCCAGCCATGGCCTGGCCCCCGCCAGCTGTGCCGCCCCCGGCTCCCTTTGGCCCCGGGGGCCCCTATGCCCCGGTAGGGTGGGCACCACCATCCTACTGGCCAGGAATCCCTGTGCCGCCTCCGGTGCCTCCCCTGGCGTACGGGGACCCCAGAGCGGCGCTGCAGGGCACTGCTGCCTTCCCGGCCGGTGGCCACCCCAGCGCGGCCATCCTGCACGGGCAGCCTGCTGCTGCCCCGGCACTCGGCTGCCCGGAGCCGCCGGCCTTCCCCACCCTGCCGCTCGCCAATCCGGCCAGCGAGATGGGGGCTGCAGATGCCCCAGCCAGGCTGGCGACCAGCAGGGTATCGGACCCCAGGAGGCAGGCACGGCTGGCGGGGGAGAGCTCTCTCCCTAAGGCCCCTCCGGCCCTGGCACCTGCCCAGCCCCAGGCAGCCCCATCGCCTGCTGCTGCCCAGCCTGGCAAGGTCCCTCCTGCAGCACCAGCCCAGCACATGGCAGCGCCCCAAGCTGCCCCCACCCAGCTTCCGGAGGAGCCCCTGACTGCAGCCCCCACCCAGCTCCCAAAGGCTTCCCCAGCTGCCATCAGCTGCCCTGCGGAGGTGTCCCCTGCTGCTGGCCCTGCTGAGGAGTCCCCTGGCATCCACCCCATCGAGGAGTCTGCAGGGACAGGCAAGGGGGCACTGCAGAAAGCCCCGCTGGAGCCCAAGGTGGCTGTTGGGCAGGAGCCACCCGGCCACAAATCCGTCTCCCAGGTTGCAGCACCACCACCACCACCAAAAGTGGGTCAAGGGTGCAGCCTGCCCACCAAGGCACCTGCCACACGGCCATGGAGGCACCAGCCACTTCTCAGCCTGGCGCATCCCAGCGACAGCAGCAAGGATATCGTACAAGCGTTCATCAGCGAGATTGGTGAGCAGGAGGGCTACGGGGCACTGGGTGAGGCTGCGGTGCTGTCGGCAGCTGCGGGTAGTGGGACCAATTCCTGGCACTTCTAGGGGCAAGGGTGGCAAAACTGTGCCCGTGGGCTCGCAGTCTCTTCCCAGTGCTCTGCCAGGACATTGCCTCCAGTGGATGGTCTGGGCTGGCTGTGCCCAAACCGGTCCCTCCTGGGGCTGCAGAGCCAGGTGCTCTCGTCCTCGCTGCAGGAGATGCGGAGCTGCTGCAGGCTCTGCCACTGCTTCTCCTTGCCAGTGCTCGCCCTGTCACCCACGGAGGCTGATGCAGGGGGAGGACAGAGCTGAGGTGCATCCCCGTGGTGCCAGGAGGGTTTTGGCTGACCTGACTGGCTGTGTTCTCTTCCTGGCCCAGGGATCGAAGCCACCGACCTGTCCAGCCTGCTGGAGCAGTTTGAGAAGTCTGAAGGTGCAGTTGCGTCGTGCTGTGCCATCCCCTGCGGGGCTCCCTCCATGCCACGCTGGCCTCCCTGGGCTGCCCGCGCTCTCTCAGCAGGGTGGGAGTGGGAGGGCTGGGACACTGCTGCCTGTGGGCTGGAGTCACCCTGCCTGGGTGCCTTGTCCTGGGGGCGTCTCTGCCCCCATCTCTTTTCTGGCCTGTGAAAGCGGCTGGGGATCCCTGGGGCAGCCAAGGGGGTGGTGAAGAACCTGGGAAGGAAAAGGGACTTGTAGCAGTTCTCTGCAAGGACCTGGGTTGGGGCACTGTGAAACCTCTCCCTGGCTGCACTTGGGGTGCTCTGTCCCCTCCCTGTATGCAGGGTCCGTCCCCTGCCCCCCTGCCCCAGCCTCTCACCACCCTCACCCACCTGCTCTCTTTTCAGCCAAGAAGGAGGAGGCTCCCGTGCAGCCCCCCGAGGACAGGCGGCCAGCGGGGAGCTCCAGGTGAGTACCGAGACCACCGCAGGCAGTGTCCCAGCCTGGCAGAGGGCTGAGCCCTGCCTTCAGCAGGGGCATGGGGCAGCTCTTGGTTCTGGCAGGGTCCAAACTGTGCCAGCGTCTGCATCTCTGGCCTGGGAGAAGCTGAGCCCCTTGCTGGGCTGGGAACCAGAGCTGGCACCGAGGGGGAAAAATTGGGGGAAACAGTGATGGGCATGACCGGGCTGTGTAAGGTCCGTCCATACAGCTCTCTTGGATCCTCTGTTCCCCCTGTCTGGGCAGGGGGGCAGCTCAGGCAGATGCCCCAAGTGTGGGGAGTGGGGCTGGCCTTTGGCCACTGTGTTTGACAAAGCTCCTTTTCCCCTTCTCAGGCCTGAGACCCAGCAGGACAGGAAGCCCCCGGACAACCTGCAGGCCTCTGAGCTGGCCAACGTGGCAGGTAATGCCCGGGGTGAGGTGAGGGAGCCCACCGTGTCCGGGCAGGGACTGTCATGGGGCTGGGGGAGACCTCAGGGCTTGAGGGGAGGTGGGCTGGGAGGGAGCCCCAGCTGGGCAGGTTGCAGCAAGGGGCTACTCTTGAAAGCTGTCTGGTGCTCTCGCAGGCCTCACCCCCCCCGCGACGCCCCCCCACCAGCTCTGGAAGCCATTGCCCGCTGTCTCGCTGCTGGCCAAGGCCAAGTCGTCTGGGTCCGCACCCCAGGAGGGGCCCCAGAAGACGGCCAAGCTGATGAAAGCCAAGCCGCTGCCCCCAAGCAAGCTCCAGGGGAAGAGCCCAGTGCTGGCCCCTGCCAGCTCAGCCCCCAGCCACGTCTGCTCGGGAGACCACGACTACTGCATCCTGGGTGCGGCGCGGCCAGAGACCAACGGCAGCCCCAGCACGCAGCCCCCCACCGAGGGTGGCTCCCGCTGGAATGTCAAACACCACCGGGACATCACTATCAAACCCATCTCCTCCTTAACCAAACGGACGCTGGACCAGCCCAAGCCCACCCCACCAGCCCCCCCCACCACCACCGTGGGGCCCAGCCAGGAGCCCCTGGGGACGGCCTGTCTAGCCCCCCTGGATTATCGGACTAGCATCCCTAACAAGGCCACCGCCAGGTGCAGCAGCCCCCCCACTTCGGTGCTCCTGTCTCCAGCTGCGTCCCCGTGCCGGGACCAGGAGATGCGGACTCCCAGTGCCCAGCCCAGCCATGCTGCTGCCAAGAAGTCCCTGCGCTGCTACCGGAGACCCCAGGACTCTCCCAGCCCCTCTGCCAGCAGCTGGAGGGCTGGCCGGAGCCGTACCAGCCGCTCTTTCAGCTCCAGTTCGGATGGAGCTACCGAGTCCTCATCTTCATCCTCATCCTCCCGATCCCGGTCACGGTCATTCTCCCCACCACCCAAGCGGTGGCGAAGGTAAGCAGTGGAGCATCTGTCTTGCTTGCTCTGGGCAATTGCCTGGTGGCCAGTCTTTTGTGAAGGTGCCTGGACACCTCTTTACAGACCTACTTGATGTCTGTGTTTGATTTTCTTCTCCTCATGGTCCCCCTGAAGGAGTCCCTGGCTGGGAAACAGGAGGACCTGCTGGAACACCTGCCAGGGCAGTGGGTGTCTGTCAGAACCCCATATCTGTGCCTGCAAAGCCACTGCTGAGCCAGGCTTTCTTACTTCTGGAGCACCATGGTATGGTCCTTGGCTGCACCTTGGCTTTTGGATGCTTTTTATGGAGTATTAATGCAGGTGGGGCTGGTACAGCCCTAGGTGTAGGCATGAGAGGAGCCACAGTGGCAGCAGGGAGCTGCTGGAGGCAAGCAGAGGAAAAACCCATCTGGCTTGGCTGCCTCAGGGGTTCCCTGTGTTCCTTATGGAGGTGGCTGTGTAGGAAAGTGAGGTGGCTTGGTCTTTGTGGGAAGCATTTCTTTTGGAGTCCTTGTGGAGTCCCTCATCTGCTCGTCCCTGGGTGTTCGGCCAGTTTTGGAGACATCCCGGGTCACCAGGCATGAAGGGCTTGTCCAACCACGGCCTCTCCATCAATGGCCAATAGGCGTGGAGGCTGTAGCAGGAAAGGGACGTATATAGTGCCATGTCCCAGGGATGTGCACCTCAGGGACCTGACCTGTCTGGCTTGGCTTTCCAGCAAATGCAGCTGGCCCTGTGCTGGGAAACGTCCGCACGGACTGTGCCATCCTGACCTGCTGTCCTCCAGGAGAATATGTGGCAGTTCCAGGCAGCTTGGGGCCTGGGTTTGCCTATGGCAGGGACTACCCGTGGGCAGCATGTTTAGAGAGAGAGCCTGTTGCTGGCTGGAGGCAGCACAGCTTGATTCCAGGGCAGTTTCAGTCCTGCTGCTCTTAATTTTTGCCTGGCCCTGCCAGAGAAGCTCTTGCAGGCAGGAGGCTGTGGGCACACAGCCCAGCCCTGTCCCAGTGCATGCCGCCTCCCTCGATGTGGCCGGAGGCACATGTGTCTCCATTCGTACGGCTGTTGAGTGCAACGTCGATGTGATGGCTCCAGCGTCATCCTGTGCGCTATGTGGGGCTCGGCACGGCAGCCCTGGCCCCTCCTGAGTCCTTGCCCAGCCGCAGCCGTGTGCCCCCATGACTATTTCTTGCTCTTCAGAGGCTGTGCCTGGTGTGATCCTGCTCCTTTTTCACTGCGGTGTTTGGAGCCTAGTGGAGCAACATCTCTGTAGTGTCGTTACTGCTCCTGGCAAACTCAGGGAGAGGTTTCCATAGCCCAGCTCACCCTGCGGATGGGTCCTGTCTGAGTGAGGTGCTGGGTGCCTTGGGGAAGATGGAGGTTTTCTTCTTCTCTGGAGCCTCGTGGTGCTGGGCAGGGGAGGGCTCAGCACTGAGCTGTGTCTCTCCATCCCCCAGGTACCGCTCAAGATGTTCCCACAGCTCCTCCTCCCGCTCCAGCTGTGGGTCATGTGGCAGGTCCCGGGACAGATCCTCATCCTCATCATCAACGTCGTCCTACTCATCCAGGTCCACGTCCTGCAGCCAGTCCCGGTCCCGCTCCCGCTCCCCCTCGCCTCGCAGGAGGAGTAACAGGCGGAGAAGGTGAGCGTGGCCACCCTGCAGGGGTGAGCTCCCCTGCACCCATCTCCTGGCCTCCTGTGACCTGGGCAGGAGTGGACCCACTCCTTCAGTATCTCCCTTGTGTCCAGGATCACTCTCTTCTGGCACCCCCATGACCCTGTAGCTCATGTGTCCGGTTTCTGCCTTGCTAGATACAGTTACGATGCGCAGGACCACTACCAAAGGCAGAGGATCCTCCAGAAGGAACGTGCAATAGTGAGTGCTGGGGGGCTGGGAAGCTGCAGCTGGGGATTTGGGGCTCCCCAGCCACTCCATCACTTCAGAAAGCTGTGAGGTCACAGCTTTGCAGTCAGCACTGTTGGGAGGCTCTGGCCAGGGCACGGTCTGATGGGTGGCGATGCAGGGAGGGTGCTCCGTGCGAGAGGTCCCACTCACTAGGAGGGCTCAGAGGCGCTGAGTCCCCTCCGTCACATCTCACGGATGGCACATCCCTGCCCACAGGAGGAGCGGCGAGTTGTGTTCATTGGCAAGATCCCCAGCAGGATGACGCGATCGGAGCTGCGGCACCGCTTCTCTGTGTTCGGGGACATTGAAGAGTGCACCCTGCACTTCCGCTCCGAGGGGTAAGAGCTGCGGGGACGTGGGGCAGCCCCTGCCCAGGGATGGCTCCTCTTTTCCCATTCCTCAAGGGGATGGTGCAGACCGAGGGGAGACAAACATACTGTGTCGCTGCTGATCTCCTTCCTTCTCCTTCTCCGGCTCCAGGGACAACTATGGCTTTGTCACCTACCGCTATGCCGAGGAGGCCTTTGCCGCTATCGAGAGTGGGCACAAGCTGCGGCGCCCGGATGAGCAGCCCTTCGACCTGTGCTTCGGCGGCCGCCGGCAGTTCTGCAGGAGGAACTATGCCGACTTGGGTGAGTCGTGGCAGCCCCCAGGTTGCGGGGTGGGGGGGACCCTGGGTCCTCTCTCCTTCCCAGAAGTACGGGGGTCCCCATCCTTGGGGTCAGTCAGGCTTGGCAGGGCAGGGCCATGTCCAGGGATAGTCCTGCACCGAGGGGAGGTTGGATGGGGGCTCCTTGTCCCTCCAGCGCTATGATGGAGGCCAGGCCCGGTCCTCCTTCAGCCTAGCTCTGGATCTGGAGGTTGCCACGTGAAGTGAGATGGGAAGGAGTTGCTGCAGGGATGGCCAGAACTATGCCAGTGTCCCCATGGCTCAAGGCAGCCTCTCTCCGTGTCTTCTAGACTCAAACCGGGAAGATTTCGACCCAGCCCCTGTCAAGAGCAAGTTTGACTCCCTGGACTTCGATACGCTGCTGCGGCAGGCACAGCGCAGCCTGCGGAGGTAGCGGCAGGCGAGGCGGAGTGCCCGCCCCCGCTTTTATACTCAAATACAAAAGACAAAAAAAGTATGGAGAAAGAGAGATGGGGTTTTTTAAAAAAGAAAAGAAAAAGGAAAAAAAGAAATCTGTTTTATAACCAATATTTAAGGAGGACGGGTCATTTGCCTTCAACCAGAGGGGCGCAGGCTAGTGGCAGCCCCAGGCTTGCCCCAGCCATGTAATAAATGTGGATGCCCAAACAGCAGCGCTGCCTTGTCTCCTCCTTCGTGCAGGCTGTGCCCCCTCAGGGCCCTGGGGGATGAGGCTGCTCTGGGGGCTCTGCAGGTTGGGGACTGGGTGCAGGAGTGGGTGTCTGGGGGAAGTGGGGCAGGACTGGGGTCACTGAGCTGCTCTGGGGGGTCTGTGGCAGCCCCCAAGTGGCCTGGCACAGGGTGACCCCTCTGACCATTTCTTGGGCTCTGCTGGAGTGGGGACCCCGCATCCCAGCCCAGAGGCACCAGGCTGGGTTTCGGGGCCACCTGCACCTCCCGTGGTGGCCACGGAGGGGCAGTACAAGATCCTCCGCGGCCGCCGCTGCGGGCTGGGGTACAGGGGGCTCAAGCCCTTGGCAGGAGCACAGGCAGGGGTCTGCCCGCTCTGAGGGCAGCGTGTGCAACCACGGTGTCTGCCTGTCCCCTTTGAGCCTGCTGGTTGGTTTTGCTCCAGCTCGCCAGGAGGAGAGGGATCTCTGACATCTCATCTCTGGGTGTCCCCCGAGGGAGAAATGTTGGTGTGGCTGCAGAGAGGTTACAGACATCCGCAGTGGGCAGAGCACAGTGAGATGGTGCTTGGCAGAGGAAGGGCAGCGACGGGGAGGGTGCAGGATGCCTGTCCAGGCCCCGGCGGCATGCTCCAACTCAGAGAAGGGTGATCCCAGGCAGCCCCTAAGGGAGGGTGCTTGGTTCAGCTGCCTGCTCCTGAGCATCTTCCCTGCACCTCTCCCGGAGCTGGCAGTGCCGGGGTCCTGCAACCTGCTCCTGGAACACACTTGGGCAGGGTGCAGTGGTGCCCAGCTGGGCCCCCTCCCGGCACACCCAGGGGTGGGGGATCCTGCAGCCACCTGACTGGGCTCTGCAGAGCCGGGGGAGCGCAGACAGAAGGGACGGGCAGGGGATGGACCCCCCAGGGCTCCTTGCAGTGCCTGAGGTGGGAGAGGGCTGGTCAAAGTCGCCCAGCTCCCTTGCCTGATGGAGGCGGTGCCCACTCCTCTAGTAGGAGAGCGGGGAGTGGAACAGCAGCAATAAACCTCGGGTGGGGTGTCCAGTGGGTGTGATGCAGGGCAGGGGCTTCAGTCAAGCTGACGCTCCCACTTGGATCATGCTCAGTCCTCTGAGGCCCTTCGGGGCTGTGCTTGGGGTGTGCAGCAACTTCATCGGGCAGGGATTAGCACAGTGGCTGGAGCTCACTTGTTACCTCTCTGCTGCCCTGGATGGAGAGGGATGCCTCTGGTCCTGCCTGCATGTGGGATGACTCGTGCCGCTCCACAGCTCGGCTCAGGGAGGCCCCCACAGTTGCCCAAGTGTGTGGGGGTGAGCTCCCACCCTGTCCTCTCCTGCCTGGCCCTGGACTTTGCACAAGGGAGGGTCCAAGGAGGAAGCTGCAGGCAAAGGTGTGAGTGGGATAGCAGGGGGAGGCAGGCAGGGGGCTGTTAATCAGTAATGCAGCTCTTCCCAGAGACATCGGCTTGGCAGGACAAGGCTGGAGGAGACGAAAGCCCGTGCAGGGACGTGGGAGGAGGATGCAAGCAGCCCTTTCTGGGACTCTGTGCAAACCCCTTTTGCTGCAGCACTTGTTCAGCCCCTCTCCTGCCCAGGGCGGCTGGGTCAATCGCGGTGCTGACAGGCAGCTCCCTGCTCTGTGAGCTGCCACGGCGACGCTGAGAGCGTGTAGATTCAAGTAAGAGCATTGCAAGGAGAGCGCCTGTTCACCTGCAAAAACACCTTCAGGTTGAAGAAAGGCTCGTGAGCCCAAAAGCTGGGTTGCCTTCTCCAACTGCTTTAGCTGGTCTCAAAGTTTCTTTACAGCCTTTCCTTGAACCGCTGCTGCAGCTGTGGAGGCAGGCGGGAGCTGGGAATGGGGGATGTCCCAGGGAACACCTCCCGGGGATGTGCTACCCCATGGACTTCAGGTGTGCACATTCAGGCAGCCATCCAACTGCGGTGTCACCCCAAATGTAGGTGCTGCTGGCTGCAGCACCAACATGGCCGTGTCCCTTGTGTTCCTGCGGCTGGGCTGCACATGGTCCCCTCTCCTCGCCCCTGCGGGTGAGGAAAGGCAGGGGGTGTGAAAGCGTTTGTGTTGCCAAAGAATTAACACCCTGCTGTTGTGTCCTATAAATCTTTCAAGTGTTAGGGACTGGCTTTATCCCCCTGTGTTACGGTTTAATGGTTTCCGTTAGCAATAACTTGCCCCTGTGTTCTGGGGTTATTGATTTAAGGTCTGTTGTGGAGGGGGTGAGAGTTACAGAAAGGTGTTTTCCAGCCGCCCAGCCGGCAGCAAAGGCACCATTGCAAAGAGGAGGCAGGAAAGCGGGAAGCGGTGCACAGCCAGCTCTCTGGAAGCGTGGGTGCTGGCGGGAGCTGTCTGGAGAGGATCAGGGGACAGTGGCAAGGAGAAGCACTTGGAGCATAGCTGCAGCCGCAGAGGTGAGCGTAGCTATCATGGTAGCAGGACAGCACAGATGCATCCCCTGAGCTCTAACACAGGCGGGTTGTGCCTGCCTTTGGCTCTTCTTGGAGTCATTGCACGTGTGGATGGCCCCAGGCTTGACGGCTGGCAGCACTGTGTGTCACCCCGTGCCAGCCGGAGCACCCCGCGGCGCTGCAGACAGCCCTGTTTGGGAGTTCAGACCTGGAGCTCCCCAGGCAGGGCCATGCCCTGGCTCTCCTCTGTGCACACCGACAGGTAAGTCCTGCTGGTCGCGGCCGGCACGAGTGGCTCTGCCACGTGCTGCAGCAGCCCACGGCTGGCGACTACACAGGGACTGTTTCCTGAGAGGTCGCTAAAGGGAGCTGGCGTTGTCCTCTGTTTCTCTTCAAGGCACTCAACCTTTCTGCTTCTGCTCCTGCTGCAGACTCGACCCTCCTGTGGTTGTCCCTAACACTCCTCACACCAGGCCCTGCCCTCTGCCATCTTTTGCCCAAACAGACTTTCAAGGGACCGATGCCGATTTCACACCTTCCTCTTCCCTTGTCATTCCCTCTTGCATTAGTATGTGCTGAACATGATGTGCAAGCTAGAAAGCAGCTAGAAGGGCATCCAGAGTGGGCTCTCATCGTGGGTAAAACCTGGAAGATGAGGGGCCTGTGCCTGGCGTAGCTATGATCTTGGGGATAAGGGATGACATGCTAGCGACACTAGTAGTAACTTGCAGTAACAGGGTGACCTGACTGGACTTGTGGTTCGTATTGGTCTCATGGACCACAAGTGCTTCAGATGAATTGTTGCACATACGCAGGGATTTTAATTTATCCGTGCGTAAGCTTGTTTGGACACCACGTGCAAAAAGCAGAGGGGTAGCAGGGGAGTCTGATGGCAGCACCTTCCACACTGAACATGTTCAGTGTGCTCATCCTGAAAGCTGACAGGCACCCCTGTGGGGAGAGGTGCCAGGCACGAACCTGGCTCTGCAGAGCTCCTTGCTGTTTGCAGCCATTCCCTTCCTTGGGACTGCCAGCCCTTGAGAGTCAGACAGGAAACGGAGGTTCAGAGGAGCCCCCGAGAGCTGGGACAGCTCATCCCCCTACGGCACGCAGAGCCTGCAGGTTTGGGGCTCCCTCACTCTCACACTTTCTCTGCTTTCTTACACATCCCTCATCCCAAATCCCTGCCTGCCTGCAAGCAAGCCCTGGAGGCCAGCCAGTGGTTGTGTGCGCTTTAAATCTGTGCTCGTACAGCTGAGAGCCTGGGTTAATTCCCGTGTTCCCTCTCACAGCCACTTTTGCAGTCATCGCGTGTACTTGGGGCAGTTCTCCAGGGTCATCCCATAGTCAGGTGTCCTGCAGTTGTGAGTAAAGGTGCAATGAACGTTCTGCCAGTGCCTCTAGACTGGACACTTGCTCCAGTCACCCCCCAAAACAGGCGCTGCAAATGCTTCCTGACTCCTCTCAGCAAAAAAGCTGCGGCTGTAACAAGCCACCAGAAGCCAGCAGGGAGATTAAGGGACCATCGGGTCTGCAGCCTGGTGATGGCAGAGAATTGGTGAAAAAAATTACATAGGATCTAGAAAATAGATGTGAACTTGGAGAAGGTTAAAAAAAACGCAAACCCCACCCCAAAACCACCCAAAAAATGTAACCACAATTTTTCTATCAATCCAGGAAAATTCCCTCCTGACCCTAATCTGGCAATAGCGTTAAGCCTAATGTGTGAGCAGGCCTCTGGGACTGTAGTGCTGGGAGCACCAATGCCTGAGCCCCAGAGCTTGTCTTTAGTGCTCCGGAAGAAGGAAAACCCCAGTACTTTTAGAAGCAAATTAAGAAAGAAATTGTTTATTCTTCATGTTCACAGTGACCGGCAGAAACCTGGAAGCCTGAGGTTGAAGCAGCACCTCCTCCAAATGGCCCTAGCTCTGCTGAGTCCTTGGCCAGCCAGAAGCTGTGTCCCAGGCTGAACTGCCCTCTCCAGGGCTCTTTCATTTAGAACTTTATGGAGGGAGTTTTACCAAATTGTGAGTTAAATTGCAGGTGCCCCACTACCCTTTTTAATTGGCTGGTCCAGAACTTCATTCCTGGCCAGTCTAGAAACTCCCCAATTCACCATCTAAACTTATTATTTTGTGCCATTATCATATGTCTTAAAGATTTTCTTAACATTTTCTTATTGAGTATTTTCTTTCAGTGGTTGAGAAATACATTTGTCCCCTCTCAGCCTCTGTCTGGCCAGGACAAATGAGCCAAACTCTTCTAGTAGATCATCAGCTGGTACTTGTTTATCTCAGCATCCAGAGAGTTTTTCTCTGTGCAGTGGAAATTTATCCTTCCTGGATGCAGAGCTACAAGGATATTCTGGAAGAAGTCTCATAATGCCTTGCGCAATGGCAATGTCTGTCTCTGCTAAAAATAACTTGTCTGATGCATCCTAGCATCATGCCATTCCTTTTTCACAGAAGCATCACGCTGCTGCTTCACGTTCATCTTTCAGTGCGGTAAGGTCTTTTTATTCCTTCAGTGCCTCCATTCCATCAGTTTACAGCAAATGTCCTTCCTGCTGGTCCCCAAGCATTTGAGTTTGCCCTTTCTGCTGTCATAGTTCACCCTGCTTCTCCCATCAATGACAAGGTGAAGGTCCCCTTCTTCTTCCTCTATGAGGAACTACTTCTGTCAGTGCTTGCAATCCCTCCCAACCCTGGGCTGCCTCTGCATTTTGGGAGCTCGCACTTGACTCTTCCGAAATTACCTATGGACTTACTAACCCAAATTTATTCCCAAGATACATAGTTAATATCCTTCCTGCAGCCTGGTCGTGCTTTTTTTTGATGCAGCGTGAGCAGTCTCTCTTGTATCTCCTTACCAGCCTTGGGACTTATCTTTGCCTTTAGCAGCAGTTTCTCCTGGTTCGTAGTGCATCATCCCTAACTCTGAGTTGAGTGCCTTAGTCTAAGAAACTGGCAGCCTCATCTAAATATAATATCTATTGTTCTCTTCCTGTTTCATTAAGTATCTCATTGCTCCCTGTGTTCCCATAATCACCTTTACTGAAACAGAATAAACCGCATCTTTGGGTTTTGACCGCAGCTGGCTTGCATTTTCTTGCAGGCTCTTCCTACGTTGCGTGTCTGCTCCTCCCTGCAGCTCTGTCGCCTGACTGGTAGAGCAAGCCCACTATTCACTAAAACCCTGTCTGGAATAATGTTATGTTTTATGTTACTGTGAATCGATAAGGAAATTTGCTTTCTGTCTTGTCAGAGGATACCTGAGCCCTGCTATTCTGGCACCGTTTATTGCCTGGCGTTCACTGGGAAATTAAAGGCTCCTGTAGTTGCACAGTTTCTACTCTCTATTCTTCTTGTAGCCTTAGAGACAGCACAGTTTATACTCAAGGCTGTATCTGGTGTATCTGTAGCCAGCCCCTGAGAATACCTGTACCTTTTTACCACCCTTTCTCACACCTCCTCAGGACATATCTTATCCATGTCGCCCCCTTTCATGTCCTTACAATGAATGCCTGTTTTACTAGCAGTGCTTCACAACTTCCTGCTCTCCTACCAACCTGGCGCTCCCAGCCAGCTTCCATACGTGCTTATCTCTGCGGCTTCGTTCCAGGCGGCACGCTTAGCCTCTGCCAAATGTCCCAGCACACGCTGGGGTGCTCCATCCTCTGCCTCACCATATTGCCAAGATGCTGGCTTGCCTGATGTGACCACAGCAAATCACACAACTTGAGGAGAAGCCTACAAAATCAGCAGCCACAGGCTGTCGCAAAATCTAAGAAAGAGAACTTGTCCTGGGAATGGATGACGGAGATAAAGGACGTGGTGTTTCTAGTTTAACCTCAGAAGATTCTGTTAGGTGACAACTGAGCCTTAAGAGATAACGCCACTAGGACAAATGGATTTAACACCTCCCAGCTTAATTCAAAGGAGACCCACAAGTCTGTGTGAAAAAGCTAAGCAAGGTAATTTGAGTGTGGCTAGAAGGCTTAGTCAATGGGTAAGCTACAAGGTTGTGAAATTATGTACGGTACCAATACTGTGTACAAGCTCTGTTCCCAGGTGAACTGATGAGTATTGGAAACTGCATCTTTAAATAGCTTATTTTTAGAGGCAGGAAGTATGTAGAGAAGCAGCAGAAAATATACTTTCTCTGTTACCTAGAGACAGTTGGAACTTGTCCCTAAATAAAGAAGCTCTCCTTCAAGTACCTGGGGGCAAAGGGATTCCCGGATACCACTTGTTCACTAGAGCAATGCTGCACAGGCTTAGAAAACAGAAGTTTAACAGCTCTAGCCATGCAACCCAAGGCATGATTGACAGCGTGACTCAAATGGCCTGATAAGGCTAACAAGCAAGATATCTCTGGTCCATCACGTGAAGTGCACGTGGGAAACTTATGGTGCCGTGCAATGAAGATGTGCAGGCTGGGCAATGTCTGTGCACCTCAGGGCACACAGAGACCAGCGTAGGGGCCTTGCAATCCCAGGTCTTGGAAGTTCTACTTACCATGTAGGCAAAGTACTTCATAGATTAAAAAAAAATGCACATTACATGTATAACAGAAGATCGTAACCTTTGGGGAAACACATGGTACGATGCACAAGGAGCTAGTTCAGACTATGCTTGGGTTTTTATAGGCTTTGAAGCCTGGCTACTGGACAGACAGACCCCACTTCAGTCCATTTTCACCAGTAGACAAGACCATGAGTGCTATCTACCATATCATGTGAGTGAAGAGACCTGCTGGATGCATCTGGTCATGAATGTAGCTGCCACTGGAGGAAAAATGACTAAGTCGGAGTCCTCCGGATGCTGGTGGAGGCAGACTCCAGAGAAGGAAATGCTATTAATGGCCTGGATAAAAGGAATAGGTCAGAGCAGGACAGGGTCTCTGGAGTGCCAGTAGCAACCAGGGAACGAGGTGACAGCAGCTAGCACTGCTTACTGCTATGGACAGCTGTTCTCCTAATCCCCATCTCTATCAACATCTCTAAACATCTCCATATGAGCAAGGTTGGTGAAGCAATAACCCCTCCCCGAACCACAAGCTAGGCTCAGTTTTGTCTTTGTTGCTTCTCTCTCATGATGCTTTGACTAGCGGCTAATTCCTCAGACCTCGGCGCTTCCCATTTGACTATTCACTTCAGAGTCATCTATTAATGAAATGTCTGTAAGTTAACAGGGACTGAAATCTGGTCTGAAACCGTCAGTCACTACCTTATCATTTCAGCAGTATTTTCTTCAGCCTGCTGGAAGACACATAATGGAATGATGCAATTACAAGGCTGGACCCAAACTTTCATAGAAATTATACATACACCCATTCCTGTTAAACTGCAGCTGCCTGGGAGGCGGTGCAGGATGCTCAATACCCAGCAAAAAAATGTTTGGATGTGCACAACTGTGTTTGGTGTCAGTAGCCTCTAGTCAAGGTAATTTTTCTTGACGTTTCTCCCCTTAAAGCTCACTGTTGGGGCCCTGAGTCCCTGCAGGCTTCCTCCTACTGTGTAAAACATGTTGCTATTAGTAATCTTCATGTTTTTAGCAAGCTGCTGTTCAAAAACTATTTTGGCTAGCCTAAATGTGTTGGGTTGTTTTGGAGTTTTTTATTTAAATTGGCAGAATTTGGGATATTCTATATTTCTTCTTTGGCCATAACTTACACTTTTTGAAGGATGTCTCTTTACTTCTAAATGTCTTCTTTGTTCAGCTGTTTAACTGTGCCAGACTTGGAGATTTTTGTTGTTGTTGTTCTTTCTTAGCATATTTTGAGTGATGGCATATTTAAAGCTTTAAATACAGGGTCTCAATGTCATTGCAAGCATTTTGTCCTTTCATCAGCTATTTTAAAGTTCTTCTTACTTTCCTGACTTTTATACTTCTTCCCTTTTGAAGGAGAATATACTCATCTCCCTTTTAAGTTACCTTGTACTGCAGTGTATTTTTTTGTTGCTTTTTCCTCTCCTGCAGTAATATTGGATTTGAGCACATTGTGTTCATTATGACAAAGCGACTGTTCACTATTACATTTCAAACTCCCTCCTATGTACTACTCGTGACTAAATCAAGAGTTCATCCTCCACTTGGATCCTCTGAGTGGTCATTCTAAGAACTGCTCATTCATCAGGGCTAAAAATACAGTCTTTGCATCATTCTTTGACATGGTATCTACCTGGTCTATATGGGGGTAATTAATATCTCCCATTATCATTACGTTTTCTCCCCTGACAACCTCTTAAAGTCCTCCAGCTGTTTTTCATTCCACTATCCTAATCAGGTGGTCAATAGTATATGCTCAGTATGAGACACATGTCAATACATAGTGGTTCTCTGGTAGTTTTAACAACATCCCAGGCTTTTTTCTTCCCCCACCCCCCTTCTTTTTTCCTCCTCTTCTTTTTTTTTTTTTTTTTTTTCTTTCTGGAACCTGGACAAATACTACTGTGCTAGTAGCCTGAATCATTTTCTGTAGCTTCACGTCTTGAGCTGCTGCTCTGGCAATCATCTTCCTACCGAAATGAGACAAGATCTTACATTGGCTTGCATTTTTTTGTTGTTGTTGTTGTTGCTTTTTTAAAATAAAATTCACATGTTCAATGTCTAGCTCTGGGCTTTGCTCTGTGAAAATGTCTTCCTTCACCAGCTCTTTCTTCAGTTTGCTGAATGCACAATTGTAACTGAAAAGAAAACTTTTATCACTTTGGAGAAGGGCAGAGATATTTTCTAGCTGCATGTGCTCCCCCAATCTTCCGAAATGGCAAGGAGCATTTTATGGTCATTGCTGGTTAAGGTCAGCTTACCATGTGTAAAGACATTCAGCTTTTTATAGCCATACCAGAGTTCTTGCCAGGGTGATGGGTATGGTAATCATTCCCTAGTTTCCTCAATCTCTATTCAGAAACTGGCACTACATTTGCCACTTTTCACTTCTTGATTACCAAGGCCAGCTTAAGCAGAAGGTTGTACACTGCATCAAATAATTCAGTGGTTTCATCTCTGAAAGGCTTTAAAGTTCTTGGGCAAGCACTATCACAATTACTCATTTGTCACCTAGCCTCCAGCACTTCCCTCACGCCTTCGCAGTGACCACAAACACATTTAACATTGAGCGTAGTTTTGAATGTGGCTGTGAGTGCAGGACATCAATGTCTGAAGCCATTCTTGAGTGCTGCCTTTATTATTGTAGTGTATCAGGTTTGGGGGTCTTTCATGACCAACTTTAAGTCCTCAAACTCTTTGCATCCCTCATTTTGGGGACACTGCACCCATCAGGTTGCTGGTGTGGACAGCTTGTAAGGTGCAATTGCCTGTTCCCCTTGCTTCTCTCCTAGGATGCACCAAGCCTTCCTCTGAGCTACCCACACGATTGGTTGAGTTAATGTTTTGTTGTTTCCTGTTTCTGTAGCATTTATGGTTTTGGCTAAGCTCCTTAATGAACTGACGCCCACAAGACCATGTTGTCTGCTAATTGCCCTTCTAAGAGCTTTGGAACTGTACAGGTATCACCACCATTCTTGCAAATTTGAGTGAATCAGACCAAAGTTGATTAAATTCCTGCAAATTTCCTCACAGGCAGCGATGGCACAGACAAAAGACAGCTGACCTTCTCCCCTCAAATGGGGGAAAAGCAGAACCCAGCGGTTATTTGTTCCTTTAGCAGCAAAATGGCTCACCCATTACACACACACTGCCTCGTGTGAATGCGTGTGTCATGCAGAGGATATATGAGTATGTGCAAGGGACAGTGGCACTAGAGCAAAGCATGCAGAACTGAATCAAGTCTGCTTTTCTTTGGATCGTGGTGGGTGCCGGACACAGCGCCAGCAACAGCCTAAGGAAAACATTATCTCTCAATCCCATGCTTTGCTTTGCTAAGGGCAGTTGCAAAACCCTGTGGGCACATCCAGGGTGGAAAAATATTTGGTGTTGAATTCATCAGCAACTCTCATCTTGAGGGCTTTGTATGTATTTATTTGGCTTTGGAGGGCATCTGTGTGTAAATGAAGGGCTTTATCTATTATCTTCCTACAATATCCCCGTTCTTGACTTTTTGTTTGTTTGTTTTTAAACCCATCCTGAGACTTTTGAAGGTAGAGCATTATATACAGGGCAAGGAGACAACACTGTAGTTTGGAAAGTCTACCCAAGTCAGTGGGAAGAGACACAATATGTGTCCCACAGAGAGTGGGAAGGGAAACACTGTGATTTATGCTGCTGGGCAGTAGTCTGCAAACCACCATGGAGTGGGTGCAGGATGGGCAGCAATTAGATCCCTTTTTCAGAGAGTTTTATTGTCACATGCAATAGCAGCTTCACCAGAGATGGACAGACTATCAGCCTGAAAAGAAGAGAGATGTTCATTAAGTTAGGGTGGATTTCAGTGCACAAGACAATGTGTTGTAAGTAACTGTAATATTAATGTAAATAGAAAGCAATAGATTTGGAAGGTAGACAGGAATAATCTGGGGTTTACAGCAGGGAATTTATCCCCATTAAAGGAACAGGAAAACTGGAGGATTGAATAAACACGCTAGGAAAGGTCACCTTTGTGATAAAAGGAAGGGTGCATGCAGCAAGGTGAATGCTAGGTCAACTTGTAACTCTTTTGAGGGGATGAAGAAACATTCACCTGAAACCAGGACAGAGCTGAAAGAGCTGAGCTCTCTGCAGCAAGTATGACTTGAGATAGTTCTTTTGTCTTTAAGCAGAGCCTAAATGTATATAATGCATCAGTCATAGTGTCCTCTATGTCACTTTCTTTTTCCTAATTCCAGAAAAAAAACAAACCCTCCCTTGTTAGGTTTTATTTCAGTGGAGGATGGAGTAGACACATTTGTGTGAATTCCTTCCTGCAATGGGCCTGGGACAAGCATTCGGTCTTGGCTTGCATTATTTTAACTTTGGGTTACAAAGTTTGCTGGAGGGAACAATCCTGTCCTGGCAAGAAAACTGAGAAGGTAATCTCTCTCTCTCATTACTATAAATCATTTAACAAAGGCAATATATTGGAATTAAGCCACATTCCTCAGAAGAAGGCATGTTTCTCCTTAACCTTCAGTGAGGTCTCATTTGTTGCTCTACTTGACGGCACGTAGTCTGCATTCGGTTCTGCTTGGCTGGGGGCTCCCCAAGGGACTGGGTCGCTTGCTTCATCATTCAGAAGCTCGTGCTGTGTCGATAGAAGCAGAGTATGTGTGATATGGTAAATATTTTTTGCTGATGACTGGCAGAGAGTTACAAAATTGAATTTGTGCATTTTTTCTCACTTGTCTTTGTTCATACTTGTGATTCAATGCTGTCTTCCTGAGGCTGCAGTACCTCACATTTCTGCTGGGCAGATTTCTTCATCACCTTTCCCTGCTTCCCGTACCACCTCTCCGCAGCAGGAACTCTGCCTAATCTGGGCTCTCCCTCGAGCACGTGAGGTGCTACCCTAGGGAGGAGTCCCAACCGACAAAGGCTGGCTGAAGCCAGGGAATCTGCAACAAGTCCATGGGCTCTTTCGTACCCTGTCTCCAAGGGGACCCATGGTTTGCGTGCACTTGGCAGTGTGCTGCTGCCTGTAGCAGATCTACAGAAAAGTGTTTTGCTGGGAGATCCACTTAAGGAAGAGGATACTCCAAGGCTGCCTGTGCAAGTCTCACTTCACTGCAGCTGGCCTGTTTCATTCAGACTTCTGCTGTGCTGATGGAGAAGGTGCCACTTTCAGAACAGGGTTGCTGCGAGCACTAGCTGCACAGGAACCAGTCTCCTGCAAATTGGCAATTTACAGTCCGTCCCCTTCTCCCATTTGTGTGTATTCGTACTGCAGGACCAGAGATGCAGGTGGTTTAGGGGGCAAGGGAGTAAATCACGCTGCCACTGAATCCCATGAAGACCATGTGATTCGACAGGGCCATTTTTTATTCCAGCTACTTCCCTGCCTCTGGCATCTCTGGGACCGTAATGATACTGGGTGCGGTGCAAGACCAGGTGAGAAGACAGGTTCCTTCTCTAATGTCTTTCTGAATATTTTCTGTTCCTATGGCAAAACGGATGTCGGAAAGACTTGCTGTAGGATCTGCCTTGAAAGTCTTACCTCAGAGATGCCAGGCCCTGCTCGGTGTTAAGTGAAATTGTCTGTAGCTCATTAACATCAAAGCATTTTCTCCACTGGTCTGGGCAGCTCAGTAGTAACCAGCAGATGAACCAGAGAACAGCTATGCTCTCCACTAAGCTTTGCCTGCAAACAATTAACATCAAAGGGGAGCCACTGTGAAACGGGAAAAACAATGCTCCCACTGCAGCAAGTCTCATGGCTGGTGGGGAAGCGGGGGGGAGGCCGAAGCTTTGTCCCAGCTAGAGAGTTTGTGTTGAGACGCTTGCAGGAGTGAGCAGAGGAATGGCTGCTGGGGCCTGCTGACAGTGTTGGCCAAGAAAATGGTGGATCCACTTCGGTTTGAACCAAACTGCCCGATGGTATTGGTGGCAGTGTGGTGCAAGCTCTGGTGTATCAGACCTGGCCCAGCCTAATTCTGGGATCAAGTGAGATCTGCCATCGCCTTGGTATGTTGGTGATTGCTCACTTAGCCATCACCCTTGATGGGTGTGCTGAGGTCAGCCTCACTGTTCTTTACATCCTTCTTCTCCATCCCTCTGAACAGAAAAGTTTTGGCTAGCGATTCCAGATATTGCTGCCCCCTTTTTTGATGTTGCTGTCCCTTTTTTAAGTGGACTTTGACCCTCTGTTTGCCCTTCCCCACAGGAGGCCTGTGGAATTAAACCATTTTTTAGATTATAGGACCATTCCCATCCTCTAGCTCTCAAGCATTTTTTTCTGCTTTATGCCCTGGATCCTGTGGTTCATGCTTTCCTCATCCTCTTCCTCTCTCCTTTGGCAGTGGGTAAGAAATCCAAATTGTTGGTATTTATCTTGCTAACAGCCTGTGATTAGCCCTGAGCGGGGAGGAGGGTTTGGAAAAGGAATTGATTCTTGTACGTGTCCCAGTCAGAAATCAGAAGCTTTTTGGTAGGTGCTGCACCAGCACAGAATAGAAACGTGGGGCTGTCAAAGAGTTTGCTATCTAAACATTGGTCTAGGAACAGAGAACAACAAAACTGGAACTCTCTGTTAATAAAGTGCTGGGGGTCAAGATTAGAGATAGTATAACCACAGTGAGCCAGCCAGCACACGCTTCCTTCCTGCTAGCTCTGCCATGGGAGTGCTACCCTCCAGCCACAGGGCAGGTGACAGTGCTGCATGGCACAGCCAAAACAGTTAAAGCCACCAAGGCTCACAAAGCAAAGTTGTAGGATGCAACTTTCAGGCAAGGTACTTTCTCCAGAGGGCAGGCACGCTTTGTGGAAAAGCATAGCTAATTCTGTTCATGCTTGCTCAAGAAAAGTATGTTCAAAACCGATCAGGCGCACTGAAGGACAGCCAATGCCATCTGGGCAATACTCAAACTGCCACAGAAGGAGGAACTATGGAAATTTATCTTGTCCACCCTAGAAAATGGAGGGCCACATGGAGGCTGTGCATAGAATTGTGTTAGGGGAAGACTGGGGAGAAAAGATGCTTAAAAGATCACTTCAGCACCACCTGGGTGTAAGTGGGTTGGAGAACAAGGGCCGCTGGTGTGTTAGGAGCAGGTCTGCAGCCACTAGGGAAGGGAAATTTGGGGGCAGCCTCCTGAAAGGAGTCAGCGGGAGCAAAAAACCAAACTTGCTCTGAAATAGAGATTGATAAATTTAAGACCGGCATCTTATGATGCAGTTGCCTGTCACTGCAGGGATGCAAACTGAGTGCAGAAGAAACAAGAATATAGTAACAGCTTGATGGCCCATAGCCATGCTGCCAGCAAGCTCACCACCATTAAGTTTATTTTGTGGGCATCAGAGCAAGAGGTGGATCTTGCAAGAAAGAATTTGCAGGAAGGCTCTCATGAAGACCACAGTGGGCAGGCACTAGTCCTGGTGTATCTGGACCGATAAGATGCAAGGTCGGCAACCATCAGCCTCTCTAGCAGCTTGTCCAGCTAGATGGTTCTAGCTACCATCCAGACTGCAGACAGAAGTTCTCTGCTGGAGTCGAGAGCTTTCGTGTTGCAATCCTTTTGTTTAGATCATTTACCCCTCAGGGAAGAAGTACTTCTGTAGTTAGTACAGCACCTAACAGGCTTTTGAACTGGCTCTAGCAAGTGACACATCTAGCAAGATCCCGCCCCCCCCCAACACAAGGACTCTGGAAATGAAGACTCTAATGGCTCATCACACTGGAAAAGAGGTGGAAAAAACACCAGGATATCACCAACAACTGGAGTGAGGTGCAGCTAAGGGGATCATTCCTGAGCAGAGGTGCCCAAAGAGCTTTCCTGCTGTTTCTAGCAGAGAAATTCTCCATAGGTCATGCTTTCCACTACTAATGGCTTTCAAACCAGGACTGTGATTCCCTGGTCACTAAACCATCCTGCTCCACTCATGAAGACAAACTTTGCATTGCCCTCCTCACAAGGAAGCCGCATCTTGAAACAGGCTTCTTGCCTCTGGTTGCTGTCTGCTCTGGGAAGTTCCACCTCCTACAGTTAGGAACCATCCTCCCACCTTCTCCACAAGAAAAGAGCCAGTTAATAATCTGTCCTTATGCTACCATGGGGCTTCAGACAGCTCTGTCCCTTCCTTGAAATTTACGTCCTTTCCCCACTGGAGCTTCCCTGATGCCCTGGCAGAGCAATCACACCTCGGTTTTGCTGTCCTTTTGCTGGACTAGCCAAACCAAGCTGTTCTGGTCTCCTTTTGCAGGACAGGCTCATTGCTGTCCTACCTACATGTACCAAGAGCCTGCTCTGTCCCTCTTGGTTGTCCCCTTTGACCAGGACAACTGGCTTACTGCAGCTGTGACTGCACCTGAACAGCTTGAACACTCCTCTGTCTCCACAGGAAATACCTTATGTGGGACATCCTACTACAGCCAGCTTTGACCTCTCTGCCTTTCAGACTCCCTCATCGTGTGCGGCGTGGCAAGGTGAGGGCAACGGCTCCGGGGGTTAGGGTGGGGGAATAAAGGCCACGACTCCCAGGTTTCATCTCTGGCCTGGCAGCAGGGTTTGGGGTAAGGCATTTCATCTTTCATCCCCTGAGCCTGCAGAAAGCCGGTGCTCGTGTCTTCCTCCTGCACAGGCAGCAGGCACTACCACCCCTGGCCTTTGACTCTCAATGCGCTCATGCTTGCCGTCAGAAATGGTGTTATTACATCATCAACCCCCTTACAATGCCTGAGGTCACTCTGAAGGGAGGTCTTTGTTCCTCTGGTGTAAGGCTTAAGGGTAAATGGTCACCACTACAACACAGGAGGTGGTTGCGGCAGGGAGCCGTCACTGCGGGGCCAGTTACCAGGAGGCCTCTTGGCCGTTGCAGCGGTGTCTTTCCTTTCACGACTAACCGGTGTTTCCAACGGCACCAGGAGTGGATGAGGAGATTTCAACTCTTCCCGATGGGAAACTATGTCGTCCCCTCAGGGGAGGGACGATGTCCCTTCAGGGGATAGCGACCCTTCTGGGGTGGGTTGTTCCCTGAGGGACAGTGACCCTCAGGGGAAGGATATCCCCTCAGGGGCAGTGATCCCTCAGGCGCGGCAGGCCCCGCTGGACCGCAGCCTGCGGCCAGGCCGGGGTGCCGCTACCGCCGGGCTCCAGCGGCGGGCGGCGCTGCCCGCGCCCTGGCGGAAGGCGGCGGGGGGGGGGTAGGGGTGTGTGGGGTGTGGAGGGGCGGGGGACACAGCGCCCCGCAGCGGGGGGCAGTGGCGCCACACGTGCGGGCAGGTGGCGGGCGGAAGGGAGTGGGGGGGGGTGGGGTGGCAGAGGAGGCCGCGCGGGCGCAGGCGCGCGGCGGGAAGGGGCCGGCGGCGGGGCGGGGCGCGGCGCGGCGCGGCCCGGCGGCGCCTGCGTGGCGTGGCGCGGCGAGGCGGGCGCTGACGGCGGGTGGGCGTGGCGCGGTGCGGCGCGCGGCCCTTCCTTCCCTTCCCTGCCCCCCTGGCCGTGCCCGCCGCCGCCCCCACCCCCACCCCCGCCCGCCGCCCAGAAGATGGCGAGCCCGTGCGGGCGGCAGCAGTGCTCCATCGAGAGGCGCGGCGTCCGCCACCAGCTCGATTCGTGGCGACACAAGCTCATTCACTGTGTAGGTGAGGGACGGCGGCGCGGCGGGGAGGCCGGGCCGGGCCCCGCGGCGGCGGCGGCGGCGGCCGCGGGGGGAGGCTCCACCGAGGGGGGGCCGTGAGGCAAGCGGCGCCGCGGCCTGCGGGCCCGCCCCCCTCCCCCCGCCGCCGCCGCCGCCGCGGGCCGCCGTGAGGCGAGCAGCGCCGGGCCGGGCCCCGCCCTTCGCCGGGGAGGGAGCCGGGAGGGGGGTCCTGCCCTGCCCTTTTGTGCGGCCCCTGTCAGCGCCGCGCCCGCTCCTCCCCGCCCGGCCCGGCCGCGGCCCCTTCAAACTTGTTTACGGTGCGGTCGGGGCCGCGCCCGCCGGCGGGGAGCGGTCTGCCTGTCACTGCCCATCCGCCGCCGCGGGAGGCGAGGCGAGCCGGGCCCGGCCCGGCCCGGCCCGCCTGCCCCTGGCCCGCCGCCGTGAGGCGAGGCGAGAGGGAGGGAGGGAGGAAGGGATGGAGGGAGGCCGTGGAGCCGGCGGCGGCGCGCCCGCCCCGCGCCCCAGCGGGGGGAGGCTCGGGGACGGGGGGAGCGCGGTGGCGGGGCCGGCGGAAAGTTGTGGATCGGGGTGCCGGATTGACGCCGTGAATCCGGAGCGGGGCCGCGGGGGTTAAAAGGATGTGTGATTGCTTTTCTCTTCTCCCCCCCCACCCCCACTTTTTTTTTTTTTTTCCCTCCTCCTCTCTTGTGCGCGTTTGTTGTTATGCAGGCTCCTTGCAATCGAGTATTCCGGGGTTTTGAAAAAGAGGTCCCCGACTCCCTTTCATCTCGAGTAACTTTCTTCAGTCAAAATACAGATTTTGCCTTTCTCTCTTTCTCTAGCAAGAATTCGAGGTCTTTTCTGCGGGTCCCCAAATACACATAAATGCCAGCTCTAGGCCAGGAATTCGGTGGGTGTCTGCAAAGACAGTAAAATAGATTTGACAACAGTAGACTGTGAACTTCCAGGGTAATCTTAAAAATCTCTAACCAGAACGCTGGTATGTCTCTTCTTGTTTGGCCTCCTGCTTTTAATTGAGCACAAATCCTCATTTTATTTTTAAATATGCAAATATGGCCATAATCTGCCAGTGACTGCTCAGCGTAGGTAATCTGTAATAACATTCACAGATTCACTTTAGTTCCTGTGTGTAGAGTTAAACCTCTTATTGTCAGTTAGCTCAGCATCCTAGTTCATTATCAGGGATTTGAAACACCATTTTTGGTTACACCAGGAGTTGTAACTGCTGCTGTATATATTTTTAGCTTCATCTAAATGTTTAAATTTCTGTAATATAAAAGTGTGCGCTAGATGCTTGTTAACTCCAGATTAATACGAGCAATTAACTTGTTCTAAGCATAAAGCAATTCAAGGGCAATACATTGCTGAGAAACTCAGACTCTACGCGGAAGTGCTGGGTTTTCTTTCTGTGCAATTATTGATGCTTCTAGATCCAGTTTATGGGGTTTTATTTTGATTCTAGCTTTGCTATGTTAGGAACACGTTGTTGGCTTCCACCTCTGCTTCAACTGGATTTGTTGTACTTCTATCTCCTTGTCTCATCTCCTCTTACCTTGGCTGCTGGGGATCACCTGTTCTAGTCCTTTCTAAACTCCCTACTTGTAGCATGTCATCTTGTCTTCCTGTGGGTCCCTGCTGCTTTGTCATTTGGTCCTTCAGTCCTCCAGCGGAGCTGTCCTGCTGCTCAGAGATTAACCAGATAGCTGTGAGGAGTAAATGTGGAAGGGGGCAAAAAAAAAAAAAAAAAAGGACGACAGTTTCAAAGCTACTGTTGAAGATCTTGTGTTGGGTTGAGGTGCAAGAATTGTGTCTGTTCATTATGCTGCTCTTTGGGAAAATCTTGGGTAGCTAGAGAAGTTTGTGTTATCTACAGACTCAAGAAAAACACTACGTTATTAAAGTTCTTAGCAACCCTTAGTGCTAAAACTTAAAACAAACACCACTGCCACCCCCATTTATACACACCCTGTTCCACTTCCCTAAAGCCATTTAAATTGCCAGCTCCTGGAGAAGTTGCCTTCTCTTCTATCCCTTCCATATCTCTTCCTCGTGCTTAAATTTGTTATACGTTTTGTTCCTCCAAAAGATTTCCCTCTGTGAAAGTCCCTCTGTGTGTGTTTAACAAAAGATAACTGTGAACACTGTTAAGCACAGGCTTGACTGGGATTTTTTTGGAGGTAAAGTACAAAACCATTTAAAAAAATAAATAATAAAGTCCAAAGTGTAACAGTCCTATGCGACTTTTATCTTGATGTTACTATGTTGTAAATAGTTTCAACCTCAAATTGATCAGTTTTATGAGATCTTGGGACCTGCTCTGTTCCTAGTGTGAATTTTACATAAATTGTTAGGTCATACAAATTTGTTGTTACCTTCTTTGGTTTTGATATTTTTTAATAGAATTATTAAAGATTTATTGCACTATCCTAGGATATCCAGCTGAAATTATGCTGTTATCTTAACACCTTTCCTGTCTTTTTAAGCGGGTTTTAACAATGTTCCTTGAGGTTTGGAAGTTGACCTGTTAAATGATGTAACGTTCTGTTTCACCTTGGCCATTTGTAGAAGTCTCTTAAGAATTTGTTCCTGTAATAAATACTGATAGATAAATATGGGGAGGCAGAGTATGGGAAAATCCTTGTTACTTCAGAAATACCCATTCATAGTTCTGAAAGTAAATCTGATGTGTGTGGGATTCTCTGTGTTAGCATCATTCCCTGAAAAGTCATTCTAATACCACACAGTGTGGCAGTCAAAAAATAAAGCCTGTGCTTTGAACTAGTGCATTTGGCAATGAAAATGGCTTAAGTAATTCAATTTTTCCTCTTGTTTCTTGCATCTGCAATAGTCCACTCTGTTGGACTGTGGCTGCATGACAGTTTGTCGGACTAAGCTTGTGCTTTCAGGGGGAGCAAAACCACAGGAGAACTGAAGGACCACCTTTGCCCACAGAGCCAGTTCAGGGGAGCTACGCTAGCAGAAAACATCATGTTTTGGAGGGAGTAGAATAATTTTCTGCTAGTGTAGCTCCCTGAGCTGGTTCACTGTCGGGTCAGGCAAATACCAGTGCTAGCACAAGGAAGAGGGTGAGAATGCATAGCTGGTGGAAAGGAAAAGAATGAGAACGCAGTAGCAGAGATACAGATCATCTTGAGCTGTCAGAGTTGCACCTTCGATTGTGCCAGCGCAGCTTTTTGTGGGAGGTAGCTCAGGGAACTGATCTGGCTTAAACCTTCCTTCCTTGTCATGCATTTCAAGCTCCTTTTTTTGCAGGGGGCGGGGGTGGGAGGTAGCACAGCTGGTGGGGGACAGGTCTGTGCACAGTTCTGTTGATGCAGTGGTGCAGTTGGGGGAGCAGCGTGCCGTGGCCCGGAGGTGGAGGGAAGCGTGGAGAAGGGGAGAGGTGCATCGGGTTGTTGAACCACAGTGTAGGAGGGTAGCAGGAGCGATGCATGGTGTCTTGATGCCCTGGTAGGACTTTGATTCCAGAGACATGATACACTAGGTGATACCTATTTGATGCTGACATGTGCCGTCTGTATCATTCTTGAGTGTTAGCATCTTTCTCAGTGGCCAAAAGCAGATACCTCGGGACAAATGTATGTGGTGATTTTTTTTTTTTTTTTTTTTTCTCTCCCAGCCTCCAGTCACTTGCTGTTCAGGCACTTGCTGAACTGGAAATGGTTGGTAAGATCAGATCAGCTAAGTAATGGGGAGTTTGAGGGAGGAGAGAACCTGCAGATCCCTGAAATTCTCCTGACACCTTTTATACAAGCAGTAATGGCATTGCAATGCTGTGCGGTTACTGGAGTGATAGTTTGAGGTGGTCGCATGCATTTCTACTAGCTGGTGATGCTTGGCCCTTTGTTAAATATTAGCTGTACTCCTAGAGACTCTGACTGAATTACAGCCTGTGTTCAGGGGGTGGGGGCAGGGAGGGAGTGTGTTAGTTCTCTTCAGCAATGATCCTAGGTTTGGGAGCAAAATGATTATTTAAAGGGAAAATCTGCAACATTCACATAAGATTTTCAATCATCTTGAGCTCTGTCAGTGTTTCATTGAGATGCTGCTTAGCTGTTGATTTTACTCTTAAACTGTCAAAATAAGCTGAAGTAATTTTTTGTTGTTGTTTTTGGTTTTCTTATGATCATTGCTGGTGAAATACTGCAACCGAAGTACCTGATCTGTTTCTGTGTACTAATTTGTTGAATAGTGGTGGTCTTCCTTGACCTTAGATACTTAGGACTAAAGCGTGGAACCTGTGGAAGAAATATGATACATCAGGAAGTATTAGAAGCTAATATTAATCAAGAGAAGGTGTATAACAGTTGAATAATTCTGAAATCTTTATTACATTTTCTTATCTTGATTATTGCTTGGGTATAGTTCCAGTCTGTATGTAATATGAATTAGCTGCTGCTTCCAAACAGTTAGCTGTGTTATCTCATTGTTTTGGAAGTAGGCTTGAGTCTCCGACTGTTTAACATAGTTCATGTTCAAAGGGCAGATTGTATTTCTTTGTTCCAAAATGAGATGGATTTTGATGAAAAATAATAGTAAAAAGTAAGTTAAAGTAAGTGCTAAAGTAAAAGTTTAAATGTAGGGCTATTCTAAACTGGTACCAGGTTTAGATATGCCCCCAGCAAATGTCCAAGTGCTACTATTTGCCTTATTTCAACCTGCATGTAATGTATATGCAGCTTGCAGCTTCTTCTATTAATATAAATCCACTGTACAGAAGCTTTATGATATAGTAGCTGAAGACTTGTTCTAGAAGATCTGGTCTACACCCAAACATTTTCGCCTGTTGGCAGAATGGATACAGGGAAGGAGAATTACCCTTTTATGACAAAGTTATGCCAGGAAAAAAAATGAAGCAGCTGTCATTTAAAAATAAAAATCTTTAGTTGTAAGGAGTGAAATTTGCAGCTTGATATTTAGCTTTGCTTGAAATGTGCATGGAAGGATAGTATGCATCTGAATAACAGTAGAAGTTGAACTGCGGGGGATGAATCTAGATCTGTTTCAAATATCTCTTTGGATTCGCTATAAATCACTTCACATTTACCCTTGTTTCCCTATTTGCAAATGAAGAATCACTTCTACCCTGACAGGGACAATGTCAACCAAACAAAAGCATGTTTAAAAAAAAAATCATGATAATCATTTCGTATTATACTGTTTTGAGTTCTAATGGTGGTTGCAACGTGAAACTTCAGACTAGGCCAAATCATTCGGTTTGTTTCACATTTCAACAAAAATATGTTTTAATCTGTGTGAAGTTAATAACTATCACTGCAAGGTGGGAGGTTTCCTTCTTGGGACATATTCATCCTGCAAGAAGTATAGGGGTTTTTGACTTTGAATGTCATCAGCTCTTCGTTAAGAGTTCATCCACTTTTAATAGAACTTCTCAAAATGAATTATGGTATTCCATTCCTTGCATGCAGGAAATAGTCCAAATCCACCTAGATAAAATCTTTGTAGTATTTATATTGAGATATATATACTACAGATTTACAGATCTGTGGTATGGCACCATTTTAAGAGTACCTGAAGGATTGTTCACGTTTTTAAGCCATCTGTGACAGTTTGTGCTGTATCTTGATGATAATCTAAATACTGTTATGTACAGAAATACAATAACTGCACTTTAATTAAGAATGGATGATACACAGTCCCATTTCTTGTGCTCAGTTGTCTAAATCCCTATTGCATAGTACTTAAATGGCTTAATGCTCTGCCATCTTAGGTTATCTTACATCCAGACAAGTACTGTCATGTGTTTTGGTGTTTTTTTGTTTGGTTGTTTTTTCTTTTTTTTTTTTTTTTTCTGAGAACTTATGTTCTTTCATGGCTAATGTAAAATAACAATGAGAATACTTTCTAAAAGTCAGGTTAGGCAAGGTTTGAGGAAAACCAGGCATTTAATAGGATTAAAGAAAGGTAGCCCTGTCATATGGATTGGGATGGAGGGGACACTACTGCAGTATTTTACATGGTACTTTCCAATCCTCTTCCTCACCCTCCATATGTATATATGTTTTCACTCTTAAGAGGAGAAAGCTTTGGTTCTCGAAGGTTACTGGGATGGATGTTTCTAATTCTCTGAGAAATACAAAACTTTTGGGATTTTCTGAGGGCAGGATTAGATGGGATGGCCTGAGCCAATCTAGGTTCTACCTCTGGCCAAAAGGGGTGGTAGTGCTTGTTTTTACTAAACTGACAGAAGGCTCTGCAAAACCAGCTAATCTTCTGGTGATGCTTAATAACCTGAGTCATCCCAGCTAGGAATGGGATGCGCAGGAGAGCTCATCTGAAGCACTCAATGGGATCACGTCTGTGGGGTGAAAGGAAGGGGAGAGGACAGAATGGCCTTCTCCAAAGGCAGGGAGTCTTCTAGTTTGCATCTTCTGTCTTATAACTGCACTACAGGCTGTGGTTGTATTTGACAGCAGCGCTGTCTAAGCAGGCTTAAATAGTCCCCTCTGTGTTGGCACAACTATGTGTGGCAGCTTGGTGAATCGATTCCCTGACTGGACCTGACTGGAAAACAATTTTTTTTTTTTTCCCCTGCAACATCTGCAGAGGATGGAGGGGCAGAGAATGAAGAGTTGAGGCTATTCAACTCATGCACAAATCAAAGTTGTCTTTTGCTGAATAAGTGCTAATTTCTGCATGCATCGTGTTCACTTACAGTAGCACTTCATTGAAGCACTGCTTCATTCTCCCTCATCCTTCAAAGCGCCATGGATTACACCATGCTCTCTCCCTGATAATGAACTGTAGACTTTGCTGTCCCCACCACATTGGATGCTCTCATCCAGTACCTCCATTAATAAGTTGCAACTTTATACCACTTCTCCCCAGTATATCTCTGCAGGCCTCTGGGGTTCCTTGGTTCTCTCTAATATATCCATGTGGCCTCAGCTTCTTTTGGGAAGCAAGAGCTTCAACTTCTTTCTTTTTCTCTTGAAGAATGCTGTACTGTTATTTCTTTGGACATCTTCAAGTCATTTACCTTTTACTTCAGATTTAGTTTGTCTTGTATGCTGTGTAGTATCGTGTGTTGTTTTATGGTGAGTTGACAAAAATCAGCTCTCAAAGCTGAGTAGGATATTTAAGTTACACATCAACACTGCTGGCATGTGAAAGATGAAGTGGAGGTTATAGTGTTTCAACATATCTGCAGGACACCACTTCCTATGTAGTAAAATTGCTATTAGATGATGTCTCCATATGTTTTTTCCACTCCTCTTACAGAGAAGAGAAACGATGGTACTCCTGTTGCATTTTTCCAGAGGCGGCAGCAAAGTGGCTGCACAGGGAAGATTTGCAGGGAGACAAAGGATATTCCTTATGCCCTGAGGACCATGATATTTTATGGGAGGCAGAAAAGAGGACTGGACAAGAGCCTAGTATTCATTAACAAAGGAAGCTTTCAGAAGCTGAATCCAGCAGTGTGGAAAGACATCAGAGGCCACCAGGCAATCTTAACTCTTCAGTTGAGTTTACTAATGAAAAATTTCCTGGTTCTCTTTGAACATTTTTTGTGTACATACAGGTGTTTCAATATCTAGTGGGAGAGAATTGTGTAGATGAGTCTGTCTAATGTGGTCTTTCACCTTCCTCTGCTGTGACTAGATCAGGGTGGTGGTCGTGTTTCGAAAGTGGAGTAACTGACAGAGTAGGAAGAGGAACAGGTAGTCAAGCTACAGAGTTCTTCATTTCTTGTTTCTTTGGTTATGCTGACAAAGGGATGTGAAAGTTTCAGCCCACAGCCTGCAATTCCCCACCCTAGTACATCCAGGCTGGTGCATAATACTAATGCCCTGTTCTCCTAAGCACATAGCTGTGTCAGTCATTAGGCTGTAGCAATGTGCTGTTTGGTTCCCTTTGCTACTGTATTTATGTTACAGCCGACAGCTTACTATGTTACCTGTGTAATAGGCTTGGAGTTCAGCCTCCTGCCTTGCAAGGACAGGCTAGTTCTGCAGTTGTTCACCTCTCCGCAGCAACTCATATGCACGAAGCTCTTATGAACCCTGCACTTAATGTGCAGGCAGCTATGTGGGTCAGTTTTGAAACTTCATCATGGGATAGTCACAGATTAGTTGGAGTAATGTGCTTGTACGCTTAAGCCAGGGAGTCTTGTGGCCAGAAGAACTCTCTCTTAGCCTGTGCCTTGTTTCCTGCAATCTTGAGCTTAAGAAATATATAAATATTTGGGATACACAAAATGGGTTGTGATTAGACCTTACTGGCTTTGTTTAAATGCTGATAGCAAAGTGGCTTGCTTGGCTCTTGGCTTATTTGGCAGTTATTTTCTCCTTTTTGTGAACGAGTTAGAGATAAGCTAGTATTACAGCAAACCTTGTCTCAAGTTTGGTCATCTCCTCGGTTTAGATTTGTAACTGTGGCAAAAATGATGCTTTCTAGGTGATGCTTTATCATAATCTCTAGATGCATTTCTGAAAATGTGCCATTGTATTCTTTGTGTGAAAAAAACTTTTTGCACAGGTGGACACTTGATAACTTCCATTTTGCCCTGCAAAAGTAAGAGTATAGAAAAGTGTGGAGGTAACTTCCTTTTCTGACCTAAGAAAACTTAAAAGCAATCTTCTCAAAGCAAGTATTCCACTTACATCCTTCAGAAAAGGAGGAGCGTAGCTACCTTATCCCTAGCTTTCCCTTTTATGTTTTGAAGTGATTAGTGAAACTGAAGTTTAACGATACTATAATCTCTCTTTTTGGGTTTCTCACAAACATCTTGCTTATTTTTTATGGAAAAAATGGTCATTTGATAGTCTTCACTTCCAAAATAGGCAGCAGGGAAAACTTCTCTTGGAAACTTCTTTTCTGCACTTTTGCTTCAATGATCGTTTTTTGATCTAATTGACCTCACTGCTAAGTATGGGGAGTGCCCCTTGCTGGTTTTAAATGTCCTTTGGAAAAGTTTTACTCCAATTCAACTGGAAGTGGAATGTTTCACTGACCTCAGTGGGTAACGTACATCTGCGTACTGTAGCTTACTAGCTTTCAAAATAGTACAAGATTGAGTGAAGGACAGAAAAGTGTGAGGGGAAAAACTAAGTGTGAAATGTTAGTTATGTGTAGATTTAGATGAGCATCCATACTTCAAAATGTTTTGTGTAAGACAGGTGTACGGAGCCTTTGTAAAAATGAAATGTCAAAGTCTCTTGGAGGATGAAAAAGTAACTTTTTCCCTGAAACGTTTCCCATGAATGTTTAGGTTATTCTAACTTACACTTAGGGAACAAAATTATAGCAACTGTAACGTTAATTTTGGTATTTCTGACTAAATGCTTAACTACTGTCTGCACATTTCTCCTGGTTTTTATGCTTTTCTGTCCTCCTTGTCATCCTATGCATTCATACAAAGTAATAAAAATGTAATCATCTGGAACTGTATGGTAAGATGCTATGAGAACCTAGTTATCATATCGTACAGGAATATTTTTGAACACTTTTCACAAAATCTAATCCCTTGGACTTGCCTCTGCAATTTTTCTTTAGAGATGCACAGTGATTTGGGAGTGAACAGCTTCAGTCTCAGTTGAGACAGGCCATGTGGAGGTCCATTTTGTGTATGATCTTTTGAATTCAACAGGAGTACTGTATTTATCTCTTGAACGAGCCTAACACGTTGAGAGAAAAACTGTGTTTTGCCAGGGCTCTTTTAAATCAGTGGTTTTCAACCTAGAGTTGGCAAGAAGCAACTGTGGAAAAACAAGCGTATTGCCAATAGTTTAAATTGCGTGGGGTCTTTATGCTTTTTGGGAGCCCGCAGTTTGAAAATTACTGCTCTAAATGATTTGTAAACAAGGGCTGTTTTTCCTTTCCAAAGTGGCTGTAGGTGTTAAGGAGTATGAGCTGATATTTAGTCATCTATTAGATTAGGATTGAGTTTTATCTTTCCTTTCTTTTTCTCATACCTAACTATTTAAAAGCGTAATTTATCAAGAAATGGATCTCACGAAGGAGACTAACCCTGGAAAACTTCAACTTGAAAGCTAACTTCTGGAAAAAGGTTAGAGTGGCGTTAAGTAGGTGCTACACTCCCTATACTCAGGGCTTCTGGTTTTTTCCCTTCCAAGAACCTTGCTGTGAAGGCCAAACTCCTGCTACAGAGTTTGTGTTGGATCTAAAGATTTCATTAGTGCTCCTCCCTTACATGGTGGTGAAGGGAACTTTGAATACACAGGCTTGAGTGTAAACTGGTGTAGTCTCTGTGCCGTGCATTGGCAGGTACCCTGAAACAACAGGTAAATCTCCTTTCTGATCTCAAGAGGACATGGTTTTATTTATTTTAATGCCTAGAAGGTATTTAAAGTATGGAACGGACACTAAGCTGTTTGGTAGTCCCTAGGTGGGCTGTTCTGGATATCAAAGCCCAAATAGTCTCCATCCTGACCACTCTTCCAGCTCACTCTGTTTTACTGGAACCCTAGCTGAGGTCACAGACTGAGCGTGCTAACAGTACAAAATTGAATATAGAGTTCAGAGGTTATTCTACTCAACAAGTTACTCAGTTTCAAATCAGATTAAAAATTGACTTCGTAAGTTAAAGATGTTGCGGAACTGTAGCCTCCTTTGCCATGGAGGCTGCACTCCTTGCCTATAACAAACAGATTGGTTCTTGTTCCTAAATCATCTGTTTGCCTGTGACTAATCTTGAATTCGTATCTTCCTGCTGCTTGTACTTTGAACTGAATTCTGTGCTCCAAATAAGAACAGCAGATAGGGCTTTATATTTTCTCAAGCCCTTGTAGCCCAAGGACTGCTCCTGCCCCTAGGATAGGAAATGCCTTATGCAGCTTTAAATATAATGGGAGATGGTGTTGGGGAATGCATGTAGGGAGAAGTCAATCACAGCTGCTTTGGTCTACTTACTGGCATGTTGATGAACTTTAGCAGCTAAATGCACTTGTGATGACACCTCACAAACTTCAGAAAGTAAGCAGTTATTTTTGGAAACTTTTTTACTTCAGGACTAAAACTACTAAACCTACTTTTTAAAAAAAAAAAGTCTATGCAAAAACACTAGTTCCCAAGAAACCAGCACCTTCTGCTTGTCATGCTCATGGGCATTTCAGCATCCTAACCCTCAGTCCTGTTTGATGTTCTTTCCTCTCTGTCCTTCTGCTAGTATCTGGAACTTGGAGAGCTTTCCATTGCTGTAAGGGAGGAGGAATGGTTCTTTCATATTCAATTTGGGGAAAGAGACAAGTGATTCTCTGATCTCATCTTTAAGGCAGATAGATCTTTGCTCTCAGCATGCCATGGTGCTGTCTAGGAGGGTTTTCATGATTCTGCCTGTAAGCAGCAGACAGAGCTAATTTCAGAGCTGGTTTGTCCTGGCAGATTTACAGGGTTAAGAGTGCTGAATTTATTGCATAGTTTCGAGGTTCTGTTGGTAGTGACAAAACTTTCTTTAAAAAAAAAAAAAAAATTTCTTGCTCTGCTGATTTGCTGCCCCATAGTTTTGCCAGTGCAGCTATATCAGGGTCTTGAAGTGTTTGTAAGCTGGGTCTTGAAGTCAAGGTTTGATAAGCCTTGGCTTTAGTGAGAGGTCCTAGGTTAGGCTAAGTAGGGTGCATGGGACCTTAGTTGTGAATGGGCTGAAACGAAAGCCATGGATGTGGGTATGTGGAGGAATCTGCACAAGTGGTGTCCCTGTGCCTCTGAACTACAAACTTGTCAATTTGCAGTGGTTGTGAAAAGGCACTGGTGCCTGCTGGAGCAGCTGCTGGTTAGGTGTGACAAGTGAGGCATTCCTGTAGACAAATTCCTTCTTTCTGTCAGCATGGCAGCCAGCGTGCAAATGGGTTTTGGCTGTTAGTGCAATAACTAGCTCGCTCTCTGCTGTCAGTCCACGCTCAGTGTGGGGTTGGGGGCTAAAGCTGAATGAGTCAGATGGTCTTGGGAGTATGATCTTTCACTTCAGGTGGCCTCACAGAAGGTCTAAGCTTACTCTCATTTTTAAAATGACATGGAAAATACTTTTCCCTAGGCTTTCAATCTCCTTGGTAATGCATTCTTTTACTCAGGTGACTCCTCCCTGTTAGCTCAGTCTGAGGGGAGGTAGACAAGATAGAACTGACTATGAGCTAACAGGACATCATAGCCTTGAAATATCCCAGGAGTCTTTCCTCTTGGAACCAGTGAAGGAAAATGAATATCTCTCTAAAACTAGGTCTCTTTTGAAACTCCAGATTTAGCGTAAATGAGGTCTTCACAAAGAATGCTTTTAGAAAAAGAGATGGTAAACTTTAATAGCTGTATAATTACTTGCCTGTTTGAATCTACTGATAGAATGTAAAGGTGCATCTAAAAATTTAAAAGTTTTTGTTGTTCTGCCTCTGGATTAAGCTGGCTGTAGGTGCCATTCTAAATGGTATAGTTAGTTTGGTTGAGAGAGATTTCTGTGAAGTCCAGGTCAACCAGAGCAATGAAATATGTTTTGCATAAAAATATAGTCTTAAATAGATGTCTCTGGTTGTGTGGTGGTTGGGTTTTTTGTTTTGGGAATTTTTGGGGGTGTGGGGTGTGGGGTTTTTTTGTTTGTTTTTTGATGGGGTGGGGATAAGCATAACTAAGAGACCTGTCTGATGAGAAATCATGGCTATTTAGTTTTAAGGTACTGGAACGACAGTCTAGACTCTTGATAGTCTTCCAAATACATCTTAAAGTATTTTTGGGAAATGGAAAAAATATTTTCTATTCTAGGTGAAAAACAATTTCAGGTAAGTACCTGTCATCTTCCCATGAGAGAGGAAAAAAATACATTCTTTTGAAGCCTTTGCTTATTAAAGTTCTAGCGTGAAACTTGGGGGATAGTGTTTAGGGAGAGACTGGTGGGAGAAGGCAGGCAGATTCTGTGATTTGGGGTTTTTTTTGTTTTGTTTCTAAGCTTAGAAAAGCAAATAGAAGTTACTTGGAAAAAGCTATTCTAAAAGCTTATTGTTTTCAATTAATGCATTAAGGGTTAGGACAGCATAGAGATTTCCCTAGATAGGTTCTCTGGTGAATCTTTCTTTTAAGGAAATCAACGTGAGAAAATGGTCCTCAAGAATATTTAATAGAACCACTGTTGGCTTTTGAGCCATGAGTTATTCTTTTTCCAGAATAAAGTTAAACATTATGCTATCTATTTTTTTTAACTGTATTGCATCACAGTAATGTAAGCAAGTTGGTAAGGATTACAATTTCCAGAGAGATATGAAATTTTTCTCTGTGCAAAACCACTATTTTAGTGGAAGATATTCAAACATTGATTATAGTTTATGTATCTTAAACTTGATATCTAATGTGTGTAGAAGATGCTACAGGAAACATTCCATAGATGTTTTTTTTCCCTTTTAAATAAAGGAGAGGTTATGCTGGAGCAACTGTAATAAAGCAGTTTGCCCTGACTTTGAAGAAACTCCAAGTCCACCTACAGACCTTGCCAAACTGTGCAAATTTGTGTTGCATTCGTAGTAGGTACAGGTTTGGGCAGTAACTCTGATGGTAATTTCTGGGAAATCACAATTTTAGACCATTTAACCTAAATGAGCAGTATGGGAGAGAACAGTTGTTTAATACTGGCCAATATAGAAGATCCTTCAGGAAAGGTCTTGGTTCCACCACAGGAAAACAGAATACATATCCAAGGGATGCATAGCAGTCAAAGTGAATTTTCTTGTAAAAACACAGTTCATGGTTACACAGTAGTTTTTAATCTAGTGAAGATTTAAAATGCTGCAGAGAAGGGTGATCATACCACCCCCTCTGTGCTGGTGCCCTCACTTTGTGTGGTTGCATGGTGCGTTGGATCAGGGAACTGATCCCTGAACCTTCTTGTCCTGTTACTGTGCAAATGCAGGATGAGTGAACATCTCGGGGGGGGGGGGGGGGGGGGGGGGGATGAGTGGGATCAGCCCTTTCAGTGAAGAGGTGGATTTATCATGGATTAAAGTGCCAGGTGATCAGTAATTGTAACTTCAAAACATTGAAGACATGCTGCAGAGTGGACTTTCCTGTCTACAGTAACCTTCAGTTTTCAGTAATCTGTCTTCTAGTAACTTGAGATAAGTGAGTTGTGGAATTTTGAGTCGTCTTATTCTGCTTCTCGTAACTAACAATTTACACAGTGTATTTTAAAGTCATACATTTTACATGTGCATGCATTTTACTGCTGTTTAATTTTTTCCCCTTCTTTAAAGCACTTGAGTCAGTCAAGCCTCATTCTACTCTTGACGCTGCCTTCCTAGTGAATGTGCCTTGAGTTACAGTATGTTTCCACTGAGTAGATAAAAATCTTTTATCCAATGTTTGCTTCTTAAACTATCAGAAAATTACAGATAAACTGATGCTGTAATGGAGACATTAGGATCACCACTAGTTGCTGTCAGCAAAAGGTGGTTTCCAGAGATCAAAACAACTGAATCTATCTTTATATCCCCTAGTAGGGTTGTCATAGGTATTTCTTGGTTCTGGTTCCTGCAGCATAATGGTAGTCTTGATTCTTCTCCTTTTGCATTAGAGTCAGCACACTTGTGAATGTTAGCCTAAAGGAAGGGTTTACTGTTTACCTGTTGGAGTGATCTGAATGTTTGGGCTTTAAGGAAATGACAACAATCCCTGCAAGGGTACCCTACACCTTTAGGTTTATGATGCCAATTGGAGAGATGGGCCAGTGCTGAAACAGCTTGTTTAGGGGCAGTGTTCTCCCAAATGTTGGAGTAGATTTCTAGCCATGGGAACCTCCTGAGGATAGCTGACCCCTCATGACACCAGACCCTGTGAAGCATTCTTGTTTTAGTTCAGTATCTTCCCTTTTTACTGAGAAATAATCCCTACCACAGAGGATCCATGGGTTGATTACAAGATGTATGAGTTGAGCAGGTTTGGACTGGGCTTTCTACGTTGTCAGCCAGTCAGGATGCATATTCATCATGGCTACTGGTTTAGGGATTTTGCCTTTACACAAGGTTGAAAGTTGTCACATGGCTTGCTTCCAAACAGGAGTCACCAGGGCAAAAAAAAAACAGGTAGAGCTAAGGGCAGCTCAGCACTTGTGCTGAATTCATCTGCTGAGGTTTGTCAGCCAGCAACTCTGACAGTTGACCAAGGAGCGCAACAAGGCTATGTCAGACCAGCACAGCATTCGGGCGAGAGAACTGGAATAAGAACCATTCCCAGAACACATCTGTTTGCTCATTCAGCAGTAGATCCCTCTCCCTTCCATTGGAGCTTTGTCATCTGTGTGGTGGCCTCTCCTGCAGGAGCATGGATCTGGGCTGCTCCTGCGTGTCTTGTCTGTTCTCAGCAGCACACTGTGCAAAAACCTGTGCAGCACACAGTATTGTTGACTCCAGCTCCTTTCTGTTCTAATAGGCCTTGATTCTCCAGCATCTTCACTGTAATGCACGTCTCCCGTGCTTTTCGTTTACAAGGAGTCCAAGACAGTTATACATCTAACAAATTAGAGTAAGTGCATGTTATGTTCTTGAACAGTCTCTTAAGCAGTAGCTACACTTCTGGTTCCTAAGCAGATGTACTCTGGGATTTGCTGGGCATGCTTTTCATGATGGTATTGTTTAAGGTGAGCCCTTGTGTGGCCACTTACACTTTACCCTTATTGGAACTGGGATTCTGGGCTAGTTAAAACTTTGGCTTAATCCTCAACAGCCATTTGTATGCAAGGTGAACTTGCAGAAGTTAAGTTTTTTAAAAAAAAAAAAAAAAAAAGGTGGGCACAAATAGTTTGTCCTGTCCCTTATGCAGTCACATGAACTTGCAGTAGCGTAGCTGATGGAGCGCAGGGGTAGGAATGAGTGATGGAGCAGAGAAGGGAAGGGCTGCAAAACCTGCTATTACTGCTGAAGAATATGCTTGTGAGACTGCTTTGAATCCGTAGCCTTGATTGGAGTTTGCCTCCACAAGTTTTGCCTCATGCTAGCACTTATCTTTTGAAAGGGGCAAAAGATTACATAGATAGTTTGCCAATGTCCCCTGGTGCAAAAAAGCAAAGATAATTTTTGCTGTGTCCAAAGCCTCACACCTTCCTAAAATACATAGAGTTCTTCAATGAGATGATGTGGTTCTCAGTTCTGTGCTGGCCCTATAGTTTGAACTACTTTCAAGTGGTACTACAACACCCTTAAAAGCTGTGTTTCATGTGCCTTTGGCGTGAGGGATGCCTGGGAATCTGTCATTTGAATCTCTATTGAAATATGCAGGACTAACCACGCTCTGTCAAAGATGAGGCAGACTGGTAGGAACTGTTTCTTTGTTCTTGCCATCACACCGCAAGCAGAAGCTGTAGATGTTCATAGCATGACTTATTTCAGAAATCACGTAGCTTAGCGGTTGTCAAGAGGAGGGAAAACCTTCAGTCTCCTGTTTTCATGTGGTGATGATATGCATAAACTGAAGCCTCCATGCTGGAGCTTGTCCTAAGATTCAGCAGAAAGATGGCTTCTATTAAAAGACTTTTTGCAGTTTTTTCATTTCCTTTTTGATCTGTGGACTGCCCTGAGTATAAAGCATCTACATAGTTGCCTCACTGAAGCCTTGTTATTGAGAGTAACAAATCCTGTGAAATTAGCCTATTCTGTTAATTTCGGGATGAAGCAGAATAAATGGTGGTTAGTTTGTGCCTGGAAGCCTTTCTGAAGGACAAAAGCTTGACAATCCTTGGAGATGTGTGCTGGTTACTTGAACTTCTGCATTTATATTTATGTGGCTGCTGGGGGTGGGAATCCTCTTGTAGCCTTTCTAAAGGTAGAGTCAGTTCTTTCCTCCTGTTGCCTTTGTCTTTAAAGCTGGATAGTGCAGACATCTACCGTGATGGATGAGTGGATGTCATTCTCAGGAAAGTAACTTTAAGGCAAAAGTAACGGGTAAGGGTTTGGGGTTTTTTTTTCCCCCTTTTTTTCTTTTTTTTTGTTTGTGTTTTTTGGTTTGTGGGTTGTTTTTTTTTTTTTTTGTGGTTGAACTAGCTGTTTTGGTTTCTATTCTCAAGGAACACATGAATAAATCGGAACAATACAAGGTTGAGTTGCACCTGTAAAAATGGATTCGTTTTGTTCGCTTCCTCCTGTTCTGCACAAAACCACGAGCAGTAGAAGTACTGGAAGAACCTGCTGCGTAGGCTTATGCTAACCGTATGTTAACTTTGCTTAAAAAAAAATTAAACCCTACCTCCTGCAGAACTTGATTTGCCATTGAGAAGAGCTTTCCACTTGCTGGGAGTGAAGGGGAATTTTTCAGTCCCTGGCAATTGTGCAAGGAGATGGCTATTGTTACTGGCTCAAAGACTGTAGAAAGAACTTTAATTTCCCTGCTCTGTTTGATGCCTCTGCAACTCCAAACTGTTTTTCAATGCAAATATTCAGCTGACTGTCCACTGTTGCTGCTTGCAGGTTTCTTTCATTTTACGTCCCCTATCCTCATGTTTCCTCTACATTGAGTGTTTGAAGTTATTTCTCATGAGTTTTGGTTTCCAAACTAATTTTATTTTCTCTCTAGGTCATTCATGTATTTGTCTTCACTAATGTTTGCAACATCTCCGAACATAGTATCCTCTGTGAATTTAACTAACATGCTGTTTACCCTTTCTTCCAGATCCAGTTTCTGATCCTACTTCCACATTTGGGAGTATGCAAGGGACAAACACATCTCTTTGCGTAGCTTGACTGGATATCCCAAGACTAGGATGTTAGTATATTTAAACAATTTTTTGCATTAAAATGTTGCCAGTATCTTAATTGCACATAGATTATTATTTTTTGAAATGTAATTAGCTTTATTGGCGTTATGCATATTCAGAAGCCTGCTGGTAGAAACAGTTTTTCTGCAGTCTGACTAGTGCTTATTGGTGACTTTAAAATGGGTGCAGAAGTAGGAGGACTTTCAGGATTGCTTTTTAAACGAGCCAGGCTTATTTAGTGTTATAGCTTTAGCACTCATTCTTGAAAATCTTGGCTCTTTGTCTAATAAGATTAACTGTAGATTAATCCAAGAACATATAAAATCTTTAGACTATGTTCAAGATATTTATGAAAGACCACTTCAGACTTCTGAATGCATGAATACAGGTCCTGGGACAGATTTTTAAATACTTGAAATAGTCAAATATCTATAGAAATATCTGCATCAAATAAGTGTTAACAAAAAAGTTAAATTGCACACTGAAGTTTTTTGAATCCCTGCATTGCAGGTTGCTTTATTCTGGTACTTGTAAGGAACCGATTGTCTGGAAGAGTAAACCCTATGCTAAATCATTTTCGCAGATTTGATAATGCAGCTTCCTTTAAAATGTGTTTTGTGATTGTGTAGTTATTGTAAAATGAGATATTGCATGTTTTCTGTTATATAAGCAATTGTCTGGCAGTAATTAGCAGTTTAAAGATAAAGAAGTCAGCATTAAACTAATGTGCTATTTTAAAAAAATGTATTTTTGACTCTGCCACCTCTTGGAGTGTCTCATGTATAAAACTACTAGTATATTTAATTGAATTACTTATTGAAACACTACTATAAGCAAATATTTAAATTACTGAAGTGAATTTGAGGCTGATGGCAATGTTCATTGCGTAGCTGTGGGTTTTGCAGGTTCCTCTGCAGCCTTAGCTGTCCAGTGCACTTCTGTTCTTTGCTCCTTGTAATTGAAAGGAGCATTCTCTTCATGTGCTTCGAATTTCTTTTGTTAAAACTGCTGCCGATCTTCTTGGCTAACATTTTAAAGTAATTGTTTATAGTTTCTCTAGTTGGATTTTCATTTGTACTGTCCAGCTTTGTACATGGGCAGTACATTTAGGTAAGATTGCAGTTTTTCTTTGGCTTGGCTGCTTTGACAGATGTTCTCAGAAGAACGAGTGGTAGGAAAGTGCTGTGTTTTGCAACACTTCTTCTAGTATCCTGCTGCATTTTGTTTTAGTGACCGCTTCCTTCTCTCACCCCTTCTGTTGTTATTCCTGTGGTTTTATAGAAAAGCAAGTTTGTTATGGTTGCTTACAGGCTTTTCAAAGGAATTTGAGACTCATTGAGTACTATTATTTATTTTATGAAATCTGCTGAAGCACAGTGTGTTCTAGAAGTCCAATTCCTCAAGCCTGGAAATGTTTCTGGTGTCAAAGAACACTTTTAAAAGAGGTTGGCTATATCTGAAATAACCTTCAGAGGTTTTAAGGTATAAAATCGACATTAGTGGGTAACAAGGCATGTACATGAAAATTTTTTTTTAATGCTTCTTGCACATGCTGTCTTCAGCAATTTATTGTTCACTCTTTATGCCATATGCCATGTTCATTATATGTGCATGATATTCTTTTTCTTTTGGAGAAATTTATGTATGAAGAATTCGATAGGGAAAAAATGACCTCAAGGCAAGATATTTACAAAGTGTCATAGACATTACCTTGTTTTGTAACTTTGAATATCTGTTAGTGCTACTCTAGACTTTTAATCCCTTAGGATCAGATGATTAGCATGTAGCCTGCAGAAGCACAGTTTGTATCAAATCCCGTCACTGTTTATATGTTTGTACTGCTGGCAGTTCCTAGCTGTGGATTAGAAAATCCATTTCTGATATTCTACTCTGAAAGGACTGTTCAGAAGTTAGAAAATTGGCTGTTTTGGCTATAAACAGATAGTGACTCTCATCTTCAAGCTGAAGCTTTTCTAGCAAAGCAGCACTCAAAACTGTGAAGTGTTTCTGTTGTTTCTTCATATAGAGGTTGTTTCAGATATTTCAGTCTTCAATAACTTTAGCCATATGACATAGTGTGGAATGCCAACCTTGAGAAGGTTTGTGTGTAGATGACCTGGAAAATTTAACTCAGATTTTGAACCAAGGACCCGTGGTAGGCAGTTTCTTAGAAGGCTGAGCGTTCCCCTAGTGATTCTTCACTTAGCACCAAAGGAATTGGTTTAGAACTGCTGAGCATCCTAAACAAGGACTTCATTCTTTGAACAGGTCTGAGACAGTAACATGTCTGCTAAGACCTTTTTATTGAGGTACCAACTGTAAAATTGGAGCAAGGCTGGCTGTTCTAGAAGGCTGACCTCCAGATGTTTGTCTTAACAGTTTGATGTTCTTGACTAGAAACCTGTAATCTGATTAACTGAGCATATTCTGAGATTCTGCTGTAATTCAACGACACTGAGAAACTTGGTGTGCAGAAAGTGCGGGACTGCTGTCTTCTCTCAACTTCAGATCACATGTGCTGTTTTCAAGCAAAGAACTCAAACTAGACTGAAAACAAAAGTTGTGAGGGAATAGGGTGGCCTCAACTGAAGTATGGTGAATTAAATGTTTGACTTCCTTAATTATGAAAGGTTGATATCGTGCTGTGCTTCAGGAATCCTAGAAGGTCTGGAGTAAATGAGATAGAGAAGACTGGGCAGTGTCAAAAAAGCTGCACAGAACTGCTTGGCTTGAGGAAGACTTAAAGTTGATGACAGGAGCTGAAATTACTGTGTGTATATCTCAGTTATGTGCAATGTAAGCCATTAAATATACTGGTAGACACCAAATTCACTGTAGCTACCCAGAAAAGATACTTGGGCATAACTGTGAAATCCTGAATGGCCATTGTAAAAGATGTAATCTCTATCATGTGACTTTTGCATCAACCAAATCCCAAGGGTTTTTTCTGACTATGATCTTCAGCTCTGATCCAGTACCAACTTCAGATGCCTGTCTCAAATCTGAATAAGGGAAAGGCAATTTGAAAGAGTGATCGAGGAAGTCAAACAGGTCTTAATTTCAGCAGTGTTGCTGTCTAAGCTGACCCTGGTCCTGCCGCTTGTTCCTGCTGACATAACTGGAAAATTGTTCCTGTCTAGAAATGATGCAAGCAAAAATGATTATTTTTTCATTGTCTTCTGTATGCACCTGTACAGTTTGTATTGCCAGTGAAAAGGGAAGAGTGTGACTAGAAATGCCTGATGGTAAGCAGCCTTTCTTCTGTCCGGTGTTGCTGTCAAGGAGGAAAAATAAAAGCTCACTGTAACCTCAGTTGTAGTTGGACACAAAATACCCTAAAGAAACTGTGTGCCTCTCCTGGGTAGCACATCTGCAGGCATAGCTTATGGAATTGATGATGTCTACCTATTACTAAGATTCAAAGAGTTGCTACATAAAATGATGGCAAACATTACACGACATCAGAATTGAGAGAGAGATTTATCAGTCACTTGCTGTTTGGGAAAATTTCCACTAAACCCCAAAAGTCGGGCTATCTTATAGCTGTTTACTGCAAGTGTCTTGCATTTGTGTGTAGTGGGGTTTTTTTGTTGGCAATTTCAATTCCCACAACTTATTTCAGCACCAAATTGTTTTTCTGCTATAATCCTGTGTTACAAAGTTGTCAGCAGCTGTGCTTATGCTTCTCTGTTTCCAGAGGAATATTAGGCCTTGCAGCTTCCTTAGTGCATAGGCATAATCCAAGTGCAAATGAAGAATAGCTAAGAATGTTTCTGCTAGTATTTAGTTCTGTTGGCACAAGAGTAACAATAGTAATACAGCTATATCTTCTGTGCTGTGTTATCATGTGCTTACTTTGTACCATTGTGCTCTTGATACTATTGTCATGCAAACACCTATAAAACTGGAGGGGGCTTAGGCTTAGCTGTGCTCCCTTTGCACCTTGTGTTGTAGACTCACGAATGCCCCACTTGAAGTTTTATATATATATATAATGTGATTTCAGTGATGACAGTCACTATAATCTGCTCTGTAGCTAGTATGAATTCTGTGCTCGTCTCTTTCAGTGTTAAGATATTTCTCTCTGTGTGCTGATCTTTGGTTTGGGGGGGGAAGTTATTTAAGGTGGGTATCTTTTGTCCCCTGCCCTGCTTTCAGTTACTCTTCTATTTTTGTGTAGCTGTCTGTATCACCCACTGATTTCACCTAGATCATCCTTTCTGTTGAGATAGGACCAAACAGTCCATCTAAAAAGGCTGAGGATACTTTTCCAGAGTTTCTGGGAAGCCTTCTGAAAACATCATGTGCTTCATATTCACAGTAGTCATGATTCAGCTTTCTTTCTGTGATCTAGATTCTTCTTTTGTTCTGTTAGCTTCTTAATCAGAATTTAGATATGCTCATGGGTGTTTTAGTGAAATAATCACTTGACTTAATAAAGTGGTGTGTCTTTGTATGCCATAAAATTTTTCAGGATGCTGTTAGCTAGCTGGAGTCAAAAGGCATTCTCTTCATTGGGGCAATTATGTAATGGCTTATGACGGAGGCTTATTTAACATCAGACAGACTTTTACAATTGGAAATAACAGAGTAAAAAGGCTCTTGGCAGTTTTTACCTTACAGGTAAGCTCAGTATATTTACCTCTCAACTAAGAAACATGCAATAAACTTTCATAGGTCTATGCTATTTATTTAAGATCATCAGATTTTCAATGATGGGTCATATAACTATACTTAGTTTCCAAAGTAGAATCACATTTTCATTCCCCTTTGCAGACTCCTGTATAGATTTGAAAATCTCTGTAGAGATGGCGAAAGGGGTATTTATAATGTGAGATCCAAAAATAAGAGAATAATGTATTGAGTTAATTCAGTAATGATTGGTGATATAACTGATCTTCCGTGATAAAGGAGGTGAAACTGAGTCACACTCCAAGGGTTTGCTAGATCAAAGCTGTGGTTTGGTAAATGCTTTTTCTGCCAGCAGTCCTTGTCTAAATGGATTCAGCAGCTTGTGCCTACCCTTTCTGGGCTGTTTTTTAGCTGAATTGTTTCAGCTAGTTTGGTTTCAGTAGGTGGCTGAGTTGCAGACAGAGTGTGGTGTGGGGCAGGACTGAGTTGCTAGGGGAAGGCAACCCTCACAAATAGGACTGCTATGGAGTATGAAGTGTAGCTAATATCTCAGCCAGTTTAACCCACACCTCTAACGTGCTTCTGCATCATGCCAATACGTATCTCTTGAGGCTAGAGTGGAAATCCCTGGTGTCCTGTGCTTCCGCATATACATCTTTTGGGGGAGAGGGAGGGTTCCTCCATGGTTTAACTGACTTGAACCTCTGCTATACCTACTTGTGGCAAGTTGTTCCTGACTCTGGCTGATCTGTGGTATGAGCATTACTATGGCCATGAAATAAAGTGGAGCACTGAACTGATCTTGCTGGAAATCCTATCTCTTCCGTGGGAGGCATTTTCCAGGCAGATCAATTCTGTCTACTGCAAGGCTGTTTTTATGCTTGTGCTGAGGGGGGAGCATGGGGTGTGAGGAGAAATACTGGTAGTTAATGAATGCCATCTTAACTTTGCTTGGCAGTGAAGCACTAACAGGTTGTCTCCAAGAGGAATAAAGTTTCAAGGTTTTTCTTTTGCTGCAATAAATAATGCAACACAGTTGGATATGGAAAAAATTGTCTTGAGTTTGAGCAATGTTTAGGTCTCAATATAAAAACTTTTGGTCCATGATGTTTTGTGCTATTGAGTGCTCTCCTTCTTGGGCTGTTTGGCTCTTCTAATCTGTTTATAAACTTTCTAGCTAGTTGTTATAGTTTCTTCTTAGTGAAAGTTATACCTGGTTGCCCACTGGAACTCCAGACCTGGAGGCTGAACAAATAAGAGCACTGTCTTGGAATTGAGATACTGAAAAACAACTCCCATTTCAATTTTCAGTGTTTGTTTGGGGTTGGTTGGTTGTCTTTTGTATGTAGATCTTATTCTACCGTTCAGTAAAACCTACCTTTTTAAGGATACATAGAAAGTTGGTAGTTATTGAAACTCTTCTGCTGTCATCCTTTGCCATTTTGAGATGTCTGTGTTTTCTGGTTTATTTTCTAAAGTAATAAAATGCAGGTATTTACATGAGAAGATTCCAGTCAAGTCCTACGTTGGTGGTGACTGGCTGTGAAGAAAACCAGATAGTTGTACAATAAAACTCCTGATCTCGAATTAAAATGTAAAACAAAAGCCCACAACCCCTGACCTGAACAACTAGCCAGAGTAGCGATACAGTATCTACAAATCGGAGGATCTTCCCGCCCCCGCAAATCCATGTGAAGATTATGGCTCCGTCTGCCAGAGCAATTGCTGTATCTTGAGGTGATGATGAGACAGCCATGGCAGAGAGTCCTTGGCTTTTCTTGAATTCTAGTCTGAGGCTTTTGACTACACATAAGATGGTTGCATGCCTTCATGTAATTCTCTTCTTGATATTGGATCACACACACAAAAATACTTCTTGTGGGAGGGGGGCAGGAGATGGTCCATATTATGCCTTTTGCCTTGCTATGCTCTGTACTCTGACAACAAGCTTTGTAACTTGTCACTTCTGGTCTTTTGGGGGGTGACTTTTCAGTTGTAATCAGTGAGATAGTCTGCCAGTTAGTGTGCTAACACAGGTAACAGCCTGATAACTTGCTTTCTCCCCTGCATCTACGCTCTTTTAGGGGAGTTGGCACTGCTCTTTTCTGTTGTGAAGGCAAGTGCATTGCAGAGCTGTAGTTCAGATACATAGCTATTTTTCTGTCATATTTAGCTCATTAACTTTTAAATGCCTTGCAGAGAAAATGTGCTTAGACTTGATTTTTAGAGGAAAAGGAATGACTTGGTTGAGAGGGATGCTTGGAGAGCAGTGAGGATGGCCTGCTGCAGCTTCTTCTTTATTAAAATTACCAACCAGTAGTGGAATTTTAATGAAGTCTTGCAGGATGGATGGTCAGACTCACTTCTATGAACAGTACTTGTGTGCTGCCGTATTAGGGGGTTTTTGTCCATTTTTTGATTTCTCAGCTTATTGCTGTGGTAAGTTATTGTAACAGTGAAATGGCCGTTTGACAGAACATGTACCTTGTTGGCTTCTTGATTGCTTCAAATGAAACTTCTCTACTGGACATGCTGTTCTACGGTGAATAAAGCATTAGTCTAAGGCCAAAGGACTCTTTTTCTCTTGAGCTCCAAGGGCCTGTTTAGGGACTTCAGCAGGTGATACCATGTATTTTGTCTTGAGAGCACAAGGTGTTCTGGTGGGGGAAAAAACCTATAGAAGAGCTACGTATTGCTATATAGGACTTGGTTATACCTGTTCTTTTAAACAGTATCTGTCTTAACATCCTTAGTTCTTCTGTATGCACATATGTCTGTATTGCTTTTCAAAACCAGGTTATTGGTCTTTAGGTCCCCGAAAAGTCCTTGGATTTACTAAAGCATCTGTTGTCTCTGGAGTGGGGATGTCTGCAGTAAGTCCCTGAGCAGTGCAGTTTCATTAACAAGAATGTGGAAGCATGATGAAAAATTACTGCAGATGCACAGCTTTTTCTTTCTTTGTTCCCCAGGAAGCTAAGACAAAGTTGGTTTAACTTGTAGTTGGAGTACTTAATTGTGCTCCGTTCAGATAACGAGATCTCTGATCATAGGTGGATGGGAGGTTCTTTTATTTTGTTGCATGAATAAAAGAATATTCACAAGTTATAATTACATGCATGTCCTGAGACTTGGTGTATATTAATAACTGTCCTGTGACGTTTTTTTCCCCTCCCTTGTCACTTGGTCTTGCTTTTCTATTAAGATGCCTGTGACTGAAACATTCAAGTTTAATAGATTTTTGTCCTGAAAGAGGCAGAATTCCCGTGTTACACATAGACTGTAGGATTTTTCTGAATTAATTCCTGCTTCAAATCCCATAGCTGTGGATAAATATATCCAATCTTGACCAGAAAATCTAGGCACGAGAAATCCAATAAAAACTTGATGTTATGGTGGTGGCTTTTACTTCTTACTAGTTAATGAGACTCCTAACATGATGAATGTAAGTGCTGGGGAGAGTACAAGGGGAATAGATCTTAGCGGCCAGCCCACGCTTCCCTAAACAACACCTCCAGAATCCTAGGGTAGGGAAAGCGTTGGTCTGGTCCTGGAGTACGTCTTGTGTTTTCAATTGGACCCTTGTAAAATTAAGAGTATCTTATGTCTGGCCAGATTTGATCAGCTTCCAATTTCAGCTGCCTGGATCTGGGTATGTCTTTGAGAAGCTGTTTTTCTTGTTCCTAGATGTGTTTTGTGGCTTTCTCCATTCCACTCCGCCCCCCTTTCGAAGTAGTATTTAATTGCATTGGCTTTGGTAAGCAGCCTCTGTGACCTGGGCCTTTTGTTATTTACTGTTCTTCCTGTCTTTGTATCTCCTGCAAATTTAGTGACTGCTTTCTTCCTAGTCACCGACTAAAATGTTAAATGGCATAGGGCCAAGAACTAATACCTGATGGACCTCACTAGCAGTGGTTTCCCATTGACACCAACATTTCAAGAGCAGTCACTTAATCGATTTTTAATCTAGTTTATATGTATTTGACTGATTTTTGCTTGTGTTGTTTTTTTTTTTCCTTTTCCTGGCTGGTTTTAGTCAAAATGTTTTGTGCCAGCCCAAAAATGTTACATAAATCTAAAAATGTTATATCAAACCCGTTACTGTTGTTAATAAAACTTTTAGTTTCATAAAAGTCAAATTAAATAGCTTTTTGTAAGCCCATGTTGATTGACACTATTTTTGCTGTTAATTCCTCAGTAGTCCTCTGAGCTGTACCTTGGTTTTGAAAACCATTACCAAGTCGAGACCCCAGTACTTATCTGTTTAATGTTGTGACATTTCAAAGGAATGATTTTTTTTTTTTTTCAGCCCATTGGAACTTTTTCAATATTCCAAGAATTTCTGGAATTAAACACTGTTGCAAACATTCTTTTAGTAACTCCCAGGGGGAAAAAAACCAAAAATCAATCACCTCCATAGCATTTTAAGACTGCTAACTTACAAATGTTAAACAGCATCACCTTGATAGATTTTGTTGAATGATCGTATGCCATTCTATTGAAAATTTGTTAATATATTACCATATTCTTATAGAATTTTTTAAGGTAATATGCATATGTGCCTTCTTTTTTGGTTTTTATCTTTGCTAACTTTAAAGCTGTGCATGTCTCTGCACTGACCTTTGTAACATTTATTTATGTTCTCTGCTCTGAATACCCCTACCCCTCTTCCAAACTTTTGTCTCCTTTGTACTTTCACTCTTAGTTGCACTGGGGTTTGGGTTTTGTTTTTTTTCTTTAATAGGTCAGGTATTTTTTTCCCCCATTATATTGTTTTGAGGGTTTCTAGTAAAAAAATTCCTAAATAGTTAAAAAAATTAAACAAAAGATCTAGTCAGGTATTGTCTTAATAGATTTGACTCTATTTCCAGCTTTTTTAAGTTGTCCTTTTAAAGCGCAAATTGCTATGTGTTAAGCTGATTATTGATTATTAATAAATGCTGATGAATCAGCTGTTTTATTTTCTATTGCAATAGGTCTACAATATCTACTGTACATAACTACTGCCATGGCTAGTACTTAGTTCATTTATTGAGGTCTAACTTACAAATTGATACTCACAGATTAGGGCTGAAGAGTTGTTATGTTGTTTTTTATTATCCCTCTTCAGGGGTGTGGGGTTGTTTTTGGGTTTGGGGGGTTTTTTTGAGTTCTTTAACAATTGATGTAATAGTAAAGTCAGATTGTAGCCTTTCTTTTCTTTATTACCCTCAAAGTTATTTGACTTCTAGTTAGTGGTACAAGCTTTACTGCTTTGACTAGGTATGTGCGTAGGGCTATATTATGTAGTGAGTATTAAAGAGTATGTTTGAGCTGTGCTGTTGCAGGGGAAAAAAGCATTGTTTGAAATGCTCGGCACTCTGTCAATGGCAGTCCAAAAATGCATCCCTGTCTCCTTCTGAAGATCTTGCATTCCTGTTTTTTAAAGAGGAGAATGTGTCTTTGGCTAATCCACGTTGCTAGAGATCAGCCAGTAAAGTCCTCTCTTGGACTATCAGCTTCTCTAGTAGTGTTATATCAAGGAGCCTGGTAGCTCCTTGATCATTACAAGTGCTCTCCATTTTCAGCCAAAAGATGATATGAGGATCTACCTGGATTTTTTTTTTTTTTTTTTGGTAAAGCTTGAAGTTAAACTGTTGTGTTGAACTGTTAACCAATAAAAATATTTGGTTACATAAAGGAGTAAAATTTTTGAAAATGCCAGAAAAGATGAAAATAAAATTGTTTAGGTGCAGAGACAAAACTAGTGAAACTTGACCATGCTGAAAACTGCATAGTCAACTCCCCCCCCCCCCCCCCCCCCCCCCTTATTTTAGTTTTAATTTCAGTGCTTGTTACTTTTAGGATAAAAATGGCACATCCGTATTCTGATTTTTGTTAAGAGGACATCTTAGAGAATATTTCTTAAATCTTGCTTTACTTTTAGAGCTAACAATTGTGAAATAATAATGTGTGTAACAATCTCTGTATTTAAAAGTTAGTCCACCCTTGCTTCAGTACTAAGGGTTTTCTTTGTTCTTTCTGGGATTTTTTTTTCTCTCTAATTCTTCACTTGCTGGAGAGCCTTCTGAGACAGAGATGATGTTTTACACTTTGTAAATGTTGGATTTTTAAAATAATTAAAAACTTTTTTTCTAAATTCTTACATTAACACCCAAAAGACGTTTCCATTGTGTAGGTCACCAGTGACATAATAAGGGTTAAATGTATGGTTGCTTTAATTGTGAGGAACATATCTAAGAGGCAGCTCTAAAATATTGGGATCTTCATGCCTTTTCCTCTCTGCTAATTCTCTTATTCCCGTAACTTTTCCACTGGCCCTGCTCTTCAGCTGCTGTGAACTGTCAGACACTGAAATATAGACGATGAAAATATAGAAACCGGAATTTAGCAGAGGCAGCCATGTTAATTTCTGTTCCATTTGAAATGCAGGAAAATATCATCTGCCAAATGGAAAAGGACAATCGGTGGGAAAAGAAATGTTCTTTTCAAGCTTCTAAGAGCAGTGACAATGGAGAGAAAAAATACTATAAAAAGTAGGCAGCTCCTTTTTCAAGATTTTGTTTTCAATGTATTATGCATGATTAACTGTACACAGTTGCTCTTTTGGCATCCTGAATGACTGAATACTACGTTGCAGGGCTTATACTGTCTTTACTGCATTGCACTTTGCTTTTGGGGGGGAATAGGGCTCAGCTTCATGGCAGTTTTGCCAGTCTTTATTATAATTTTTGAATACATTCATACTTCCCTTATTTGCCTTTTTTAATGTCAAGCATTGCACATAAGATGTTCTGCTGTTGCTATGCAACTGCTAAATCCAATATTTAATATTAATAAAAACCGAGTGGCATTAGCATCACTGAGAACAGTGGGCTAGCAAACTATGATTGTACAATATCCAAGCTGTAAAACTTGGCAGGGACTTCAGTGTGCAATTGCATGCATGGCAAACTGTGGGGCATGAGTCATTGGCAGTTACTATTTTAAGAGTGGTGAGTTTGAGTAAAATTTCTGAGGTCTTCTGATTTTTATATATATATATATAAAAAAAATTACAATTTTTTAAACAAAAAGATAAAGAATGAGGTTGGCTAGCTGTTTTTCTTAAGGTTTCATTTCAGATACAAATTCTGAGGGGTCACTACCCGTAAAAGAGTCAACGTTATAAACCTCTATGGGTCAATACCCTGATTCTCCTATTTTTCTTCTAGGTCAGGTTGGTCGGCCCTTTCCCACTGTTCCTGCCACTTCCTGAAGCCTGAATTGGCTTTTTTTGGAGGCAGTGCTACTTCTCTGCCTGACAAGGTGCTGTTCAATGGGATGTTTTTCCAGTTTCTCTTCTTCCACCTTGTTTTCTGATCTCTCCCCTATTTCTCTTTACTCTTGACTGTTATTTCACTGACACTTTCACCTTTTTTTTTTTGTTGTTTTTTTGTTTTTGTTCTCCACTCGGTACTTTCAGAGATTAGATTTTTAGTATCAGCCTCTGATCCTGATAGATCAAGGACAGTGGTATGCCCTGGCAGTGCTTTGGCCATCTAAGTCATGTTGCAGGCTGCAATTTCTGTAGGTTCCTGCATCTGATATCTAAAGATGTTAGTGCACTGGCACTCTTGGTGACACCCAGAGGGATGTAATGCTACTTGTCCTTTCCTTTTGAAGACTGCCGCCCAAAAGATAACTTTGATATTAAATCTATATATATTTATTTTAGAATTATTGCTCTTTTGCCACATAATAACTGATTTCCTTCATAGCATGTGATCGATTAGATTTTGTCTGGTTTCTTAAAGTTTCTTAAAAGGGCTATTTCAGGTAGTTTTTCTGTCCCCGATCCGCCCATGCAAGTTTCCATGAATTTAAAACTGTATTTTCGTGTCTTAATTTTTTTTTTCTTCATTTCTTCTTCTGCCTCTCAAAGATTCAGGCAAGTAGGAGAAGCTGCCCCTAGCTATATGCAAACCATTATTAAACCTACAAAGCAAAAGTATTAATGGGGAGGGAAATACAGTATATGGCAGTTTTGAGTTTTATGGTCATATTGGGAATATGTTTTTATAAGCAGGTGGAATATGTCTGTCCCCCTTAAAGTAGCCTTTGTAGTGTTCATATTCACGCTGCTAACCTGTCTTCTCACAGTATTGGGTAGTTAATAGCTCTGTAGATTTTACTGCCAGCAGGGGTTTAGTGCAATATTGATTTAACATTTCCAAATAATGGCAGTAATTTCGGTAAAGGTTTTTCCTCTTTTGGAATAAAGTAAAATTGGTTAGATTTATTTTAAGTGAGGCGTAAATCATGGCATTGAAGTAAATCGGACTGTGTATCTTAGATGCGGATCTGTGATTGGAATTTGGTTCCTTAGTGGCATGGCACTGCTGAATCCCTCTCCTTTGAATTTTCTCTCCTCAACCCTGTAACTCTTCAGGAAACACTTATTCTAACATTTGCTGAAATTCAGAAAAGTAACCGAATGCCACTCAGATGGAAGAAAGTATTTTTTTTTAATTGGGAAAATGTACTTTATTTCAGTTTGGAGGCTTAAGCAAGATAATTTTTCGTACAGAAATTACCTGGTCACGTTGTAGAACCTACAACTTCCTATTTTCTTTTCGAAATGATTTATTTCAATATCGTAATGTTCTTTGTTTTTAACCTAGCTATTTACAAAAGTACAGGAGTCGGTGGACTCTAGATTGTGCCATGATTTGTCAGTAGTTCAGTCATCACAATTGACCCATGCATCTTGTAATACTTATAGAAAACACGTTGAGCTCTGTTCTTGGAACAGATAAATATAGAACTGCTATTGTGAATATTCTTGTAGTGACGTACTTAATCTAGAAAGCTAACAATTCTTTTATTTGCTTTTAGGGTTTGAAAGTATTCTAGAAGGCCTGTTTGGACCTGGATTATTAAAAGATCTCAGTTTGTTTAAAGGTATTCAATCTCTATGTTTGTATCTTGTTCTGCATTTCTAATGACAGAAGCAGCCCCAGCTCTGCCTCTAGAAAATGTGTGTTACCGTGGTGATTTGTGCTTTTTTTCCCCCTCCCCCAGGCAGTGCTCACAGTTAGTTTCATATTGGCTAAAATTACTAATGAGTGTGCGTTCATCTTTATGTAGCTGGGAGTGTATTTGGCAGTGCTCGGAAAAACAGATTTGTTGTGCATAGATAAAATGTATACAGTTTGGTAATCTGGGGATTTAGAAAAATGGCTGAAATGAAGCCTGCATCCTCAGAATGCAGGCAAGAATGTTGTGAAACAGGTATTTGATTTGGCATTTCTCTTTTGGCTCCAGTTGTGTCGCGGTTTATGAATATGAAGTAATTTGCTATTCCTCTGATTTACAGACTGTGAGCCTGAAGGTGTTTCTGATTGGTCTTTTGATGAAAATTGTCTTTTCTGCTGCCTGAGAAGAGAAAAAGTGAAGGTAACAATGCAGATGTGTGAAGCTAGTAGTTGTAGGGGAGGGACAAAGGGAGGGAGTTTGCTGCTCCTAGTTAACTGAACATAGAAAATCTGCAACCTCCTACCCCTTTCCTCTCCTTCGGAAAAAGGCTTTCTGAATTAAAATAATACAAGTTGACAAAGAGACTTGCTGCTTCTCTGCAACTTTTTCTTTGTAGTATGTGATGCAGATTTTTTTTTCTGTGTAGTGACTCTTTCTGTTTGGTGTTTTTTTGTTTTGGGTTTGGTTTTTGTTTTTTTTTTTTTTAATTCTTTATAAGAGATCTTGTTGGGATCATGTAACCCTTCCCAAGGGAGCCAGACTTTGTCTTGTACATGTTTACTACAGTCAGATGCTGGGCTTATCTTCAGTATGGAAATGTGGTCCATTTTAACAACCTAGAGTCTTGTTCTGTATCTTGGAATCTCCTTCCCTGTGGGCCATGTCCTTTTATTAAAGGGCTCATATGTATGGTAGATTTTGCACTGTGCTTGTTTATAACCAAGTCGGAGCCTAAATGCGGACAAGTCAGATTTGCCAACAAATAAACTTGCAGTTTGTTTTCTTAATGAGATTACAGCTATACATGAAACAAAGGCTACCATGCTATACATGATTGTTGCTCAGCCCATGTGTTGAAATAATGATTGCTCTTTAGCATAGGAAGGAAGGCTCATCTTTCTTGGCAAAATGTCATTTGCTGAAACTCTTTACTACTACTTCTTCCTGCACAATGTAAAATAACACGCAGAGGGGATGTCTGTCAACTTAGGAATGAAACAAAAGCATCCTGTCCTCTGTGGCAGCTAACATGTATGGCTGCATGGCTCATTCATAAAGGAAATACCTTGCTGACACTTGCCGTGTTGCCAGTTTATGCTTGTTTTTGTATTACAGGTTTTGTTAAGGCATGGGGAGGAGGGTTAGGAATGCTTGCATTTAGAACAAATGTAAGGCATAAGACTTTCTTTTGTTGAGACTGACAGCAGGTGAGCCGTATGTACGCTTGTGCTGTAAGGAGTTCTGTCTTGTTTGACTTAGAAAAAGCCAAAATTCAGTGTTTAGCACAGTTCTAGTTAAGCCATAGCACAGAAATTAATTTTGTGGTGCAGTCAGAGGTTGATTGTAGTCTGGGAGAATCTGACAGTGTATGGGTAGATCTTCAAAAAGACTGTTTACATCTCAACCATCCTTACAGGTCCACAATAACTAATATAAAGCTCCTGAAAATCGGTGATTGTTAGGTGAAGACAAAAATTAAGGACACAAATGTCCACTGTATAGTGTGCTGATCAGGCATGGTCATCTTGTCATTTTCAAGCTTCTACACAACCTTTAGTCAGAAGCTGAGATGATCACTGTTTATATTTTCATGTACTTTGCTAGGCTTTTCTTTCTAGTTTCACATAGTAAAGCGTAGCCCATGATTTTGAGTATCACTGAAAAACTGGCGATGTATTCCTTATGCTAGTGGTAGTTATCATTTAAGTTAAGGTTCCTCATGTGGTTTCCCATTGTACTGTGTGGTGGCTTTTAAATGGGTGAAAGAAGAGATGCAGATGTGGTCACATCTGGTGTGCTCTGTGATGTTTTGACATCAAGGGTCTAAGGAGATTTTAAGATTGTGTACAGATTGACACAGCGCAGCAGGGTATGCAGCACCTCTAGGCAAAGGCGATGGGTGAAGGGGAAGGAGGTTGTAAGTTCTGAGCAGGGTAGAATAATTTTTATAAATAAAACCCAAGCAATTTCTGTCACTTTACATTTCAGTAGCCAAAAATACCCATTTGAACCATTTTTCTTACAGCTGATTGATAAACAGAGACAGCAAAGAGAGCTTTGTACACGTGCGTGTTTGCTGCATGGCCAGGGATCACTAGCTGAGGGAGTGGGGAAGGAGGGTTAACCAGTCCATTCAAACCAGGCTTGTGACTGCTAATCCTGGTAATGCTCTTCATGCTTGGCATGGGGCTTCTTTGGAGTACGTAGGGTGGTTTTGTTTGCTGCGTTTTGGTTTTCTTCCTGCCCCCCAGTCTCTATATTGGTTCTGTTGGGTTTGGGGTTTGTGGGTTGTTTGTTTGTTTGTTTTGTTTTTATGGGAAGAATATGGCTCCTTTTAGACCTAGTGAGTTGTCGTGTGTCAGCTGAGAGAGATGGCAGTGTGAGGGTGCTTCCTTTGCTCTGTGGGTATGCCAAACTGCTGCACTGCTGATGGTTGCTGATGTCATTAGCTTGCAATACAGAGTTAAATATGACTCTTTTATGGGAGCCTTCAAATAGTATGGATTTAACAACATCATAATTTGAATCAGAGGCTTAATTGTTACAAAAAAGTTTGAAACTTCGTTTGGTATTTGCCCAAATGATGGACAGTCTTCAGCTGATGAACTGTACTAAATGAGGAATGGTACTAGTTTATTAATTAGAAATGGTACTAGTTTATTTGAAATCTCTTCCATTCAACATCTGTAATGATATCTTTAACTCCCTTTCTTTTTAGGGAGTTGCAGGCTCAGTCCTCTGTAACTGCTAAGACTTGTCTGTTCCTGTACAACATAAAGTGGTAGCAATTGTGCTTTCTATGCCACATCCTCTATTCTGCCTTTTTTTATTGTTGATGATGTGCATCCTCTTACCTTTTTAGAAAAAGAACTGGGCAGGAGGGGATGATTTGGCTTTGTGCTTGTATACTGGTGAGTTAGTTACAGAATTAAAAGGTGTGTAATTGATGTAGCTGGGAGCAAGGTAGCCACAAACCACGTATTACAACAGTGTGTGGCTGTGGCTGGCCTTTTTTCCAATCTCTACCAATACCCCCTTTTAGATTGGTGGAATAATTAATCAGTGTACTTTGATTTTTCACCTTTGAGTAACGCGTAGGTACCTGGTTTGCCTAGTTCAAAACCAATAAAAATCTTCAGGATTTTTTTCTGGATTTCATTTGCCCTTAAGAATTACATGTAACTTAGGAGACTAGTAGTTGTGCTTAAAGAGAATTGAGTTCTGGACTGCAGGATGAGAACTGGAGGCCAAGATTAGTATTATTGGCAGAGCTGTTTAGGGGAAAAAAAAAAAACCCTACACTTGCTCCCATTTCAGCGATGTTGGTTCTTGCTTTTACAAGCAATCAGATTCAATTACATACAGTCTTCAAAGGATGGAGAACCATCTGCTGAAGTGTTCTGAAAAAGATTAATTTATTTGTAGCAGTAGTTCTACTTGCAAAGACTGGATTTTTTGGCAGTCAAAATACAAGACAGTTTTTGATAGAGAAATGAACTTGAGTGTCTTCATTTGAAAGGGATAATAAATACAGATTTTTAGGGAGCTGAAAATCTTCCCAGACATTTTTGCCCATATCCAAAGGGTTACATGCAATAATGTAAAGCTTTTGGAGTTTGGAATTTTTTTCTTCCATCCTATAATGCAGAACACACAATTGTTTCGGTATAGTATGATCAGAGAGAATAACTAGTTATCTAAGGAGCTACTACCAGGTTATTAATACAGGTGCCTGTGTGCAGAAATGTGTGCGTCCATTGATGGGCATGAAAGACAAAAAAGACAAAGCTAGCAGCTTTAGTTGCCTGCTCGTAGTGAGAGGAGTAGATCAGGTTCTATGGGACCAAACCGGGTGAGTTGTTATTGAAGTAATCTGCAAATGTGGTAACTCTCAATATCTTATGGGCTTTGTCCTTCACAGGGAAGACTTAAGATAGTATAGTTTGCAAGGTGGTTGGGTTTTTTTTATGAAGCTTTTCCTTCTAAAAGGTTGTAGTGCAGAGAAGATCCATCAATTGAGACAAATTGAACTTAAAGTGTACTTGACTTATCTCTTTTTAATCATGGTTCGTAATTTTTCAGTGTGGCTTGTTAAATAAACCAACAGAGCTATCATTACAGAAGAGATCTGTGGCATCATTACAGAAGAGATCTGTGGCTCCATGTAGAATGTTTGTGTCGAATAAGGTATCTGTATTGTCATTTGCTCATAGTTGGAGCTCAAGCCTGGTTTAAGATTTTTCTTTTTTTTAAAAAAGATGCATATAGATAAGGTCAGAAGAAAGCACCAGTAGCAAGAGGGGAAATTGGAAAAAGATTCCTTAAAGAGGATTCAGTTGGGTATATCCATTTGGAAAAGAAAACACTATTGTCTAAAGCTACATAAAGCAATTCCTATGTATTAAAAAAAGGGGGGAAGACATGACGACATGACTAATCTCATTACTTGGTGAGAGCAGAACAAGAAGGATAATACTCCTAAGCACATTAACTATTTTGTAGATATATTTAAGCTACAAAAATAGCAAGAGAGAAGATGACTTCTAGGAGCATATTCTAGAGTTTTGTGTTGTTGACTGCAGAAGGTTGAGTCTGGTCTTCAAAGCACCATAATGTACCTGGGCTTCAGTGTAAGGAAGGACCTCTAACAATTCTTTCAGTTGTGAAGAAGTGTGGTAGGGTACAGCATGTGGCAGAGTAATTTTAAAATTCAGAGTTACTCTGATATGATTTCAATATTTTTAAAAGCTTCTAGGTAATTGCTTTACACAAACATCTAAAAGGTAATATTGTGCCATTACTTGATCATGATTAGTCATAACAGCCTTTGAATCTGGTGTCCTTTCATTATGGAGGAACGTAAACAGTAAGAAGTAAACTGTGGTAAGTGTCTGATAATTCCAAAGAGAAGCAATCACTATCATTTAAAGCGTTAACGCATAGAATAATTGAAGACGGCAAAGGAAATATCTGAAAATGAGTTGAAGTTGCAGAACTCTTATGATTTTTGATAGCTTTAGACTTTGTTTTAAACTGTATACAGAGATTCTAAGTGTGCTGGAAGATGCTCTAAAACATTTTTAATGGATTTCATCACTTAAAAAAAAAAAAACCTCAAGCATTTAGATCGTCAATTTTGTATTGGGTGGTTTTAAAATAACTTGATATGGAGGCTAAAACCTGAAGAAACTCTGATAATCTCCAGCTGTGTTCAGTAGAAATATGGGGTTACAGTTTTGTGCATAAAAGTGTGTGTAAGCATATTCTATTTCCACTGATTTTTTTTTTTCTCTCCCTCTACTATAGGTAACAAATGATATTCAGTAGCTATGATTCAGTCAAGTTAAATTTCTTTTGAACTTGATAAATCTGACATCAGTCATCTTAATAAGGAAATAATACTGTTTCTTACTATAAAAGTATGCATGCTCAGTAAGTGAGGGAGATGTCTTAAAACTAATTAATCTATCTGAATTATTAGTTGATGCCAAGCTGGGAACAGTTCTAGATGCTTTAAAGGGCATATTCAGAATTGAAAATTATCTGGTGTCCTTAAGGCTTGTCTACAGGGAATAGTAGATTATTCTTCTTTGCACTGGCTAAGAGTTTAAAAAGACTGTACAGTCTTAAGAAAAATGCAGTGTTGGAGAAGACAACCTAGGGATGCTGAAACATTCCTTTCTTACTGTTCCTGATCTTGTCGTGGGTTGGGAGGCTGGATTATATCCCTAGGGTCTTTGGGTTGGCCGCTCAGCCACGGCTGGTCTGTGGGAAGCCTCCCTCCGTTTTCTCCACGAAGACGGATAGGAATTATTTCGCACTGTTCTAGCTTGTGGGCGCTTCCCGCTCCATCTGTGTGCAGCCTGTGGCTTAAACGTGAAGCTTCTGTTGCCATATCTATACAAAACCAGCCTGCATCGTACCTTTTTCTTCATGCCAGCAGTTTAGCATTTAGAATTGCTGTGTCATCGTTTCCTACAAGGAGAGCCTCAATGAGGATCCACCACTAGTGCTGATGAGGCTGGGCTGTCCAGGATTAGGTGGTCTCTCAAGGTCGCACATTGACCTTGCATTTTGAAAACCTGAGCTCTGTATTTCTAAGGCTCTTTGACTTAATTATATAGTTATGCTCTATATCTTAATGTGCAAAAAAGAGCTTTAGCCCTTTGGGAGAATGTGCAAACCACTCCAAGTATCCCGAACCATCATTATTCAATATAGTGGTACTGCATGTTCACTGATGGGATTCCAGGGATGCTCTGGGGCATGGTTCCCACCTGAAGAGAAGAACAAAGAGAATAGAATGAATGCTGTGTTATAAATAACATGTAAAAGTAGCTGGTTGCGTTTTTCCCAGGGTATTTGTACGCATTGACAATGTTATCTAAATACTAACAGGTTTTTCTTCTTCCCACTACCTGCCTGTTGGTATTGAAAACTTTGATGTGATTTGGGACTGTGCAGTGAGATGACAAGACTGAAGATAGTAGATTCAAATAGTGGTTAGTGGGAAGAAATGGTGGGAAACATTTAAAAAAACCCGCAAAACACAAAACCCCAACAAAACCAAACACCAAACCAGACAACCAAATACACACCACCACCCCCCCCAAAACAAACACACACACACACACACTTTTGGAAATTGAGTTTGAATAGCAATTACAATCAAATATTTAGTGTGGAAACTTGAAGTTTCCTTCTAGAGGTGAACCAGCTGCGAAGACTGCTCAAATAGTTGTGACACAATTGGTAAGAAAATTAAAAAAAAAAAAAAAAAGGCAATAAACAGAAATCTCTCCAGTATATTTTGCCTCATGTAGTCAGTGCTGTAGTGCAGATGCCAGGAAATAGCTGAAGTTTGTTTTTCTTTTTCTATGCACAAGGTTAAATCTGACTTACATGTATTTCTTGACATTTTGATGCCTTAGCTTGGACATTGGGGTAAGAACTAAACACTGCCATTGCCTTGCTATTCCCCTCTTCTCCTGAATGCAGTCAAATGATTCTTTATTCAGCCGTTCACCAGTGTAAGCCACTTATGAGGTTTTTTTTTTTCTGGCTGATCCCTCTTTCTTCATTCCTTCTCTATGTAGAAAATGTACGGCTTTAGCCTAGGTAGATTAAATTGTATTCTGTATACATTACCTTTATATGAATAATGTAAAGTACACTTGTTTATGGTGGGGCATGCTGCTGCTGAATTTGATTTTCACTGAATTACTATGTATTTTCTTAGTTGCAAAAATTACTAGGAAGATTGGAAATGCATTGTTGGGCAAGGGTTATTTTTATTTTAGGCTTCTTCCCGAGCTATAGTCTGTCACAGGGTAGAGTATCAGATCAGGTTGAAGGGATAATGTTTCCTTCAATTCTGAATTCTCTGTCCTTTGAATTAAAGTTTTTTGCAATGGCTTGTGGGACTTTAGCTAGAGGATGCTAATTAACTCTAATGGATTTTATCTAGCCAAATCTCTGCACATCAGTTTGCAGAGATTCCTTTTAAAGTAAAACTTAAAGCAGTTTGTCTGTAAATGCTTAGATACTCCAGTGGTTGTTTCAACACTTTTGTATGCCTAGATTACTTCTGTTATTAGTTAATTTGCACAAATGTCTGCTTTTTACACAAACCGATAAGCTGAGTTTACAGTTATCCTGATAATGCCTAAAAGATAATGGAGCTTGACTCAGAGTGGCTGTCAATAACCAGGACAGATTCTGCGTTAAACTTTGTCAGATGCAGAAACACAGTTTCAAAAAGAAGATGCATGTATGTTTTATGAAGTCTCACCTGAAGTGCAACTCTTTTATAAAGATATTTGGCTTATTCTCCACAAATATTTTTATTGTGAAATCCTGTACAGATACTTCAAATATTTTAAGTAGCAGAAAAGTATAACTGCATTTTCAGTGTGTTCATAAAATGCCTGTGAACCGTGGGAGCACTACTACTGCTTACTGGTACAGGGCTACAGGGCTTTTATTATAGTTAATCCATCAATTCAAATTCATATTCTTTAAGACTATCTCAAAAGCGCTCATCTTTCCTATGAGAGCCAGCAAGTTTGAGAGTGAGCCTGGAATCTCTCTGGTATGGAAAAAAACATCAGTCACTTTGTGAGGTCTTTACTTCTGCAGACTCTTACCTTCACAGCAAATGTGTTGTTTTACTCACCTGTCACCTCTGTCATTGCATGCGCCTCATTTTTTGATTTAGCATAAAATGCTGCTTTGCCTCCATACCCTGTCTGAGATAGTATCCCCCTTTATTTTTGATAGAGAACTTTTGGAAGCTGTTGAATTACAAATCTGAGGTGAGAGGCCATGTTTTTCAGGCCAGAGTCCGCAGCATTTCCTATTATTACCCTTTGTACATGGTTCATGTGACTTCTCTGTTCGTTAATTTACTATGGGCTGGTTATGTAATCTTGCTTCATTAAACCTTTTGGAAGTTGAGATGACACAAACTTAAGAACGATGACTTCTTTTCATTTATCATGATTTAGAAAAGAATTGCAAGTTCTTTCCTTCCCTTCTAGTCCTGTGAGGATATGAACCTGAAATCAACTTGTAGAGGCCAAAAAACCTGATGTAGCCTAGATATTATGGTAACTGATACTTTGTAAAGGTTAACAAAACAAAACACTCCCTAAACCCAAAGAGTGGTTGTGTATGCATTCCTGCAGTAGGTAAATACAGGTAACTTTAATATAGCTTAAAATGAAAGTGGAGGGAGAGGGCCAGGAAAGAGATTGTTCTCCTAAGCAGGAGCAAGGCATTGAACTGAAAGAAGTAAGAAAAAGGGGGGGGGTGTCTGGGAGGGGGAATCCAAGCGTTTAGATTTCATATTTTTGTAACCATTGTCTTCTAGTTTCTGGAGTTGTATTTAAAATAAGGGATTTATCCTGGCATCTCACACAATTATCCTACTTAAAACATTTGTTTTGAAATGTGCTTGAGATTAACTCAGTTGCTTCCAGTTGTAAGACACAGAATGAATTTTAATTCGTTGCGAGTGTTGTAAGCAGCTAACTTAAGTTTATTTCACTTACAAGTAGCTACTACTGAGCCTTGTCACAAAATGATGTATTTGTTGCTAATGGTTGGTCATTTATTGCTCAGTTTGCATGAACATTGTGTAGAGTAAGGAGAACTTTCTGTGTTTTGCCTTCAACAGTTATTTCTTGGAACTAAAAGTAGTAGCCAAAGAACAAGTGCTAGATGTGAGATTTGCAGCCAAATGTTGTAAAATATCTGAATCTTCTTTGTTATAGTGTGCACTTATTTCCCATTATGTTATCAAATCTTACAGGCTTCTGCTGCATTTACAACAAGAAAACAGGACAAAGTACAATGTTCTGGAGCAGTCAAAAATCAAGTTGTGATTTCAATAGATTCAACTCTGTGCTGAGTACCTAACAAAGTTTTGAATTCTGTAAAATATTTAATGCCTAAGAAACTTTATTCATTTTGGAGTCATGAAGATCTTACACATATTTAATATCTTTGCAGGAACATTTAGTCAGTCTGGATGAGCCAGCCTCGGAAGCTGGACAAGAAGCTCTGCTTAGACAAGAGCAAGCAAAAATCATTCGTTTTGAAAGGCAAGCAGAAGAGTTCCTCAATGCAGTCTTTTACAGAAAAGGTTGGTTTTAATGGGGGGGGGGGGAAATGGTCTCTCTCATCGGTCTTCTGCATGCAATGCAGGTATCAAAGATCTGACGTTCAAGTATTTGATGTTCAGTATTTTTCAAGTTGTCGTCTTCATATATATATATATATATATATATAAAAAAATCGAGTAAAAATTGACTCTCAAATAATGTAGGAATGCAACAGTGTGGGCTTGGGACAGAGGAAGAGAGTATAACATATTTAACTCTAAAACAAATCTCTCCATGAGAACACTGGTGTTTTGCACTTTTGGAAAAATGACTCAGTTCTTACCCAACGGAACTGCTCCCCTGAAATCCGTTTTAGGTGAGTGGGCTGTTTGGTTAAGGAGGGGCAAGTGGCAATGGGGGTGTGTGTGTGTATATATATATTATTATTATTTTTTAAATTTTAATGGGATATGTACTAACGCAGCTTTTCTTAAAGGTCAGCAGTCTTCTCACTGTGGTCTGTAGTGATTACCTGCCCCACCCCCAGCAATCCACAGTATAAAATATTGTTGGAATAGTGCTAAGGGGGATATATGGATAATTCAAAATGTGATCAGAAAAAAAAAAAAAAAAAGAAAATCAGTGCTGTAGAATGTGTTGAGAACAATAACTACCTCAATGCTAGAAAATCCTGTAAATCTCTTCTGGAGAGTTATGTCAGTTAAACTGTGCTCTTATGAAGGCACGAAACTCATTTCACTGTTTTCTACCAGTCTGAGAAACGGGAATCCAGAGGTTGCTTCCAAATGCATCCTGAATGAAAGTACGTCGTACTTATCAGTCTAAGCCATGTGTGAGAAAATCTGCCAAATCAGTAATTCCAACCTGTCTGCTGGGGGACAATGTGAGGCTTCACTTTAACAAATTAGAAATTGCTGTAGCTGGTCCTCAGCCCTTCCTCCCAGTGACCAAAATATTTAAAGGTGTTTTAAGTAGATAACAGTATCTTAGTCTTTCTTTTATGATTCAAATGAATAAATACAAACTATACATTATGATGTATTGCATAAAGTATGGAAGCATGTAGGATGGTAGGAAGGACTGTTATTACATTACTACTGATGGTTCAGGTAATGGTTTTATTCCAAGTCTTCTTTTTCAGTGTTTTGTTTTGTGGTTGTTTGTTTTGTTTTTTCTTTTAAGGTGAAGGTTTCCTTTTGCTTTTAGATTTATCTCATCTCCCTTTAAATCCAGAAGGGATTTAAGAAAGCAAAAATCTAGAGGAATAGGTATTTTTTTTCCATATTGTGTTTCTGGTGAAAGGGAAAAAAAATTCAGTTCTATCACTGCCAAATTGTTTATTAAAGACTTCATCCCTTGAACTTTGAGCTTAAATTTTTATGTATGACCTGCTTGCATGTCTTATTAGAAATGCGTACTTCCCTAATTGTTGGAAAACTATTGGGAGATACTGCAGTGTGCTAATGAGGGGTTGAACACTCTGTCCGTGGTCACATACGCAGAAGGAAGATAATGAAATCACTTTAGGTGTCTAAGAATCTTTGAGAATTTTTTTAGAACACTCTTGCTTTCCTTCCTCTGGCAGAGGTGTGCTTGGTGCAAGAATAATAAGGGAGGGGAAGAAGCCTGGCAGGAAGTCAGTTCTGAATCCTTAATGCATCGTTGTCAAGCTTGGCTGTATTAGATTGCTTGAAAGGTTATTTTAACTCATGCCACTGCCACAAGCTCCCCAGGCACTGTCATGCCAAAGAGGACACAAAGAATGGCAGAACTCTGACACTCCTACGTTGCTCAGAGATGCTCGGCTCTCCTGGTTTCATGCCAGTGATTAGTTCTTTTTTCCTTTCCATCCTCGGTGCCAGTAACATTTGAGACTGGTGTTTTGTAGCCCAGGCAGATCAGAGAAAATGCAGATGCCTGTTGCATGTCAAGGATGTGCACTCATGCACTTAACATACATAGGGTAATTAGTAGGATCAGCAAACTTTCTGAATAGCTTCACTGTCCATTAATCTTAGGTACTTTCTCTCTGCTTTGTGCCGGTGGCACTCTGACTCAGTAATGCTTCTCTCAAATATTCACACTTTCCAGTGGAAGCAGAGTGGTAGTACCTAGTTGCCTGTTACTTCTACCTTGTGGCAGGATAGGGTTTAATGAAATCATACCTTTTTTGTTTGATGCGGCCCTTCTAAGATCTCAGTATAGATAAAATACACAAAAGCTATTAAGGTTTGAAAGCTCCGAGGTACTGCTTTAGACTATTTATAGCTGATAAACATTTGCTGTATTTTTCTTCTCTGAGAATCTCTATGTTTTAGTTAATTTTAGTTTATTTTTTTCCAAAAACCTAGACACTTGGGGTCAAAATAAACATTGGTTGATTTCAAGTAATGCTGCGGAGGCACCAGCAAATCTTTTGTACTCGCTTTTGAACAGCTTTAATCCTTAGCATTCAGGCTTTATATTAAGCAAGAGGCCTTTAATGTGCTAGGTAACTACCCTTCTGCTTGAAAATTGACTTTTGTGTCCTGAATTAGAGAGTTTATCTTGAGCAGCACTAGAAAAACTCTCAGTAGTCACTCTGTGTTGATTCTTTGAAGTTGCAGATTATAAAGATGCATGGCAGTAAACATATATAATATTTTCTCCCTGAATTTGGAAATACGTTCGGCTCTAAGCTGAATTGTGCATATGAAAATGGGTGCACAGTAAAGGCATGACTCCAGAAAATATAGGTGCCATAGAGCTCTGTATTCCTGCCAGCCCCACTTGTATACACTACAAGCAGATGCCAAATTGTGTTGCACACAGTTTGTGTCCCTCTGGGCTTTCCTAGAGCCGTTATGTCCTTCAGCAGGTTATAGTTGAGAGCTTAGAAAATGGAAGAAATGTCACCATAGCAGGGGAAAAAAAAAAGCCTCCATGCTTCTCCAGGCTTGTGTCCTTGTGGAACATTTGGGAAGAAAGTGAGAATATAAACATACCTAAATTTAAGTTTGGCTCATCTCTTGGTGAGTTCTTAAAACTCTAGTGTCATGTCCTTAGCAATAATAAAACATCCTGTAAATTTCACAAGAAAATGATTAAGTATTTACATAAATGTTTCCAGAAGTTTACAGCTGCTAAGAATACATGTAAGAATACTGTAAGAATACATGTATTGACTCTATAAGGTCTTATATTTAGAAAGCTGTACTTAATCAAGACCAAATTCCTTCCTGTTAAGTATTTAAAGCTCAATATGTTTTTTTCATCAAGAAACACAGTAGCTGCTTGCTGCTGCTCTCTAGTTTGTGGGCAACTACATGCTCAAACCTTCATGTCAATCATCCTTTACAGATACTCTAAAGCTGGTTTGTTGGATTGCTGCATTTCTGTCAAAAATGGTTGTAAAAGGCAAATCTAATGCTGAAGTGTCCCACAGAAGATTTTGCTAATGCTTCTAATAGTTCAATCTCAATAGATTACCTTTCAACCTGGGCAATTTTTTTTAAAGAGGAAGTAAACCCTTTACTATTATTGTTCCGTTTTGAGAGCTGCTTTTAAAGATTTGTTTGGTTTCCTACTGCACAATTTTCTCTGAATGTTTCTTCAGAAATAGAAAATCAAACCTTTTGAGCCATTTCTGGAGTTGTTGTGGGTGGTGGAGTTTTTTTGGTGGGGTTTTTTTGTTTTTTGTTTTAGGCTTTGTTTGTTTGTTTGTTTTGTTTTTTAAACCTGATTTGGCCAGAGAACACAAGCACAGTGTTTGAGATGAAGACTTAGCTTCTGTGATTTAGGAGTTACGGATTTGCTTTGACATCACAAATTAGTACTGGCATGAAATAGTGATTTCTGCCAATATATTTTTGGGTTGCCCATATCCCTAACTACCTTTGTATTTATGCACTATTTCATATATATAAATAGGAATGTCTATCTGTTCCATTTCACATTTCTTACTATTAGATTTATCAGCTGTTCTAGAAATAGAATTACTTTTCATGCGACACATCTTGGTTTTTTGTATATGTGAAAGCTCTTTGGGTAATACCTAGTGCTGCATTGATATAATGATAGAAATGTCAAAAGGAATAGATAGAATGGGATGGAAGACACTTGAACGTTTGATCTTCATATGAATTATTTTAAAGAATCAGAACCATAGGCTATTTCCCAGTAAGTTTGTAGGGGACTGCTACAACTCTATTCCCCCTTCTCCCCTTCTGTAGTTGCAGGTAAGTTACTCAATTCTTCCACTGAATAACCTGTTCAATTTTTTTTGGAATGAGCTTCATTACTTGGTACTTTTCTTCATGAGTCTAGTTCTCCTTTCCATTTCCATACCTCTTAAAGGCCTGGTCAAATATATCTATATTTTAAAATAAAAGATGAGGTTGCATATTTCTTAGGAAACTGTTATTTTGGGAAGGTTATACCAGAATCAGCAATGGTTCTTGTTCAGGTATTCTAAGACTAAAGTACATTTTCTACAGAAACTATTTTATCTTTGGCTTTCTTTTTTTTTTTTTTTTTCGCCCTAGATTTTTTTTTTTAAGAAACAATGACTTAATATAATTAAGCTGTTTTACTTAAAGTGCTTCCTTAAAAAAAAAATCTCTAATATTTACAGACAGTCCTAGGGTCTCTGACCCCAATATTCCCCTAGTGGCCCGTGAGATCATGCAGCGAATGATCCGACAGTTTGCTGCTGAATATACCTCAAAAAATAGCTCTACTCAGGACTCCAGCCAGCCCAATAGCACAAAGAACCAAAGCCTGCTGAAAGCATCTCTGGTCGCCTCCTCTCCCACGGCTGCAACTGCTCAGAACCCCGTGCTCAGCAAACTTCTCATGGCTGACCAAGACTCACCTCTGGACCTTACTGTCAGAAAGTCTCAGTCAGAACCTAGTGAACAAGGTAGGACTCTTATCAGTGTCTTGCATCCTATGGCAATCCGTTAATGGCATTCTTGTTGCAAAACCAGACAATTAGAAGTTTGCGCTTTTACATAGTCTGTAAAGTGGAAAAGCGGTAGATGTTTTTACAATAAAAGAATGACTAGCTAGATGTGACTGGGAGAGAAGAGACTTTTTGAAAGAGTGTAGGCCCATAGAAATGAGTGATTTTTCTGAATAAGGGCAAAGGGGATGGACGTGCTCCAAATTCTGGGGACAAGCGTGCAGCTCCTGCTGGGAGCTGCAAGAAACAGTCTGCCAAAATAGACTGTACGCTTGCTGATAGGACAAGTTCACGTGGTCATGAAAAACATAATGTTGTCTCCTTTCTGACGATCAGCACACAGTCTGACTGAAGGACTGATTTATTTTCTTTCTGGTCATAGTGTGAAAACACTATCTTCTAAAAGTCTGTGAGAAACTGCTTTGTGAAAGCTGTAAAAATGATACTCACGAACTGCGCAAAACTTCCAGGTTTATGCATTTGGAATAAATGTCTCTTTTCTACCTTAAAAATAGACTTGTTCTGCAGAGCACAGATTGAATAACTTGTAACAGTGTTGCAGAGCCTGTTTTAATTTGGAAACCTTGCTTTCAATCAAAAATGTTTTTTAACAAGCAAATGCTGTGAGTGATTATAGTACGTGAATGGTGTGGTTTTTTTCCTGAAACTGTTGAATAGAGGTTATCATAAGTCTATCCTACTGATAAGATTAAAATAAGCCCCTTTACCCTTCCTTAGAAGTATGTTAGTGGCTGAAATCATTCTATCAAATACAAAGTAGGCTGTCCATCCTCAAGTAGAAAAGGTGCCTTTAAAAACAAAAAATCTCTTTTGCTAGCTAGTACAGAGTTGTAGGTATCCCTTTATTCTTGGAACTTAGGTTTATGAAGCATTTTGTAAAAAGGTTAATTTTATGTGTCCAGCAATATGCAGCTTGAGCCTCTGGACACTTATTGCATTTATAGCACTTACTGAAAGTTGTCACCATGCTTCAGTTACAAAACTGCAGTGAAAGGAAGGTTAGCTGGTGTCTTTCTTGAAGTGAGGGCTTATACATTTAGCTGATAGGTGTTTGTTTCTAGCTAATATTATTATAAATTATTTCATTAGTGTCTTTTGCATATATGTTTATAGATGTCAAAATGTTCTCATTGTGAAGCTTTTCACTGAAAGAAGGAGAGAATCAGTTTTGCTTCTGTTGGTTGTTTTTGGGGTTTTTTTAATTAGAGGATTGTATGGTGAGGAAGAAAGCATGTACATGTTCTTCAGCTACCATGTGATAAAAAAGCTGTGAGATGATAATTTATAATGTTCATAACACTTGTTATGGAATTAGAACATGTGCATATTAACTTGTACAGTAATCTGTTTGCTGATGTAATTATTTTTTTTCCCAATTTACATTTAATGTAATTGGGAAGAGGTTTTGCCAAACTTGTTAACGAGAGATTTAAGAGGCTGTCAGGAAAGACTGCTGGTGGTGCTTTTCATTATATTTCTGTTCTAGTGGGGCGAGGGGAACCCAGCTAGTTGTAAACTTCTCCGTGGGGTATGAGGCTGGTCCTACTTGCCCTTGGACACTTCTAGGTCATAATAGCGCTTCTGACAGAAGAAGCATGGATGCAAGTGCCTTTGGCAGCAGTCTGTGCTGTTTAGTAGAGCCTCTTGAAAAGGAGGTTCTACTTGATCCAGCCTCTGTATCTTGTGGCAGCATAAGTGTTGTTCAGAAGGAAAATTGAATTGTCTGCTTGCTTAAGTTTGGGTTATGGTGTGTTCCCAAATGCAGTGGGTGGAACAGCTTTCCGTAAGTTAATTCTAGTTCACTGTTTATCGTGTTTTTTCTCCATATGGCAAATGAGAACTTCAAGCAATCTGAAACCCATCTTGCATTGTTCTTGTGTTGGATGGTATTTACTTGAGTAGAGGGAATGAGCGAGGAGCTCTGAAATGTCTCTAGTCTACCTTGCCAACAGGTTTTATTTATCTTTGCCTTATAAATTCCTTGTTTGAAAGTTTCCAGGAATTTCAGATGGCTGTGCTGCTTCTATGACAATGTTGCCCTTTTAAAATGACCAGAATTTCAAGTTATTTCAGTGTAGTGGGAGCAAGGCTTTTCTAGCAAAAAGTGCTCCCTTTTCCGTTGCCTAGAAATGCAGAGTTTGTGTAAAGGGCTCAAGGAGCATGGGCGAGCGTGAGGAAGTGCCATTAGTGAGAATGGAAGAAGCAGTCTAGCAGGAAAAACAATTTGGTATATGGAAAAAGAAAGAGAGTAAAATGGCACAATAGAGAGGGGAAAGGCTGCTAGGGACCCATCAGAGATATGGAAAAAAGGATGAAGCTAGCTGCCAGGTGAGGAGGAGTCTCAAATTTACATGTGTGTATTTATTTGAAAGAGAGTTTCCAATGTGAAGTTTTCAATGAATTTCCTACAGAGATTTGGATTTTTAAAAAAATTCACATACTGGCTTAAACCCCCCCAAATGTCAGAAACTTGTAGAATGTCTCATTTTCGGACCGATGAGGGCTAGTTATGCAATAGGCTGTGTTGTATCCTGAACTGTCATTTGTAGGTCATCTTTTATTCTCTGGCCCTTGGTAACAGATGTACATTTAATTTTGCCAAATTTTGTTGTGACTTCTGAGGACTATGTTGAAGTTACTTGTAAGCCAAATTGCAAACAAATCCAAGCCTTAATTTGTTTAAAACTAAAATAAATTAGAAAATGGTGTATGCTAAATATGACTTTAGTCCAAAAGCTTTGTTTTGTCAAGGGACAACGTGGCTGATCTTGTTTCTTCAAACGCTGAAGTCATTCTTTTGTCTATACAGACGGTGTGCTTGATTTATCCACTAAGAAGAGTCCTTGTGCCGGCAGCACCTCTCTGAGTCATTCTCCAGGGTGCTCCAGTACTCCGGGAAATGGGTAAGAGAAAGCAACTTACTATGACCTTTTAAAACTGTTTTTTACTAAAAAAAGTGTGCTTACCTCCTGTTAATTTTAACTTACTTTTGGTGTTAACCCTTTGGAGTAATGTGTTTTTCAACTTCCACCTTTGGTAAATACCTTCATCCCACCTGCCAAATAAGAGTTGTTGCAAACTGAGACAGGTTTAACTTGCATTTAAGAAATCTAATATCTGTTATTTTGGCCAATTTCGTACTTAGCGATAGATATTTCTATTACCTGCTTCTTGGGTTCAGTGATACGTGATGTCCATGGAGATACAAGTTCAGTTAAATGTATGAAGAGTCTTAGAGGCTTTGCAATATAATTTAGTTTTCATTTCACTTAGGGGAGAGATACTTAACAGAAAAGTTTATTTTAGTGGCAGTAATGATTTGGGCGATGAACCAAGCTGAATTAGATTTAAATCACTGCATGTTCTTTGTTAATATTCCATAGTGTAAAACACAACTTAAAGAAAAGGCCGGGGGGAGTGTCTGGTAGTTCAGAAAACTTTAAGTATGGCTTTTTGGATTTGTGATTGTACTGTAGCACTGAACAAGTTCTTTATTAAAAAAAAAAAAAATGTGGTGTCCTAGTCTTGCCTTAATTAGTTCAAGGTGTGAAAGAACGTCATATCAACAAAATTTCTTTTAAGGTCTCATATTTGTAATAGTCACTGTTTGTATACATTTAGAAACCCTTTTGTCTTAGCTAGGATTGAGCTAATGGTATTGGAGAGGCTGACTGGGAGTAAGAGGGATTTTGGGTGTTGATGGGAGAATTTTTTCTTGAAGCAGCTCTGAACAAGTAATTTCTTTAGTGAAGTGCAGAAACAGTATATGATTTAAACTGCCATTTAATTGCTTGATTTAGCTATACAATAAACTTTGGAAAAACTAGACATTTTAAACTAACAACCCACCACCACCAATCCCATGTACTGCTAACAACTGATTTAACTTTCACATCTCTCTTTGGAAAAATATTACTGTCTCAGATGTCTCCAAGATTCCTTTTTCCATTTAATATTTCTATTAATAAAATACTTCCATGTTTAAAAGTTAGTCTTAATACTTTTCCACAATGCTTTATCATAAACTTTCCCCACCAGCTCTTCTCCTTCAATTCCAAACAGGTTATTTCCAGCTTTCTTTTCCTAGGAAGGCAGCAGAAGCCACCGAGGCTGTGTATTGTCTGTTCCCTTGTTTGTGTATGAAGCGAGGGCCAAAGTCCAACACACGGGATGACAGGGCCAGCGCCTGGCACTGTCCTGACCAGTGCTGCGGGTCCAGAGAGGATGCAGCATACTGGCCCCTGTGGTTACTTGGACAGGTGTGTGGTAAACGAGGGTGACTGCAGTCTGTTCAGCATCCATGAAGTCAGGTGTGACCCTCTGTCCTAGGTAGCTGCCAAGATGACCTTTATTTAGGCATAGAACCACTGGTGTGCGTTCTGATGCTGTTACATGCTTTAGAAGGGGCAGAGAATGCACGTTGCTTGAGACACTTCTCCGGAATAGCAAACTTTCATTCATTTCTCTGGATTTTGTTTTGAATCCTTGTTGACTCTTGTTACCCACTTCAACTATGACCTGTTGCATCCTGGAGAGAAGCTAGCAGCATCTGTATTGAGCATTGTCTATATTACATGCCAGGTCCTTTCAGTGGATGTCTTTTCTCTAAAGATTTTTTTTTTTTTTAATCCCAATGTGATGTTAAAAAGAATAACGTAGCTTTTCAACAGTACGTATCCTATCCTTAAATAATGCTGACTTAGCTAGAGGGCTTTACACCAGTATAGTGTCCCAGAGTTTTAAAATAGAATTGCTTACTAGTCTCTTCATTAATCTGTATGTTGAACATGGAAAAGTTTGGGGGTGTATTTTGAAACTAGTGTGACTTAGTTACTACGGGGGGCTAAACAAGCAAAATATTAAAATGCACGTGTTTGTCTGCAGTAGTAGCACTTTGTCATAGAAAGAACACTTGTGACGAAAGGAAAATGGTAAAAATACATACAGCTTTTTCTGCTATTAACCTTTGATCTGGATGACAGTTGGAACTTAGATCTCTTTTTTTTTTCTTTTTTTTTTTTTTTCCTAGCCATGCTATGTATCAAATAAGAATCAGGGACGTGTATATATGCAATTAGTTGTTAAGAGAGCAATTTGGTAAGTCTAGTGTAATGCAGTGCTTTCACATTTGGTGCTTAATGAAAGTCAAGCAAATACCTTTGAGGCCTGCTAAGCATTTTTGGTTTTTTTTCATCCTGAGCAGCAATTCTTCAGTATGATGTAAGCGAACATCATCCAAGGTTTCTACCTATGTGTAGATACTGCAGGTGGCAGTCATATTTGCATGTTGAATATGTTGCACTTTGGCTTACTCTTTTATTACTGTACTTGTTTAGTGGTAACGTCACACCAGTAACACAGTTGTGTGTAGATCTATGGCGATTGATTACTACTTTGTAATTAAGGTGCTATTTTCAGACGCTTGCGCGAAGTCTTTTCTACTCCGAGAATTTGTGAACCCAACCAGAGACCAGCCAACAGGTTTCATTTTTCTTTGCCCAAAAAGCTTCTCTTTTTTTGCGAACAAGTTTTAAAACTGACTGATGCTGAGACTTTTAAAAAAAAATTAAAATAAAAAAATGATAAAAAAAATTTTTTAGAGAAAAGTAAATAACACAAAAAGTGATGTTACCCAAGCAAGGCCTTCTAATAAAGGAGTGGCCCCCTCACCCATCCCTCCCTACCTGTGCAAGTTCTGCTCACATCAGTTTCCTTCCATCCAATTAGGCGACCTGGGAGACCCAGCCAGCACCATCCGGAGGGACTACAGAGTGGTGATGGGGTACCTCCAAGAAGCTTGCAGGATGGAACCAGGGAAGGTTATGGCCACTCCACATCTCTTAAAGTACCGCTGGCTCGATCACTCCAGATTAGTGAAGAACTGCTGAGCAGAAACCAGTTTTCTACGGCTGCCAGCCATGGGCCATCTGGACTACAGAATCATGGACAGCACTTAATATTATCCAGGGAGGCTTCTTGGGCAAAACCACACTACGAATTCAATTTCAGCCGCATGAAATTCAGGGGAAATGGTGCACTCAGCAACATCAGTGACCTTCCTTTTCTTACAGAAAACTCTGCCTTTCAAAAAATGGCACTTCAAACTAAACAGGATGGGAAAAAGGACGTGAGCCATTCGTCTCCTGTGGATTTAAAGATACCACAAGTTCGAGGCATGGACCTTTCATGGGAGTCCCGCACTGGTGACCAGTACAGCTATAGCTCTTTGGTAATGGGTTCACAAACGGAGAGCGCGCTTAGCAAAAAGTTAAGGGCTATCCTTCCAAAACAAAACAGGAGAAGTTTGCTGGATGCTGGACCAGATTCCTGGGGCTCAGATGCTGAGCAGTCTACCTCTGGACAGCCATATCCCACCTCAGATCAAGAGGGAGATCCTGGCTCCAAGCAACCTAGGAAGAAAAGAGGGAGATACAGACAGTACAACAGCGAGATACTGGAGGAAGCAATCTCTGTGGTTATGAGTGGGAAAATGAGTGTTTCCAAAGCTCAGAGTATTTATGGGATCCCCCACAGTACACTGGAGTACAAAGTTAAAGAGAGGCTGGGCACTTTGAAAAACCCTCCAAAGAAAAAAATGAAATTAATGAGGTCGGAGGGGCAGGATGTTTCAGTAAAGATTGAATTAGATCCCCAGGGAGAAGCAGCACAAAGTGCGAATGAATTGAAAGATGAGTAGGGATGTTGTAGAGTGCCAATTACTTTGCAAACTGGGTGAGCACTACTGCATAGTTCAACCACCACTGAGTGCACCTGATTCTCCCATTTACTGCAATGCTCTTTCCTTTGCAGTTTAGCATAGACTTGTGTGGACACAGGTAAAAGGTGTGCTCTGAATGTCACATTTGTAAATTTTTCTAGCCTGGTATGGCGCAGTTTCCCTCCTTCACCTGCCCACTACCCCCTTTTTCCCTTTTTTTTCTTTTTTTTTTTTCTTTTGCCTTTTGCATGTTTCTCTGTAATAGAGAGTTGAGTTACCTCACAAAGAATGCAGATCTGTGGAAGTGGACATCTTGCCTGTAGAGCCTGCCTGAATTTCTGGTGTTGGATTTTTCATTTCTGCCTTTATAGAAATAAGTCCACTTTGTTAAACTGATGCTCTCTTAAAAACAGGCTTTTTTTGAATGAGAATCAGACTGTCATTCTTCAAAATGTTTCAGAAATCTCCCCCCCCCCCCCCCCCCCGCCTTTTCTTTGATCCAGTTGATTGAAAGATCTAAGCTAAATCAAGTTATTTAGGAATGGGACCTCTCTTGAACTCAGAGATTTGCTTGTTAGGTGGATAATCAATTGGGTCTAATTAGGCTCTCCACTATTTTCTTTCTAAATTAAACATACTTACCATTCACTATCTGCTTAGTGCTCACCCGGAGGGGAGGGGAGGGAAAACTTAAATACACTACCTTCAGAATATGTCAGTTAATTATTTGTAACACTACCTTCGCTGTAATTTTGTTTGATGTTTTTGAAGGGTGATATTTAGACTCACCTGCTTGAGGATGTAGCCTTATCTCACGGAAGACAAGCTTCTCACAGTCAGGAGCAGTCAGGGTACACTAAATAATGTATTAGGGTATGCCTCATTATAACAGAACTATGGTTCTTTGTGACCTTTATACTTTTTACAGACTTGATTCTGAGTTTACTAAACTACGTGGTTCCAACAACTAGTTTAAATGACTCTAATCTGGGGAGGGGGGATTTGTGTAACAAACTACTGTGATATTGCAAAAAAAAAAAAAAAAAAGAAAAGAAAAAAAAAAGCCCACAAAACAGTGATCTCAAACGTTACAACCTCAGTAGTCTGCCCAAATATCCACATTAGTGAAGGAGCTTGTTAATGTTCAGGGAAGAAGTAAAACACTGGTAGCCTGATCTAATTCAGGCTCTGCATCATATCTATCTGTAATACTGTCAGGGTCGAACACTCAATGAAATGGGTGTTTCCTTTTTAAATATTACAGTTGCCAGTAGCAGGAATTAATCTTAAGTCCTGCTTTTTTGTTGTTGTTTTTATTTAATCTATTTTGATAGTGGTTTAGCACATGCTTGAAAAAGCATTTAAACACCATAAAAGCACTCCGTAAACCACAAATCCAGTTTATTTCAATACAATGATATCGTTAGCATTATATGGAGATCCAGGATAAGTTTTGTACAGAACTTTTATCTTTGATACTTTCTGCGGGAGTGGTCAGTAACTAGGTGGAGCTTACTGGATTTACCACAGTATGACCAAATCAGAATTGCTGGTTCTTCAGGTAGAAACAATTTGGTCTTAATCTGTGCAAAAGGTGGATAGAATTACCATTTTTTTTTCCCCATTTGCACAACCAAAAGAAGCATTGGAGTTTTTTGTGTGAGAGCATTAAGTGATGTCAGTGATTGAAAGTGGTTTCTCAGAGCTTGTGGGAGGGTGGCCTAGCTAGCCCTCGGGATGCTGAATGACTTCTGGAACAGTTGATCCTGTTAGCCTCCCGCCCTCCCCAGCAACTTCATATTTTCAAAGGTTAGGCACACCATTGCTGTCATTTTAAATATGCACTGCTCATTTTCGAAACGGACTGGGCATTTGGCCCCAAGTATACTTTGTTTTTGTTTACTTAATATATTTTAGTACTCAAAATCCTGGTTCCTCGTAGCTCTCTAGTTGTGATCTTGGCATTTAAAGCAGTTTAAGCTCAGTAGCAGTATATAAACTCTGCAATACATTCCAGTTTAGCTGGTGATTGCAATAAAGGCGCAGTTAAACGTGTGGTTTCATCTGCTGTTGGAGGTTATGGTAGAAAGTTTGCTGCAAGTTTAAAAAAAAAAAAAGTAACATGGTTTTACTATTCAGAGAGGTTTAACCTTTTGCAGTTGTCTTTATTTAAGCAAGATGAGTTGAGTTTTATAAAACTTGTCACTGTAGTGTATGTGGAGTGCTCATTTTACTAACCTAAATATTTTGTATGTGTATGTTTAAGTGGGTGACAATCGTGCAGCAGAAGAATGGTGTGCCTACCCTTTAATGCTGCAGTTTTAAAAGAGAATTCGTCTTGTCATTTCAGACTGTAGGCTAAGAACTGTAAATAGATAGTGAGAAGTTGAGTACTCTTTATTTGCTTTGGTTAGAAAGTGGATTTTAAAAGAAAAAACACAACAAACCAAACGCGTAACTTTCTCAGTTTAAATGTCCTGAGACCTGAAGATTGTAATACTCATGTCTGCAAAGCTTTTAAACACAACACTTGATCTGTGATAACTTAATATTCAGGTAGTCTTTCTTTTTCGAGAAGCTTTTGAACAACCATATTTCCTCCAAAGGTCTCTGTTTAAAAAGGAAAAAAAAAGAAAAAAGTGTAGATTATTTTTTAAGCACTAATTGCATTACGTTGGTAACTGCAATATAAAATAGCCATTATTGTTTTGTGAAGCATGGTTGAGATTAGTTAGTGGTCCCTTTTTAAAATTTCATGAGCCTCTCAAAAAAATAAAAACAAATTTAAAAAAAAGCTGCTGAATATTCAAAAGATATATATTTTACCTTATTGTAGGTTTTGTAAATTTAGTCTGTAATATTCAGGTGCACCTTTTAATGTTAACTTTTTGTTTCAAAGTCCCATCTAATGTATTTTCTCTGAGGTGATTCATCACGTAAGACTAGTATCACTCGAAGTGCTGCAGTGATCGCTAATGTTTTGTTTCATTTTTCACTACATATTTTTTACAGGCGCTTTCAGTGTAGCTAACTAGTAGTATTTGGGATCATTTTAAATATATGATTGGAATTAATGTTTGTCCATTAGCATGCTTAATTTTCTGCTGACCAGCAGTTTGCATGGCCAAAATCCCTGTTGACCATATTTTGGTGTGGGAAGGTGTGGTTCACTGCTGTCTTTGTAACAAAAGCCTTGTTTTCTCACGTTATCTCTGGTAAGTGGATGCTTATGTTACTTGGATCGCTTGGACAGGAGAGAAGGTTTAAAATCTTCTCCTGCTGCTCTTTTGAGATCACATTAACGTGTAACATAGACAAACTGCAACCCTGTAAAAATCAAGACGTCGTTAGGAGGAGGCCTTTCGGGTATTTTTTGTCACTAGTTTTCTCTTATTCCCGAGAATGTCCATCCGATGTAGTTATTGGACTTAACAGTATTGTTGTGTACTACGTTGATGTAGCTGAAAAAGCCTGACAGCAAGAAACTGTGAATAATATTTGTGGCAGTCTCTGAAAACTAGTTTTTCAGTCCAAGTATCATGAAGGAGAATCCCTCTCCCCTACCCCATCCTAGAAAAGTAATTTTATATTTTGTGTGTATAAAGTTTTAAGAATCAAGTTTCATATTGTACTGAAGTTTAGGTGTCGCTTGGTAAATCTTTGCTGCAGCATATAATTGAAGATGAGTAAGGCTTAGTGTGGTAGGGGTCCTGGTGTGGAGTTAATTATCGTACAGTTCTGGTGAGAAAGCCCAACATGTATGAAATGTGTCCTTTTTTTTATTTGGACTTGTAAGATGTAAAAGTGCTTTTTTAGAACTCTGACCTATTACAAACTATTACCTCACTTTCAGCCAGCTGGATCCTCATTCCACAGTGTTGTAAGCATTATTGTGGCCGTAATGCTTGAGTACAGCTATAGAGTTGAACGTTTCCAGTTAGATATTGTAGGGACACGTTTCTGGACTTGTTTTTATTTCTGTCAAAAGACATTTTATTTTCCAGTCATTCCCTGTTGTTGATTTTTTTAAAAGGCTTATGGCAATTTTCTTTAGAATATCTCATTTTTCCCCTGTTATGCAGGAGAAGTTGCTGCATAAGCAGTACAGGTATGCCTTTACTTTCTTCTTGTTGCGGAAGTCATAACTTGATGCTCGCATTACCAACCTTATTGCTAGACCTGAAGTCGGACTCTGAATTTTCACGGCAATTGAAAACAAATGATTTTAACAAACACAGGTGTACAGATAGGGTAGTGCCTCGAGCCAGGGAACGCATTCAGCTTCTGTGTTCTCAAGCAGCTCCTATACCACCTTTTTTGTAGAGCTTTCCAGTGCTCAAGGATACTCCTAAACATGGGAGGCAACTGCATGTGTGTTTAGACCGGTTGAGAGCAGACAAGGAATTGTCTGTGCTTTGTCTTGTGGCAGGCCGACATGTGAGTCTAAATATTTCTTTCACGAGAACCCAAGAGTACATTGCCTTCCCCTGGAAATTCACAGGACCTGGCAAAGTGATTCAGGGGCTTTAGGGTTGAGTAAGCTTTGTATAGATTGGAACAAGTTTTTAGTTCTGATTGAATTGCTTTTTATCTCATCTGCAACAATTGTTATACAGTCAAAACTGGAATTATCATGTGTTTCTTTCCAGTTTACTTTGAAGTAATGCTCTTAAGATGTCCTTGAGTCTTAGGAGGAGAACACAGTGTCCAAGGAGTGAAGGGAACACTGTGCCGTTCCCTTGTTTCTCAAAAACAGTGTGGCTACATCTGTAATGTAAAGAGCTCTTTCTTCAGTGAAGACAAAACTTTAACTCTTCAGTGCAAGAATCCATACGCTTGTTGCAGTCCAAACTCTTACGAAGGCAAACTTACTAACCTGTACCGAAAGCTTTGTCACAATATTTTAAATATCTTCAATTCTCTGCCAAATGTTAGAGGTAGAATGGGAAGGGTTGTTTCCCTCATTTTCATGAGGATCAGAAACTTCTAGGTTTTCCCCGCAAATGTTTCAGAAACGAAATGTAATTTCAGTCTAGGTCAATGTTGCTTTTTCTTGGCACCAGTAGATAATGTTGACTAATACTGCTTTAAAAAGCTGTACTTAAAAAAAAATTTGAGATTAGTTTTGGTATTATAAAGGTTTCCACTTGATCTCAAGTTACATAAAAAAGTCCGTAATTAGAACCATCAGAAACCTGAAAATCTGTGCTGCTAGTTATATGCAGTTCTCTTGGACGTAGCAGATACAATAACCACTACAGTTATTAATTTCTAACTATCCAGTGTATAAACATGATGTACTGTGGTGATCACTAAGCAGAGAGATAGTGCAGACTTAAAATGATCTGTAGATGCACTGCACGTATACCAGAAAAAAACTGTAAGTAGCTACAGATTCCAGTGTCCATCCCTCTCCCTCTCTCCTGTTCTTGCTTTGATTGGAGCCAAGTGTCTATACCAGTATTACAGCAGCAGTTTTGGACTGTGTCCTATTGAATTATGCCTATATTCAGGTATTGTCATGAAAACCTTCATATTAAGAGAGCTTTATTTAATCCTCACAAAAATCTCTTAGTTGCAAAATCAGTTTTCCTCTGCGAAGTACTAGGAGGAAGGATTTCTATTTGATTTTGGCCTGTCCAGAGCATTTCATTCACCTTCTTAGAAATAAACATCCCCGCCCCTGCCCTGTGCTTGTCTCTACCGAATTGGTAAGTATAATTTAGAAGGACTGATGGAGCAGGGATTTGGACACAGACTTCAGTCTGACTGGAGCAGGAGAAGTTAATGTCAGAAAACAATTTCTGTAGTCGTCACCTAGTACAGTTTAACAATGTTTTTTCCTACTCGGAAATAATGAAGACACTACTGCAGCTACTAATACAGTTTATCAACTACTTGGTGCTACATTTCTCAAATATTTTTGCAGATAATATTTTTTATGCCTGCGTGAAAGCATGTAAACTTTACTGTCGCTATAAAAAGCACTTGTCTGACCTATTCTAAAGTACCAGAAAAGGGATAAATAACTGCAGCACTTTTTCTGTTACAATGCCAGAGTCTTAATTAAATCTGGTCTTCAGGTTATGAGATCTTCTAAACGTACAATCTAGGATCATTAATGGCTTTTCAGGTCAGATCACAAGTTTTCTTGGGATACTAATCTGTCTTTTAAAGACTAGTACAACAAAATCTTCTGAAGTTCAGGCAGGGGATGTAGACAGACATGCCTGATACTTTTAACTAATCATTTCAATAGGCCATTTCAGGGCTTGACATTTGGAATCTGGGATGATGGGTAGGGAAAGGGAAGTTTCCCAAACCGAAAAATCATTTTGAACCATTGTTTAATGTTCAGTTTGAAAACTATGTCACAAGAAAAATGGGTAGGGATTCTTTCTCCCTTATGCCTTCAGGGAATGAGTAGTATTTAGAATCTCTGGCTGAAATTCAAGCCTTTTTACCATGTAAATTTTTAATATAAACTCATTGACATGCTTTTTACATCTGAGGACTGAAAATTGATCTTAATGTTTAAGTTGTGGAATGGTATATTTCTTAAATGAAGGGGGAACATTTAAAAAAAAATTAGATTAGAATACCAGCATTAGTGAGCTTAAGGAATTTTAGTATGTAATAGCAAAGTATAGCAAAGTATTTGATTAAAAAAATTAATCTTGAATTGCTAGTCTGTAACTAGGTGCATTCTAATTTAGCAGGTGAATATTCTTTACTTATCGATATATGATGGGCTTTTTGCAAATAGAAACCTTTATCTGAGTCCCATGTGTTGCTTGTACTGATGGGATGTATGCTTACAGCAGCTTACTGCTGCTTTAAAATGTATAAAATATGTTTTGAGTGTTTGCTCATAACTCTTTCTAACCTCCACTTGTTAAATCGTCAGACATTGGTATTTTATCAGTCCGCAATGTAAGTTTAAACTAATGTTCTTAGAAATCCAACTTGTACACACACTGTTTAAAAACCCTCAGGGACAGTTTACACACTATCCTCACTCAATTCAGGTACTTGTACTCTCTTCTTAAACCTAGCAGTGACTTGTATTTTGTTTTGCTTTTCTTTTGACGTGCTGATAGCACATCCTTGATGAATGTCAACTTAAAACTCAGTTCAGGTATCCAGGTATAACTCAGCCAAACGGATTTTAAAGCTGCATATTTACTCTCCAGCACACAGTGCCTCAGACACTTATAGTGGCATTCTGTATATTCAGTTATTACTACTGAGCAGATCGCGTGGGGGTTCCTGGTATGTATTGTAAGAAATTCCTATGTATATTATATAATATGTATTATATTATATACATATATAGTATATATGTTATCTTAAACTTATATATTTTAAAATGCCACTACTAGCCAGCGCAGCTAAAAATGAAATACATTCCCAACTGCTTCTGCAAACCGCAGAGGCAGCTTCTTAACGTGGCTCTTGCTTCTCTCTCACCATAACTACTTCTAACCTCAAGCACGGGTCCTTGGCTGTCTGACCTCTACACTCTAGTTATGCAATGTCCTTAGAGAATTCTGTGCACTGGCCACTGTGATGGAAACCAATGGGCCGGGAGTGCTTTGAGTTTATTAGTAATTGTTCTGCCAAAGTTGGTGTTTGTATGACAAGCGTGTAAACCTGTCAGATAATCAGCAGAGGTCCGAATTGAGTCGCTAAGGGCGTACGTAATCGCTTCCGCCTAACTGGTAGGACCAGACCTCGAGCAGTGTCTCCTCTCTAACTAATTCAGAATGTGTTGGCACATAACATCTGCAGCGACGGGCCCCCGTGCTGCGCTCGTGAGGAGGCGAAACTTTAAAATCTGCTGTTCTGCTCTCGCAGTGATCTGTTGGCAGTCGCAAGTCAGCAACACCTCTGCTTTATTATTTGACACTTTACATCTAAAAAGTCTTCTCTTTCTATTTATGTAACCCATAGTCTTTGAAGAGTATGGAAAATGGCATTTCTCTCTGACCTCTAGAAGTTCAAGTGTCATGGGAAAAAAAAAAAAAAAAAACAGGAACCCCCCCCTTTACTCTTATGGACCTCATTTCAATATACTGTTTACAGTTTGACGGAATTGTATAATTTAATATTTCTCTTGTACTGTAGTTTATATTTATTTACAGATTTTTTTTGTACTGTGTGATTTGAATTTTTTGTTCCTTGCTATGATCAATGTTTTATGTAGTAGAGCACTTATGATCACAAATTAAGGTTTTTGGTTTGATTGCACTACATTAATTTTTTTTAATGCAGTTCTGATTTTTTGACTGGACTAAATAAGCTGTGTCTTAATGTATGTGATAAGTACTTTTTAAATTTTTATTTCATGTGGTCCATTTATTTTTTTGCATTGTATGTCAAAGCGCTAATTCTCTTGTTGTGCATGTGTAAGATTTAATGGCTCCATTGTATTATTTGACCATGTCATTTTGGAAACACATTCCCAGCTGTAACGTTGTGTATGGTAGTTTTCACTGGATGCTAGACTTTTCAAAACCACTATTCTTCTAATAAATTTTGTTGTGAAAGACTTTAAGGGGTTCCAATTCTGTTGTTTCTAGTGTGCTTTCTAAATGCCCGCACTAATCACCTGAGGTTGTGAAATCCAAGTTCTCACCAATCGAGAGAAGCAGGGGAGGAAGGGAAAATAGTAAAACAAATTCTGGTTGAAGGATCAAGCTTTTGGAGTCTCCGTACTCCGTTTGGTTCTTACCCGAAATAGGATTGGCGATAAAGCCACTCTAGCAGCTGGGTAGGGAACGCACATGAAAGCTGAAACGCTGTCTCGTAGCAGCCCGGTCTCATGAACTCCCGCACTCTAATTTGCTCTTCCCTACTGGCCACCTTAATTTCTTTCACGGTAAATAATTTATCTGGTGGAGAACGAACAGTCTCTCGGGGGGGGGGGAAGTGATGCAGGGCTTGTTCATTGAGCACTTAGTAATGAATCAAGGTAGGAACGGTGCAATAAGAGCCAAGCTGGGGACCCTGGCCGTTGCCTCGTGCGGTTGGGTTTGGCGTGCGATGGGTTGGTAGCGGGGCAGCGTGCCTTTTGAGCAGCTGGGTTGTGTGCCAGAGGGGACGGGGCCAGGCTGACGGAGGTTGCTGAGCTGCTCGCTTGCACCAGTAGGCACTGGTGGTGCTTTGGTTTTTTCTGCAGCCACCAGCTCCCCCTCCGCAGAGAGGGCAGGTCCCCAGCTCCTGAGGAACGTACGGAAAGCTCCGGCGATGGTCCTGCATGGGGGGCATGAGGCAGACGTGGTGGTGACACCAAGTGACACCAGCTTCAGCTGGTCCTTGGTTGAGATCCGGGTTTACTTTCTCACCACCGTACTTAGGGTTGAACTACTTTTGATGTTATGCATTATTGATACCGAAATGCTGAATGCTAAAAAGTAGGTTACAGTAAGTGGGGTATAATGGAACCCGCGTGAGTTTAGGCATTTCTGCTAACCTTTATGTTCAGTCCTAGGATGATTTGGAGTGATGCATAGGGATTTCCTAGCTTTAGGAAAATTTATAGTGCTGCACACTGTCTAGCTCGGGTTTCTTTTCTCCTGAGAAATTGCCTTCCTCAGCTTCTGCTATTGAAAAGTAGGCAATTCAGGGTTTGCATTTGCTAATGTGATTTTTTTATTGCCTTTTTTTTTTTTTTTTTTAAGATCCTTAAATAACTGTTACATTGCAAACTAACTATTGTATTCCTTGTATACTAATACTGGTATTAAAACCAAAAAAGCAAAATGGTAAAGTAGCTGGGTTTAGCTTTACTGAGTAAATTTCTTTCAAATAAAAAACTTGGTTTGACTGGAGACTACATCTTACACTTATTTGGGAATAGTAAGTCTTTATGTGTAAATAGCTTGAAAGCTTTGTGCTCTAAACTAGCATTTATCTTATTTTTTTCTGTATGTCTGAATACATCTGTCAAATCTATAAAAAATAGCCTTTGAAAGTGATGAACCACATTCCCATCTGCCATTCTTTAGGATGTATTACACTCTGCAAGCTTTTCCCAGAACATTTTTAATTGACACTTTTAGTCCTGTGATTATCAGAAATACAGAGTTTTTCAGGTTTTCCTGCTGCTGCTCTCACACTGTTAAGCTGAAGTTGTTCAGCCTTAAAGGAACACAGTCTCAAATTCTTCTTTTAAAGCTCTTTTCTCTAATACAAATACGTATCATGGTGAGAGCGCACAAGATGTTGCACCCGGACCTAGAAAGAAGCATCATGCTGTTGTTGTAGAAGTAGAAAAGAAGCCTAATTAGCCCTGTTAGGCAGCTTAAAAAGTCTTCTGCTAATTTGCCTTAGCTCGTTTCAACTCAGGATGGGTTTTGAGCTGCTCCGTTTGTTATTGGAAGAGGCAGCTGCCTCTTCCGAACCTGCAGGAGCACATCTGGTCGCCTTCTGAAGTAGCAGACCCTGCATGGAGTAGCAGCGGACTGTACCCCCGCATACACCTGGGTCACTTCCTACAGTCCAGCGACTCCAGCAGATGGAAACAAGAGGCTCTGCTGATGGCTCCTTTGTGAAAACGTGCGCTTCGGTGAAGGGACGAGCAGAAAGCTTCAGGTCGCTGCCTGCAAGCGTTGGGAGTAATACTAGCTGATAAAGACCTACCTGAAAGTAAGCAGCTCCCTGACCTCGGCATGAAGGATTCGAAACGCTCTCACGTTGGAAATCAGCTTCAGTTTTGTGAATGAAGCTGATTTAATTAAGGAAATTCCTGAGCATCACGATTTCATCTTCTCAGGCAACCAAAACCGAGCCCTTGTGCCATGGCTGCTCGGAGTCAAACAGCAGCAATGCAAAGCTTGCTTTCTCGTCCTCGGTAAGGCGGATCACCAGGGGCTTTCCTGCCTGAGCGTGCGGAGCTCTCTAATTCCCTAGAGGCCTGACAAAAGTGGGTCTGGGGGGAGGGGGAGGATTTAAATCCTGATTCAGGAAGATACTTCAGCAAATCGCTAATTTCTTAATCTGCAAACTCTGCTCTGGCAGATGCCCAGCCATGGGTACTTGCTGAACTGTGGTTTTAACTAAAGTGAGTAGCGGGTTCTTGGGTCTGTTTAGGAATGTGATTTATGTCCAGAGTAACTGAGGTACAGACCAAAAACAATTTCAAAAACAGAGCTTGAAAGGTTAGGGGCAAATCCAGGAATATGGAGTTGGATACAATGAAGACGGCAAAGAGATTAAAATAAAAGTTGATCTTTTTAATGTAATTATTCTCAATTGCATCTTATTTTTTGCAGGTCACCTTTAACATATCACCATTTGCAGGTGACATTTGAAAGAAAACTTCTAAAATCTTTTCATGCCTCCTCTGCAGGTGCCATGCAGCTCTGCAGGAGGTCTACTGAGCACACACTTTGCAAAAAGGCGGATTTTTGTATGAGATGGCTACAGCTCAAATCTCCAGGAATTGTTTTAAAGCTCCCCTAGAATTAGTAGCACTTAAGGTATATGTCAGAGTGTAGAAATGTAAGCACTGCTGCCTGAAAATGCAATGGTTGCCGATATGAAAATACAGTGTCATCTCCCCAAGGGACCGACCAAGGGTCTTGGGCTGTAACCTACCGAGCGCCCAGGGCAGAGGCTTCAGCCGCAGCCTGCGGTGGATCGGGACAGGTTTCTCCCAGCCGAGCGGCGGCTCCTGCCTCATCTCCCTCGCTGCCGTCACCTGGGCTAGCTCCGTCGCAGCTTGCGTGCCTACCTTTGCTGGGCTGCTGCCTCCAGGTGCAGATCACCCAGCCTTGTGCCAAAAGGAGGAGTGGTTTGTCTAGACAGGGTGATCAGTAAGCTGTCTGTAAAAATTATAGTGCTAAATAGGCAGTTTTGTTACACCTGCTAAGGTTTTGGTTTTTTTTTTTTTTCCCCTGACGTGCACCCAGATGCCATCATCACGTGTCCCCAATCCCTCCTGCTCAGCTAATAAAGCGCAGGGCTTGCTTAACTCGTTTTAGAATCACATTCCTGACTTTGAAAGGGGCTTTTATGGTTTCCTTTCTTAAAGCCGAGCCTTTGACTGTGCTTTTCTTCTCACTGAGCTTTAGAGGAAGGCTTTGACACTAATTGTTGAAAGTTACTCTGGCTCTGCAGGGATAAAACTGATACTAGGGAGAAACTGAACAGCTTCCCTGCACACGTGAAGGGGTTTTCAGACACGCCGCTGATAGGCGTGCTGGGACCTCTTGCTTGGAGACTCCAGTAGTTTCTGCCACATTCCCCTTTTAGGTGAAGAGGGGTTTTTTGGGTTTTTTTTTCAGATGTGCTTTGGTCACACATGGTATTTTCCTCAGGTTCCTTTCAGGCCTTTAAAGCAAGTAGCTGTGTTTGATATGTTAGCAGTGGTTTAAAACAGGCTATCTGACCTGGAAGGGAGACTGTAAAAAAGACATTGTAGGATTCTGGGTTTGTGCAAGAAACTTCCACAACAAGTGTACTCTAGTTGTACGGAAATACAAGTTTTCTTCTGATTTGTAGCCAGCAAACAGCCTGAGATGGGAACGCTAAACCAGCTTGCTCTGTACCTGAAGCGCGTTTGCTAATAACAAAGTTCTCGTTGGACCGCGGCAGCAGCTGCCTAACCTCACTGCTCGCTAGAGCCTTGCCGAGCTGGAATTCAGTGAGCTTTTCTGCTGATGCATTAAAAAAGTAGATTTTGTTGCTCCTGTTTCAGGACTTGTGTTGGCTTTTCTCTAATAAACAGACACAAGTGTGTACGGTAAGGGCGACTGCTTGACTGCTTAATTCTAGCCTTCTTGCCTATACCCATTTATTAAATCCTTATGTTGGTGCTGTTACTTTTGTTTGAATGTAGGCTGGATTGCTAATTGATAAAAGCCATAACTCTGGATTTAAAAGAAAGTAGGAATAATAATTAGTAATAAAGCTTAAAATCAATGTAACCTAGCACAAAGTGACAAAGGTAGTGGCTTAGTGCTGGCAAGGAGCAGGTTGAGGAGGTTTGGCTGTTTTGTCTGTTCTTTTATAGCGCTCGAGTTAAAAAAAAAAAAAAGGACTTTGCTCGCAAGATTAATAGGAATAGCAAGGCCTCGGCAGGACAACAAGGAATCTGGCACTCAGCCTTTTGTGGGTCAAAAATCCCCACGGCGTATGCGGTTTGGGCTCTTGGCTTCGCCATCTGAATGCGCGAGGAGGGTTTTTCAGAGGTGGTTTTGCTGCGATTTCTGGGGATGGTCCCATTCTGTATTTCTCTGGTCATATAAAGCGTAGTAAAAATGCCAACATCCCATTAGTGCTGTGGTCTCGTTACCACCGCGTGGTTAAGCGTGAGTTCATTTCTCTGAGCTTTCAGGGTTTGCGTAGTGCACTTACTGTTAATACGATAAAAAACCGTCTGCGGTAGAGAAGATCCATGAGTGCTTGATGGGCAGCATGTGCTAATGGGCCATCATCTCTATAGTTTCCTCTGCGAAGGTTAGGGACTCATTTTCCTGCTGGTGGGAGCGTGGGACCAGGGAGGTGCAGAAGTCAGAGGGCGGCAATCTGCGAGGGCTTCTCGGGGGGATGTGCCCGGCTGCGGTCGGTGCTCGCTCCTTCCTCGCTGCGCGTTAGGAGTGATGAGTCACTTCTGCTTTTTCCAAGGGACCTGTTCCTTTGCAGGCATAAACTGTTGTTGATAATTTTTTTTCCTTTTATTTTTCTCTTTACGGCAAACCAGCAATCGATGGGGTTTGTCCCCATTTTAAAGAAACAAACAATACCCATCATTATGTTGCGGGAAGGAAAATTGCACAGAGATAAAGTATGTTTTAACTGCAGTATCCAATTATAAAGGGTAAACTGCCAAAAATCGAGGATGCTTTAAATACGGTAAATAACCCTAAAGAAAACTGGGTGTATTAGTGGTGATGCCATGTTACGTGCTAAGCAAGGTGTAGTTCCCTATCTTGCTTTGCCATGTAGCTGGACAAATATTGGATGCGTGGGGGAGACGGGATCTTTTTTAGAGGACGTTAGCTGTGGTCAGACAAGGTTGGTATTTGTTAGTCTTCCTTTTGCATTAAGATGTGTGACGATGTAAATGAAGGGGAGAAATAATTGTGGGCAAGGGGAATTTTTGAGAGGAAAATAGAATCTCTTAAGAGGGGAAGGAAGGACAATAGTGTGTAATGACAAGGGTTAAAAAAAAAAAGGAGATGATGTGAGGGATGTGCAGAAATGGAAGGATGAGAGGTTTGAGCTGAAGGGGAGGGGTGTGCATTAGCGCAGAGGAAACCTCTCTCCACTAGAATGCATATAGACATTTCCTGCCTTATGTTTTGGTTTCTTAATAGTTATCTGACTATAAAATTAACCTACATCATTTCATGGTAGTTGAATGACAGTTAAATTAACCCACTTTCAAAATAGAGCTTACCTAGCCCATCAGCTCTGAGACAGGCTTGTCCCCAGGCATCCGGGGCTGCAATCCACTTCTCTGCCTTAACCTATTTCCCAAGCAGCCAGCCAAAGTGGTGCATCAGAAACGGGGTTTGCTGCTCAGCCCGGCAGCTGACAGAGAATATGGACACGTATCGAACCGCTAATTCATATTTCGCCAGGCATTTTCGTGCAAGGAGGTTTAGCATCGGCATGTGGGGAATGCTGCCGTTAGGAGTTGTGATACTGTTTCTATTAACAGCGTGGCCTTGATTATCTGAGGCCCAATTATCTGAATCTCCAGGTTATCTGAAATGGGGTCATATCCCCCAACGTCTGTTAATTACACCCAAGATACCCTCTGCTCTCCAACTGTCTTCCACTGGCCCCTCCCAAGCTTTGGCGACCGGGTTGTGCTGAGGCTTTTTAGCTCTAGCGAGAGCTCGTCCTCATTGTTGCATTTGCTTTTTCATATCCATGTTGGAAAAAAAAAAAAAAAAAGAATATCCTGGATATTTGTAGACTTTAAAATCCTTGACGACTTCTAGAAGTGGTAGAGGGTGGCGATGTGCCTGCTGGAGCTGGGACCAGCAACATCTGCAGAGAGGGCATCAGCTGCATTCGGGTTTTCTTCTACCCCGGAGATGCAGCCCTCCAGCATTAAGTGCAGCGTAGGAGGGGAAGGTGGGACTTATCGCAGCACAGCATACCCTGCTCGCAAGCCTTAATTTACTGCAGAGGAGCGCACCTTCGGTGGGGGGTTTGCCTGTTGTTGAACCTCTGCGGTTGCGGTGGCTGCAGCTCACCTGCGTGTGCGTGCCTGAGGGCTGGGCAGCGAGAGCTTTGTCCCCAATTTACTGTAGGACGAACGGGGGGGTCGGGAGGGGGGAGGAGGCCATACACCCGCCTCACCTCAGCTCCAGAGCCGGCGTGCGTTCCCAGCTCATGCCTGGGACTGTTAAAGATGCTCAGGGCATCCCTCCCCGCTCCCCAGCGCTGGTCCCTGTGGTTTGTTCTCCCTTGCCTTAACCGGGTGATGCTTTTTTTAAAACGTGCGAAGCTGTGAAAATCCGTGTAGGAACTTTTTTTTCCCCCCCCGCATGCTTTTGTTATCTGTCTTCTGGTGCTATCTGTCTTTCTATCTATTCTGGTCTGCTGGTGCTATCTATTCCTTTGGAGTACCTAGCTCAGGGAAGATGCTGAGTACTGCCTCAGAGAGAAACACTCATGGTAATTTTTTTTTTTTTCCTTAAAGGGAAGATCCCAGATGTCCTTGATAATTAGAAAAATTAGCAAGGACAATTCTGGAAAGGCTTTGAAAGCTAGTATATAGAATAATGTTACCAACATGATATATTTCCCTTGGTTTTAAAGCAATAGCTCGGTGGTAAGGTTTTTAATTAGTCATTAAATATTGTATTAGAAGTATCACAAATGAGGATAAACTACTATAGAATATGGTTGGGTTAGTTACTTGGGGAAGGTGGGAGTGGAGGAAGCTATGACAGGAATAATAAAAAAGATAAACTTATTTGAGGTTGCTATTGTTTTTTTAAATGTAATGTTTGATTTTTATTTGGCTACAGGTGGGGAGAAGGTGGTTTTTTATGTTTAACTACTTTAAAAATAAACAAACAAATAAAAGACACTACTCTGAAGGGTTAAAAGTCTGAATCTGTAATGGATGCCTGTTGTTTATCCAGTCAGTTGGCTTATTGTACAACCTGGATACCTTGACGAACACCTGCAGCTGACAAAAACCCCAACCAAACAAAACCCATCTATAACTTGTTTCTTCCTGCTTTTCAGCCGAAATGTAAGCTCAATCCATCCCCACGCACGTCACCAAGGACGGCGTAAATTCAGGGGCCTTGAGAACCCCGCAGCAATATTTCCATAGTTATTTTGGCTGTGCTTTGCACAACTTCGGCTTTTAATTCAGAGAAGAAAAATGCTTTTTCTCCTTGCTAGCTGTTGTGTGGAGCCTCAGCTCTTTCTGTGCTGCTTTTCTATCTTTTTTTTCAGTGCAGCGAGAGAGAATTACTGTAGCACCCACAGAGGTGTGAAGGGACTCATTCATCTGTGTGGGGAGTGTTAGGTGCCAGGCATATTTCTGAGGATTGAAATACAGGCATTTAAACTGGTACATCCAGGGTCAGCCTTTAATTGGGGCTTTGAGAGATGAGCTCCAGAAAATCTGGCTGCAGTGGCTTACATGGCTGTTTTGCTCATCCCCGGCAAGGGATTGCTGCATCCCAGAGCGGTGCCAGCAGAAGGAACCGTGTCCCCTCACCTCCGCCTCTCAAAGCACGAGGTCTTTGCTGCAGCTACGAGTGAAGATGGGTTTGGGCACGATGCCGCGTGTCTAATGGAGCAGGGCAGATGTAATGTGGGTCGCCTTTTGCCACCCTGGGATGATAATTTCAAGCAGAGGGCTGGCAGTAGCTGTAGCTCCGTGTCCGCTGTGGTGACATTGGTGCGGTCTGATGCTGAAAGACGCGGTGCCGCTTTGGTCCAGTGCCTCTCCCCGCTGGCGTTTGCTTTTGCGGAGCCGCTCTAGCAAGCCGAACCGGGACTGGCAGAGAACTCCTCTCCCCCTTCCACTGGGCGAGACCCTTGTGTGGCTCTGCGTGCAGCGCCCCGGCACTGGGGAAAGCGAGCCCACCTTCGGCACGCCACAGCCACGGCTGCTTTCAAGCGCACATTTAGCACGCTGGGGCTGGGGTCAGCTCACCTGACTGCCAGCCGTGAGCCAGCTCCTTTTAAGAGGCCACTCCTCCTTTGCAATCCCTCTAAGTGGCATTTCCGCTTGCTCTGAAAAATAAAGGAAGTGGCCAAAGCCAGCAGGGCTGGAGCTGCCACCCGAGGGCAGTGAGACACGCTGCCTTGCACCTTGGGGTCAAGGTGGGCATGGTCAGTGCTTTGAGTTCAGCTGATGCAGAGCATCGCTCACAAGTTAGGCTTTCTTCTTAGTCATCCACGTTTCTCAAATCTCCACTTTTAGCCAGGTTTCCAAGGCACCCTTCGGCTTGGTGGGGTATTCCAGTGGTACCTCTGGTTTTGGGTGGTGCAAAGCAGCGCTCCACCGACTGGCACGGAGTCAGCTGCGCGGCAGCAGGAGAGGGAGGGGAGAGGCCATCCCCATAAAAATACTAAATTGGATTTTATAAGTTTATAGCTATGCTTTGTTTCTTTTACAGAACTATAATCCTGGTGCTTAGAGTGGTCTGAAAGGAACAGAAACACTTAGCCTTGAACTTTTGTTCTGCTGCTGCTTCTTGTGCCTCTGAGGTACAAAACATACCTGTAAACTTATAATCAATCAAACTGATGTTCAAGGGCTAAAAAAAGAAACCCAAAAAGGGCACAGGCTTCATGTTCAATAGTGAGAAACTTGGGGTGGGCAAACCAGAAGATTGCAGTTGGCAATCGGCAGGTTTTCGGAGACCAGCGTCCCAGGTAGGTTGGTGTGAACCAGTTGATTTCTTTCTCCCTCTCTTTCTTGTCCCCCTTGCTCCCTCCAAAATCCACTCTTGAACCACAGGCAGGCTGGGCTGTCCCTAAAGCTCCATTTCTGGCATTCACAAGCAGAACAAGCACAGTGTCACCCTGGTGCACCTGGAAAAGGGGAGATCTGACAGCAGGTCAGGGGCACGGCAAGAGCTGGCTCTGCAAGGGGGGCAAAGCTCCTCAGGCTGCACAGGGTGAAATCCAGATATCTTGGCCTTTCCTCCCCAAACTGTAAATCCTATACCTGTGCAGATAGGTGCTACGGACAGACAAATCCCTGCCTTCCCCCAGCCCCATCATCCCCAGCCGCGTGGCCTTTGTTGGAAGCCCCGTGTGTCCCCCTCAGCAAGAGCTGGGGGAGGGTTGACTTCAAACTCTACTAAACAGTAGAGGCACAATGCAAACAAATGTATTGCAGCATGCAGCTATGCAAATAGCTTTAGAGCACAGCACGTTTTCCCCAGCATTAATTGCTGCACCGCCAGGGTTGCGTAGCAACAGCTCCGTTTGTGTCTCTGACAGCTCCTGCCCCTTGATGCCTCTGACACCTTCTGCAGCAGGCGGGGAAGGAGGAGAGAACAGGGCTGCCCTGGCAAAGCTAGAAGGGCCAGGAGGTAGCGAGGGGCTCAGGTGATTAGATTTGCTTGGGACGCCGGAGTGTCTTCTGCTGGCATGGGGCGACACGTGCGGCACGGCTGGAAGCGGGGTGTTGCAGCACAGGAGCGGAGGAGCCCCCGGCAGCCACAGCCTTGTGTAGGCAGCTTTCAAGGCTGGCGGCCAGAAAGGGCAGACCCGCCATCTCCCAGGAAAGCTCGCTGGCAGGTGGGTTGTCTCTCCCATCACAGTGAACCTTTCTGGGCACCCCATACAGGAGTGTGACTGTGCTTGTAGCTGGGCTGTAGGCGTAGAGGGTCCCCAGTAAGTCACCTGTCCCCAGCCACGCAGCTGCAGTAGGTTTGTGGCTTCTCCAGCCCTCCAGAGAGATGGCACGTTCCTCATGCACACCCAGAACTAAGAGAGCCTGAGGCCAAGCCCCCGTGGGAAGGGTGAGTGCCTCCCAAAAGGCAGGCTCTTCAGAGACAGGGGTGGCTGCCTCCCGAGAACAATTTTTCCTCCCATGTAAAACCATGTTCCCAATGCCCATCCTCTGCGTTCACCAGTCGGTCTTCAGCTCCCACCTTTGCCAGCAGGGCTGAGGAACCTGTTAGTACCCAGCACCTTCCCCCGGGAAGGCACTTCTTCAGCTCTGCAATCAGCTCACCTCTCCTCTCTGACAAGCCATGTAAATAAATGGTTTCCCTGCAAGTCCGTAAGCAGCCCTGCCTGAAGTCATGGGGCACCTGAAATAAACTCTTCTATTGCACCTGTGCATGAAACAAGCCCTTCTCCGAAACTGCCTTAAGTAGCAAGGATGCGGACAATCCTGCATCCATTGGCCACCGGGCAAGAAAATGGCCATGGGCATTTTTTATTTAGCAGTAACAGCCAGAACAGACAGGAATGGTGGGAATTGCTGGGCAGAGCAGCAGGTCCTGGGGAGCAGAGAGCTGTGTCTGGGAGATCCGGGGACGGAGAGGCACAGGCTGTGCTCTGCACCCCGCAGGGGGGACAGGGAGAGGAAGGACCGAGGTGTTTGGGATCCAGCCGTGCTCAGAGCATGGCTGCAGGTAGTGGGGAGAGCTCTGCCTCAATGTTATCCTCTGAAACAGAAAAACCAGATGCTGCCTGCAGCACCCAAACAGGGGTTCGCTGGGGAAGGAGCAGATGAGCTCAAGGTGAGAAGCTGCAGCCCATCTTTGAGCCAAAGTGATGTGAAAGCAGAGGACCCTGAACACGATGTGCCTGCAGGAGCAGGTGAACTGTGGTGCTGAGTGTGAGATGGGTCTTCTAAGGACAAAGGGCATGAAGGCTGAATGGATTTATTTCCTTTATCAAGCAGGAAAAATATTTATCTCTGTTTTTTAAATTTACAGCTTGAAAAGCTGTGTTTATCTCAGATTGACTCCTTGGAGTACAGCGGGGCAGCTAAGGTGAAAATGAGAACCATGGCCTCAGTCACACTTCAGAGGAAGAAACTGGGTGAAGGCAAGGCAGAAGTGCCACCCTGGAGTTTTTAGGACCAGGGACCCCAGGTCCCCTCTGCCAGACGAGCAGGACATGGGTCTTTTCCAGCCCCACACACCCAGACAAAGCAGGGGTGCCCTGCGACCGGCTGCGTTTGGCATCGCTGCTGCAAGGCAAGGAAGGACTGTGCCCAGCAACTTTGGTCCCTTCTCCCAAAGTAGGGACTCTGTACACAGTCCCACAATCTCCTCCCTCACCAGGCATTGCCCAGCCTGTAGATCGCCTTTTCTTCCTCGCCACCCATCTGGGCAACCGCTTCACCTATGCCATGGGCTCTTCCTTTGCAGCCATTTGCATGTAGCACCCAAAGGCACCCCGGCAAGGAGGGACTTGGTTGTTTTGCCACCGTAACCTCTTCCCGAGGCTGCCCAGGGCGTGTGGTGGCGGGGTGGGCCGGGGCAGAGCCACACCTCTGCCGCTGCCGTTATAAATTCAGGCTCGCTGGGGGAAGATGGCTGCCGCTCTTAGGAGCTGGGCTGGCGAGCAGGTAAGAGGAAAGCAACCGCCCTCTTTGCAAAGGTGGAAAAAAAAGTTGTGCTGAGCTCTGCCTCTTTGCAAAGCCCCCAGCTCCAAGCCCTCCTCTTGCAACCGGGTGAGAGGGTTTTTATCCCCTTTGTTATTCAGCAGGGCAAGGGGAGGAGCTGGACTGTGTGAGAGATCCTTGCTGACATAACCCTTCCCATGCAGGGCTCTGGAGAGGGGCCAGGTTGTACCTGAGCATTTTTATTTAAACTAATCCCAGGCATTGCAAATTGAAAGTCATCGCAGCGCCAGGTAGAACCAGTTGAGACGGTTGCTGGAGGGCATTTTTCTCACCCGGGTGTAGTAAAGCAATCTTGAGGTACGTTGTTTATCGCTAGCCCCGGGAGTATGTTCTCGAGGTGCCGGAGCTCATTCGGCACACCAGGCTCACTCAGTCTTTTTGGGTGGTTTTGGGAAAACCTTGCCCAAGAAGCTTTTAAGGAAACTGAGTGGCCGTGATTGAGAGGCGAAGCCTTGTTACGCTTAAAAATTGGGGCAAACTGGAAAGCAAAGGGCTGGCTGGCAGATGCTCGGGGCAGGCTTGGCTGCAGCCTGGCATTTCTGGGTAAAGAGGAGACCAGGTGCCACCTGGCCAACCCGGAGCCCAAAGCGGCCCCTGGGCACCTTTCCCTGCCTTTTGCCGAGTTTGGGAGCAGCCCCCGCGAGCCGGGGAAAGGAGGTGCTGCCCCGGCGCTTGTCAGTTCAAAGCAAGCAGCCAGCAAGCAGTAGGTAAGCAGCAGGTGAGGGTGCCTGGGGATGGCTCCGGCACAACAGCTGCCACCGAGCACGGCCGGCTCCGGTCCCTGGCTTTCCCTCCTCCTCCTCCTCTATGCCGATGGCTCCTCTGAGCCGGGGCTTTTCCTCCCTGTCTCCAGATAAAGCTGCTTTTCTCTACCCAGCCCCGAACCCTGCGATGTGTTGCCCCCCTGGACCCAGCCGAGTGAGCGAGATCGGCGTCCGATGCTGGGGAAGGAGAGCGAGGCTGTAGGGGGGAAACAACTTTCACTCCTCTGGTACAAGGCCAGGAGGTGCAAAGTGCAACTGTTGCTGCAAAGCAACCCGGCGTTGCTGGCAAAGGTCCCGTGCCAAACGGCGTGGGTGCCAAGGCGTGCAGCCCCCTCGGTGCGGCGGGGACTGGGTGGGAATCGCCTGCGCTGCCACTGGGAACAGATATGGTCTCGATAACAGCACCTGGCATGGCACTCCTGATGAGTTCATACAAACACTGGGTAATTATCCCTTAACCTCTCCACCAATAAGTCCTAATTAATTGCCTCTGCCAAGCAGGTAAATGATAATCGCCTTGGTTTGAGAGCTAGCTAGTGGCAGTGATCCTGTGCTACAGGAGCACACCTTTCTGAGCGACCACTGCGCGTTGACAGTCAGCCCTTCAGCTGCAGAGCCACTTTATTAAATGGCAGTAAATCAAAGGTCAGTGCAAATGGCAAGGCACCGCACCACGCAAGGGTGCATTGCTGCCTGCACGCCCTGCAGGCTGGGAGCTCGCCAAAATTTCTGCGCTGATGACACAGGAGGCTCAGATCTGCTCAGTTTGCCCTAGACCCATCTTCTGCCACCGAGGCATGAGCAGAATTTGAAGACTTACAGTAGTTCAAGATTTCTGGCATCTGGCTGCCCAGGTGGGATGCTGCTCTGCTCCCACCCAGCCTGGCTGCGCAGATGGAGCGTGCAGAGGTGTGCAGTCGTCCTGGTGGGTCCCAGAGGTGCTGGGCCTTCTACACTGGGCACCGTGCAGAGAGTAAATCTGATTCTCACTGGGAAATGTAGGTTTGTTTTGAACGTGTCACATGGTGCCCACACACCAGGATGGCCTAGGCAGAAGTGTAATTATGGGTGCTCTGGCAGTGGGAGGCAAACAAAAGTGCCAGTCCCTGTCCTGGCAGCAGTATGCACACGTAAGTGTGCACGCTGGGGACTGAAGTGATACCTGCCAGCCCTGTGACAACAGCATGCTTGATCTCACATGGAGGTCAGGCAAGCGATATGCTGAGTGGGAGGAAAAGGGTTATTCCAGCTTTGCAGCATAAACTGTTATTCCCTGGGACATGTTACAGTTACTGATTGCTTCTCTCTTTGTCTCTCTAGTGAGGATGCAGCAGAGACAATAGCAATAGACTCTAACAATCAGCCGAAGTCTCCACTGGAAAAGTTTATGGTCAGACTGTGTACACATCACCAGAAGCAATTCATTCGTGTGCTAAACGACATATACACTGAAGTACAACCAGACTCTGAAGGCCAGCAGTTGTCTGAATCCAAGAGCATGGAGGCCTCTACTTGTGGCTCTGGTTGTAGCCAGCGAAGCACTGAAAATCAGGATAAGGGTGCTACTTGTACTGAATCAAAGCCCCCTTCTTCCTTGGACCCAGGACAGTCGGGGTCCGACAGCCCCCTGCATGTTATGGGACAAGCCCCGAAGCAGCCAGCAGAGCTGAAGTCTCTGGACAGAGCAGAAAGCTCCAGTCCTGCTTTGAGAAGGGATTTCTCCGAGCTCCCCGTCACCAGGCTTCGCTCTGCTAGTCCAAAGGATAGCTCCACCCAAGGATACCTCAGCACGTTGAACTCTTCCTCTTTGAATTTCCATCATGCCGCAAAAAGCCTGGAAGGGCAGCAAGCCGCTGGGCACGAGCAAGAAGCCACTGTCAGAAAATGTGAGGACAATAAAGAGCAGCTAGCAGGTAAGACTCTCGTGGAAGGTTATATCTCGGTCAAAGTGGCAAATGTGAACGGCAGTGAGGACAGCTTAGATGGCTGTCTGGGGTCCCAAAAGACCTCTTTCAGAGCTCTGCCAGAAGAGTCCTGGGATCCCGGCTTTGCGGTGACTCCCCCTCGCAGAGCCGACAAAGAGAACACTTTGCAATGCAGCTCGAAAGCATCTTTGCACCAGGACTTAGACACGAAAGAACAAGATGCGAGACCAAAGCAAGAAAACCACCTGCACGCTGTGGCCAAGGGCAAGGCAGGCTGCCACCTGCACCCGGCTGACAAGGGCCCGCTTGACAAGTCCAAGGAGGGCTGGCTGCCTGCCGGCGCCGCGCCAGCCGCCCACCGGACCCCCGGCGGGCACCCCCGCGCCAAGGCAGCCTCCCTCAGATCCACTCGGAAAAGCAAGAAGGCGTCAGGGCTGAGGATCAATGACTATGACAACCAGTGCGACGTGGTCTACATCAGCCAGCCCATCACCGAGTGCCATTTCGAGAGCCAGCGGTCGGTGTCGTCCCGCAAGACGGCGAGGAAGAGCACCCGGGGATACTACTTCAACGGGGAGTGCTGCGAGCTCCCGACTGTCCGCACGCTGGTTAGGAGCTCCCGGGCGGAGGAGAGGGGGAGCAGCCCGGCGCTGCGAACGGAGACCCTTGTAAGCGCTAAGCCGCCCCTGGTGCTCTCGGTGGGGGGGTCCACAGGGGCAGGACAGGAAGGCGAGAAGAGGGTTTCCCTGAGGCTCCTGGCTAAAGGGGCACCAACCAGCCGAGAAACAAAAGAGAGAGCTGAGCCGGGCGCCATGCAGCCCCGGGATACCCGGGCACTGCGGTCAAGGGAAGCCACCATGGCCGTGCCCTTCTTCTCCCTCTCTGCTCCACCCAGCCCCCAGAAAGAGGACAGTTTGGCCGGCTCACCGTCCCCTGGCTCCCCTCCCACCGAAGGAGGGGGGACAAGAGCAGGAGACAGCGTCCCCTGGGAGGCTGGCAGCAGCCTGGGCTCCTCTGGGGATGGCAGAGGCGGTGGGCAGGCTGCTGATTTTGCTGCCCTTCCCGTCTCAGAAGCACCCGGCGGGGAGGAAGGTTGCGCAGGCTCTGACGCACAAACTGATCCGGATCGCCCCACCAGCCCAGAGCCAAAGTCCCCCTTGCAGCCCTCCGCCGCTGCGGACACAGCACCCCTGCCCCACGATGGTGCCAGGGATCCTGCCCAGCTTCCAGGCGCGGGAGACGCGGAGCCCTGCGGGCTGTGTCTGGCAGAGCCCTCCCCACGCTCTCCAGGCCAGCAGGCGCCTGATGAGCCCCCTGCCACCATGGACAGGGAGAGCCCCCTGGAGCCCCCTGTGACCTTGCAGTGTGTGGACGTGGACAAATGCATTGATGCTGAACCAGAAGCCGAATTATCGGGCATGGCGGGTGACAGCTCCCTTGAGCAAGAGGAGGCTGTGCCAGCCAGCACAGCCCTCCCCGAAATCTTGGAAGAGGAGGCAGTGCAGAATAACAGCCCAGCAGGTGAAAAAAAGCCCATTGAAGAGGAAACGCCGCCCGAACCCGACGGCTCAGACACTGCAGGGAAGGACTCTGTCTCTTCCAAAGACAGTCTAGACAAGAAGCGAAAGAAAGGCAGGAGAGCGCTTGTGGCATCGGACCGGCGTCTCCGAAGCCAGCAATGCCAGTCACCCGCCGAGGGCAGTCCTGAAGACGCTGGTTCTTCCAGCTCTGTGCAGCTTCCTTGCCTTCAGATCAAACTCTCCAAGAGCCCTGGCGCTAAGCGGTTCAAGAGAGAAGTGCCCCTGGATGGGGCAGCACCTGTGCACTTCCCAAACGACTGCTTCCCCAATGCGCTGCTCAAAACCAGTAAGGAGCCAGGCACCGGCCAGGCTCCAGAGAGCATTGCTGAGCAGTGCCCAGGTGAGGAGAATGGTGTCACTACCAGAGAAACCTATAAAAGCATCTTAGTGGCAGAGGGAGAAAATTCCTCTAAAGATGACCCCCCTGCTAACAGCAGCCAAAGTCAACCAGGTGAGATGCTGGAAATGGGCGTCCAGGCTGATTCTGAGAAGAGAAGCCTTCTCCTCCCTCCAGAGAGCAGCATGCTTGCAAATGATGCCGAGCAAGCGGATGTGAAACCAGGCGATGCCAATGCAAAGGACGAGGAGAGCTCTGACGGTTGCATGGGCATGGGCAAGCTGGAGAGCTACGAGCCAGTGGCCAATTCGCCTCCATGTCCCAGCAGCAGAGCTGGAATCAAGCATCTTCCAGCGAAGGCTGCAAAGCATAAAAAGGTCGCTCTGCAGTTTTATAACTTAAGACACGCACCCACACCTGTGGAAACCACAAAAAAGAGCACACCAGGGAAGGAGTCTGTGCAAGCGATCCCCAAACTGAGGGATGAATGCAGTTCAGGTAATGACGACTCCCTGGCGTTGGAGGACGTAGACACGGCTGACAGCAAACCAAAGTTCATGGAGTGGTGCGCTGAAGAGGACAACCAGGAGCTCATTGCCGAGTTCAATGCCCAGTACATGAAAGTTCAGAAGGGCTGGATTCAACTGGAGAAGGAGGTGCAGCCAACCCCCAAGGTAAAGAACAAAGCCGACAAATTGAAAGAGATTTGGAAAAGCAAGAAAAGGACACGGAAGAGTAGAGGCTCACTGGAAGTGCAGAAGCTTTCTCCTGTCCAGATGCTGTTTATGAAGGCCTTTAAGCTATCTGACATCTGCCAGTGGTTTCTCGAGACAACTGAAACCAGGTCTCTAGTGATCGTGAAGAAACTCAACACCCGTCTCCCGGGGGAGATCCCCCCCATCAAAGTCCCCATGCAGAAATATTCCTCCTCCAGTCTCTACCCCAGCTCACTGCAAGCTGAACGTTTGAAAAAACACCTCAAGAAGTTTGCCGCCACTACCCCGGCTCGGAATAACCTGAAGAACCAAAAGCTTTGGGCCAAAATTCGGGAGAACGCTGATAAAGCAGAGGCTGAAGAAGCCACCACTCCCAGCCAGATGTCTCCCGCCGACACCGGCACCGAGGACCTGAATGAAGACAAAACCATCCAGCCTGCCCCCAGCTTGCCCACGCAGGCCAGCACCAGGATCCTACGGAAGTACTCCAACCTGCGGGGCAAGCTGCGAGCCCAGCACCGCGTGGTGAAGGTGGAGAAGAAGAGCGATGGCCCGGGTGACCACCCGTCCCTGGAGAGCAAGCAGAGCCGGAAGAGCGTGTGCATCAACCCACTGATGTCTCCAAAACTGGCCTTGCAGATCAAAGCAGATGCCTTCCCTGCTAAATCTCCATCAGTGGATGGGATGGGGAAGGGGCGGAAGGGGAAGGGCAGGTCCCAGGAGGACCCGTTGCCCAAAGCTGATCTCCAGCTCAGCAGGAAGAAGAGGACGCTGAAGGAGAGCGGGAGCACCCAGGAGCGGTCCGGCTCCTCCACCAAGGACAAGCTGCCTGCCAAGAAGGCCAGTAAAATAAAGCATTCGGAGATCAGCACGAAAGCTCCCGCCACCCGAAAGCAGACTGCCATGGAGAGGAGCAATAAGCTGGCAAGAAAAATGTCTTTGAAAGAGAAGAGAGCTCCGAAAAGGCAGCTGGGGAAGGTGCGGCTCCCCATGCGGAAGGGCAAGGAGAACACGAGCAGACGGGCCGTGCTGCCCCCCGGCCACGAGGAGCTGGCCAAGTCCCCAAAGCAGAAGCCCCTGGGGGAGTCCTCCACACGGTCACAGAAGATGGCCAACAAAAAGCCCAGCGGTGGGAAGACCCTGACGAGGTCCATGAAGAAGATGCAGGAGAGCAGTGGGTCGCAGGGCAAGAGGAAGCTGAGGGCAAAAGTGGACTGTTCGCACAGCAAGCGCTCACGACTGGACCCGAAATAGCAAAGAACCGGTAGCCATGTACAAAACTGATGTATAGTAGTAACCCTTTACCATGCATTAACTAAAGCTGCTTTTATAAGCTGTAGCAAGCCTTTAAAAATCCGCAGTTAAAGGATAACGCCCGTGATTTTAGGCATCAGCAGATGTGTCTCGGACAGAGAAGAGGTCGGCCTGTCTGGCTCTGCTGTTCAGAAGGAAGTTTCTGCAGTTTGAACGTTCCTTGGGTTTTTTTTTAAACTTGGAACCAGGCAGTTTTAGTTAAAAGTACAGTGCCTTATTTATCACTTTAAAAATAAAAATAAGAAGCTCGTCTGTGTGATTTGGAGGCTTGCGTTTTATACTTGAGGCACAAGCACTTGTACTGTAGCAGAAAGAAAACCACCTTCGTGCACATGAAGTAGCTTTCGGCAGCCTTTGGGTGCACGCAAACATTTCCCTTTCCTTCAGCATCCTCCTTCTGTCTGTCTTAGTGGCATTTAAAGCAAAACCAAAACCATTTCCCATCAGCGAGGGAGAGAAAGGTGAATCTGTCCTTTGTCAGTTCGTTAGTAGCAGCTGGTGGTGTCCCATATTGTTACCTGCATAAAGTATTAATTAGCTACTGGTGTGCGTACTGCTGATCGCTGCCCCATTGCACAGCCCGTGGGGTGTGGAGGTCCCGCTCAGGCAGAGGCGGCAGAGGAGATGCCGTGGGTACCGGGCTGCCGCATCCACTGCTGCCGGGCGGGCACGCTGGGCTGTATCCGTCTTTATTTCTCGCCAGCTTCAGGGGCGAATCGGTCCTGTCGTGCCCTGCTTTTGGACAGACCTCCTTCTCCCATTTTGCTGCGCTCGTGGTGATTTCCGTGGTCTCTGATGGCAAAGCAAGTTTCTGCAGCGCGTGGCTGAAGGTTGGATCTCTCCCTTTTTATGGGCTCAGGCTCCTTCTGCTGTTGGTGCTCTGCAGAAGGGCAGCCCTGGCCCTCGCCCTGTGCTCTGATGCATGTCTTGCCTAGCACCCGCCTAAGCCGGGATTTGCAGTTGGAATAGGGTTGAGAGAAGGGACTGATTTAAGTTTATTTTTTACCATAATTTGCATTTCATCCTTTTACTAGCAAGGTGCGGTTGGTTTGTCCTTGCCTCTGTCTGGTGCTGTGGAGTCTGGAAGCGGCCAAGCCTCTGCCCTGTCCTGCACGACACGTTTGCGGGGCTCCTCTGCGAGCCTCTGCAACATGTTTAAAAGCCAGCTGGGAGTCTGCAGTGGCAGAACACGGTCACGGTGCTGAGCACCTCTGAGAAAAACCTGTTAGAAGTGCACAGAGCGCGTGGCTGTGCTGGCTCTGCCGGGCTGCGGCGCTCAGCGGCTGAGAAGGGACTGCTGCGGTCTGCGCTCGGGGAAAGGACCCTGCTCAGCCATTGCATCTCCATGGCTTTGCTTTCACTTTGCTGCACAAAGTCCGTTTGCATGAATGCCCGTGCAAGCCTCCTCCTGTGCAGAAAGCAGCAGTGCCCGAGAGGGCACTGGGCAGGCTCCGTGGTCACCCAACCTTTAATAGCTGCTTGCAGGTCCTTGCTCAGCTCCTTGTCCCTGCTCAGAGCAAGGCTCCGGGGCAGCCCACGCGTTGGAGAGATGCCTGTCCTGGGGACAGAGGCTAGAGAGGGCTAGGCTGAAACGGGAATTGCTTTCGTGGTTGGCATTGAACCCCAGATCCCAAAGCCCACGGACTGGAGATGGAAAGCAGATAATCGTCTTTGAATCTTTCATTGTACCCGTTTAGAGGATGAAACAAGGCGCTTGAGATTCGCATGCCCTTCGCAGAGCACCTCTGGCTCTCTTGCAGGTATTCCCTTCCCCCAGCGCTGACGCACACGAGGCTGCGGCACATTTTTCTCTTACTATGAAATGGCTGATTTAAAAAAAAAAAAAAATCCTTTACCTTTCCTTTGAATCACGCTAGAATAAGTTAACTCTCTGAACAGCTAGGAAGTGATTAAATCTAGCCTGTCAGTCCCTGTACAGATTAATATGAAGTTATCTATTACTTTAATTTTTACTGCATGCATTAAATATGTCAAACATTCCATCAGAAAAGATTTAAAAGCATTTCAGGAGAGGTGTGAGGCAGGAGGGCACCGATGGCAGTTAAATGACTGATCTGTACCTTTCTTACAGGTTGTCTTTCCCCCTTGCTTCTCCACCCATGCTTACGGTCCTCCTCTCTCCCCTGGCTGGGGCAGCCTCTCCGCAGGCACGTGGGCCCGGGATTTTTCCCCTCCTTCCCCTGGGCCGGGCATGCGTGCGAGCACCCCTCTTACCTCCACTCCTCGCGCCGCTCCCCTGCACCAAACCCCCCCTTTCCCCATCCTGCAGCAAAGCCCCCTTTCCCCATCCTTCACCATCGCTCCTGAAGCGCCTGCGCCGGGCACCGCGCACCAAGCGCTCCTCGGGACTTTCCCTCTCTCTTGCTCTCTTTCATTTTTTAGCTGCTGGTAAATGCAGGCTGTCCTGCTCTCCATCTTCTGTGCTCCTGGGAGTGGGAACCTCATTAGGATAAAAACCTCGACAAAGCAAGTAGAGAGAGGCTTTCTAGATGGGGTGCTGCTGCTCCAGCCTCCCGGCTGCCTCCACCAGCCCCGGCTGGCTCAGGGTGGCCAGGGTGGGAGATGGCAGGCGTCACACTGGTGCGGGAGCGGAGCAGCATCTGGGCGCTGTCCCAGTCCGGTGCGCACTGCTCGGCTTAGGTGGTGGTGTCATCAGCGTGCTGAGGTTCCCGGCAGTGTCCCTGCCAGGCGTTGACTCCAGAGAGGAACGGCCAGGACCTGTCACGGGGAGAAACTGGAGATACCAATAGGACAACCGTATTCCTCCCACCCCTTTGAACGGCCCGTCTTGGTCTGTAGTTTTCTGTCATGCTGCTGTGTTTCAGCTTAGTTGGATGGAGATTTCCTGTGCTGAAGGCAGGTCCCTGTGGGACGAAGCTTTGTCAGCAGATGCTGTAGGGGTCACAGGGCTCCGGGAGGGAGCGAGGTGGCATTGGCCATGCTGGGCAGCGTGTGGGCAACGTGGCCTGAGACTCAAAGCGGCTGCAGCTTGTCCCAGGCTCCGATCACCTTCAGCCAGCAGTTCTGTCCCTGCCTGGGGCGTGCCAGAGGCGTTCAGCGAGCTCTGGCTTTCCCACATTAGATCTGCCGTGTCCAGCACAAAAAGTAACACTCGCAAAATCTGTGCAAAGAGCCCACTGACTTGAACAGGAGCTGGGCTGTGCCTCGTAGGCATAAATCTGAATTTCTGCACCCTTTAATGAGGAAAAGTAGAGAGTGTGTTTTGTGTCAGGATGGGGCTGAAAAGAGGGTTCTGGGTTGGGCTGTGGTTTGTTTTGTTTTCTTCAGAAAGCAAATGAAGAGAAAGCAAATAAGTCTGAGGGGTTTTTTCAAAGAAAACAATTTTTAAATACAATTGCCCAGACTGCTGCCTGCAGCCCAGCCCAGACGTGTGCTGCGTGTCCCTCGTGGGCGCCTGGTTCGGGTGGGCAGATGGCACAGCAGCACCTTGGGCATCTGCAGGGACAGGGAGCAGGGGGGTTGCAGGACATGCTGAGCTGGGCTGTCCTGGGGGGGAGTCAGATTGTCTGGGGTCTTGTCAGCAGGGACACCCATGCCCTCCATCACCCCCACACACCACCCCCCCCAGCTCCCTGCTCCACTGTCTGTCGTTAGGACTGGTCCCTGGCGCTGCAGCCTCTGCAGGGCTCTCCCCGGCCGGGCACGTACACCCAGCTCAGAGCTGCTCTGCTCTCTGCCTCCTCCTCTCCTCCCAATAATTCCCCCTTATTTAAAAATTACAATTTTGAGGAAAACCAGGGTGATTGTTCACTACATCGTGCTGCTTGTGAGGAGCTGGTAGGAGCGTTTCCTCCCGCAGCTGCTGCGCTGGGTGGTGGGTTTAACTCGAGCAGGTAGTTTTTATGGAGAGCAGGCTTGTTTGCCGAGGGATGGGTAGGGTGAAGCCATTGCCAGTGGCTGAGTTATTGCAGCACATACTTGGGGCATGACCTCTCCAGCCCACCTCGAGCTGGGATTATTGGTGCTTTAGTATAAATTCTCTGAATTTCAGATTCGTGCAATCCTTTGGGTTACCCCAGGGGAGGGTGCCCCAGAGGTGGTCGTCATCTCTAGAAAAGCATTAGGGCTTTCTGCTCTGAGGAAACCCCCAACTCCTTGCCAGGCTGCTTTCCTTGCTGTCACTGCTCCGGGAGATGCCATCTTTGGCCCTTCTGCCTCTCCTTGTGCATTCTCCACTTGATACCAGTAGTAGATTCCAGGTCTTGCTGACTACAAGATCTGCTTTGAATGTGCTTCGCACTTGCTTTTGTGAGTGCTTTATTTTGGGGCAGGAAGGAGGAAGGTTGTAATTTGCTAGGAAATTAAATTTCAATTTAATTTGCTACCAAATTAAAGGATCTGCATGTGAGGTGACTGCCTGGCAGGGTAGCATTGCCTGGGTGGCTCCATTTTCTTTGTCAGTGCTCAGCTGTTTGAATTTTTTCTCCTTTTCATTTTTTCCTAATCAGTCCTCATGTTGCATTACTGTCTTCCCAATTTACTTCTCAATTTCCTCTCTCCACACAGCCACGTTTCAGCTAGAGCAGTGCATAAGAGAGACAAAAATGAGTAGAGGTAATACCATATATATGACCTGTTGCTCTTTGTTCATGACTTGGGACACGCACTACTCGTTTCTGTTTGTTCTGCGGCGAGGCGGCGGTGAGGTACGCTTCTGAGGCACAGCTCCTGCTTTAGAGCAGCCGGTTTCCAAGAAATGCAGCTTCTGCGCAAGGCGAGGGATGCACAGGGAGCTGTAGACGATCTTAATGAATGGAAGGAAATAAGCAACACGATTTATCGCCTTATTCCAAACGGGCATGGAGTGCGTTTCCGTTTGCTGCGGTGCAGAGCTGCCCACTGGCACTACCACAGTGCCATCCTCAGCTCCGCAGCCTCATTGCACTCCTCCTCTTCCTCGGGGCAGCTCCCTGCTCTGCTTCCTCAGCTCCGGATTTCAGCTCAAGTGCTGTGTCCCACAAACCAGACCTCTCTTCTTTCTGTTGCTTTGACTTTCCTTGCTGGCCACTTTCTCACCCTATTCTTGAAACCAGTCTCCATCCCAGCTTCCTGGTCCACATACCAGGAGCAGCATCTCCTTAACTCCGCACCTCCACAGATGTCCTTGCTGTCCCTTTGCTGTCAGCCCCCCCCCCCCCCCCCCCCCCGCCATGTGCATCGTTCCCTTTTCCTCTCTCACCTTGTCATTGGCAGCTCTGGGTCTTCACACTTCTCATGGTCAGGAACCATCCACCTTTTACCTAACCTCTGGGAAGGGCTGGGTTTGCCAAGCTCGGAGTCAAAATTTATCTGTTGGGGGGTTGGAGCAAGAGCAGTTCGAGCCCAGGATGGCTCCTTCTATCTGTAGCTGTTAGGTTCTTGTCTAGCAATGCTAGCCCCGGAATGGGTTTCTCTGCTGACGGGGTGCGTGCAGTATATCCAAGGTGTGCATGTTTTTATATTCATCACTAATAATTCGTTACTAATGAGGTCCTTCTTGCTCATGTTTGCTGTGTGCAGTGGTGTTTCTGTGTTCGACACATCAGTGAGATGTATTTGCAACAAACCTTCTCCAAAGAGCTGTTTAGCTGATGCTGACTCTTTTAGCAAACTTTCCGTCGCGTTGCTGGTCATCCTCCATGAGCCGGGAGAGCGAGATGAACTCGTCCCCGTCCCTCCTGTGCCGGGGGGAACCACGCGGCGCTGGACCAGGTGGGCTGGCGGGCTGCCCGGGCGCTTTTTGCCGGCATGCGGATGAGCAAAGCTGCAGCCCAGCTCGTGCCTCAGCCGGTTGCATGGCACCTCTGGAAATGCTGGCATTTCCAAAAGCTCTGCCAACCCCTAGTAACCCCCTGGGAAATCGAGATGCAATCTCAGAAGGACACAGATGTACAGCTGCCCTACTTTAACTGATGGACATTTTCTCTCTCCAGCTCGTATTCTTTCAGCCTGACAGCTGCATTCCCAGTTGAAGGCGCCTGGCAAAGCCGTGGTTCCCGGCCTCCCGCAGGCATGGCCAGTGCCTGGGGCAGCAGGGAGGTGCAGGCTGCCGTCCGGCTCGGGCTTTCGCCTTGCCACTGCCGGCACTCATGCCGGGGGAAGAGGACTGAGCCCCAGCCAAGGTGTCCTTGGGTCCTTGATGTCCGGGGAGCGAGGCGGGGGTAGCCTCCCCTGCCAGGGAACGCCACTGCAGCTTTCCTTGTAGCGGTAGGTTTTTTGAGCAAACCACGAGGCTACGATGTCCCCCCATCACGCGCGTCCCCATTCCCCCCCACCCCCCACCCCGTGTGTTGTAGTGTCCGTTCGGCCCATCCTTTAGCTTGGTGGTTGTGAAATGAATCCATCTGTTCTAAGATGTTCTCAGGAGTTCTTGTTTGTATTCTCACCCCTAGGCTTAGCAGAAATCACAGTCCCCATCCTTCTTCCTCCCCTCCCCGTGGACAAGCCCTCTCTTTCACGAGCACTTCTACCCCCTCCCTGAAGGACAGCGGGGGGGCAGCTGGCGGTTTCGATTCAGGGCACGTTGGCAGCTTGGGGGCAGCTGGAGGAGCTGGGGGGCAGCCGGCCGGTGTTCGCGGCGTGGGTCCAGAGGCCGGGCGGTCCCTCGAGCTGCGTTGCTAGCCAATGTTTTCTAAGTCTGTTTGTAAGAGTACCTAATTTTAAAATGAAATGTGAATATATATTATGTGTAGGTGCCATGTAAGATAGTGTTGTGCTAGGCGGCAGGATGCTAACCTACTTTTTAAGCTTTTTTGGGGCAGGAAAAAGCATTTTTCTCTCAATTCATGCTCACAGATCTAATATTGTAAATAGATTTTTTTTTAATATTTATTTCATGGGCTTTCCACAGGTTCTTGATCTGACTGGTGTGTCGGTTGGTGGGGCTGTATCGCCCAGCGTGCCGCAACCAAAGGGCTGGCTACTGGGGGGGGGGGGGGGGGCGGGGGGGGGAAGGGGGGGCATGGGATGGGATGAGGGGCGGTGGCGGTGTTTGTTTTTTATGTCACATCAAAGTTGAAGCATTAACTCTTTCTCTTCATCTCATTTTGATGATGTCAGACCTGGTCGATGGCCATGGTCCCTGGGGGGGGCACTAAGCTCTGGTGGCCGGCTGGGATAGCCGTTCCCCGGGGCGGGGGGCACTGCAAGCAATAAGATTTGTAGTAATAATGTCTGCTTCGATGGCAGGGGCTCTCGGGGCTCAGGGCTGGGTGAGAATAACCCCGCTCCCCATGGGGGCTCGGTCTGGCATGGGATGGGGGGGGGGGGGGGGGGGTGGGGGGGGGGTGTCTTGGCCTGGGGATGCCCAAGGAGACATCCCCAGGGATGCAGGAGGTGGGGGCTGCCATCACCCCCAGGGAACCACCCCCCCCCCCCCAAAGCGGCTGGGTTAGGGCAGGTAGTTACTAATAGCAAACTCCCGCTAGCAAACTGCCGCAGTGAGCAGCTGCCTTTGGGGCTCCTGTGCTTCCTGCGGGTATGGGTGAGCCAAGGGAGCGCACCGCTGTCGCCCTTAAAATCCCAGTGCCGGCTCCAGAAGGTCATTTACTTATTTGCTTGCCATTCTGCAATTTTTATTCTCCTTCTAGGGGGTTCGAGGTCATTTGGTTGTTTTTTCCTAAGTGTGTTTGGATTTTTCTTCTTTTTTAACCCCTTTTTGCCTGGAAGTGTTTGCTGGCTGTGCCCCCCGCCCTGGCTGTCTGTGTGGGGCAGCGTCAGCAGGATCATTGCTGCTTTGATGGTGATGGGTCCCTGACTTTGGAGGGTGGAGCGGGGAGCGCTGCGGAGTCCTGGCCCTGCAGGACCCCTCGCCAGCCCCACGCTTCCTTCGCCCTTGGAACAGGTGTGTGAAAAATAAAACAAGAAAAAAAAAAAAAAGAAAAAAGAAAAAAGAAAGAAAAGGAAAAAAAACCCCAACAACAACCCAGTAATATTTTCTTAAGATGTTCAACGTTTAAATTTTATCTCCACCCCGATGGCAAATGTTTTTCCTTCATCTGTGTCTGCTTCCCTGGGAGAGTTTTGTTTCTCTGTTTGTTTCTATATGAATTTTTGACACTGAGCTGAAAAGTCCTCCTGTCCGGTACTGTATGTTTGAGCCTAAGCAATGTGAACTGTACAGACCAGCGGTGGGAAATGGGAGCCGGTGACTGCGCCTGGGAGAGCCGTGGCTTGGGACGGCATTCCCGGTTGCTCTGGGAGCGGGAAGTACTGCGTACCGAGTTGGGAAAATGAACTGTCTGCTGTGAATTCTCGGTTGGAAATGTGGAGAGGGGTTTCCATTAGATAATGTTTACATACCTCACCTGACAAACCTTTGAAAGTGTATATAAAAAAAAAAATAAAATTATATTGTTGCTTTAAATCAATATGTATAGCTATAAGAGCTGGGTCATTTGAACTTTGAATATGTATCAACTCTCTAAATGTTGGCATTTTGTGAACTCTGTGCTCCTGTCTTTTATTTCGTCCTGGCCTATGGAAGAAGTTGTGTTCTTGTTCCAGGTAAAAGGTCCCTGACTCAGATCTGAACTCCTCAAGGATTCCCACCACCTTGTTTTCTTTTCTTCCTCCACTGTCGATATTCACCCTACGAGCTTTCTAAAGGTCCGTATTTTATTGCAGCTTATTAAACGTTTCTTTGATATCAGCGTTTGTTTGGTGTGATAACTGGGGAAGGGCAAAGGTGAGTGAGTGCGTGGGGGACACACACCACAGAAACACAGAATGGTAGGGGTTAGAAGGGACCTCTGGAGATCATCTAGTCCAACCCCCCTGCTAAAGTAGGATCACCTAGAGCAGGTTGCACAGGATCGCATCCAGGTGGGTTTTGAATATCTCCAGAGAAGGAGACTCCACAACCTCTCTGGGCAGCCTGTTCCGGTGCTCGGTCACCCTCAGAGTGAAGAAGCTTTTCCTTGTATTCAGTTGGAACTTCCTGTGTTCCAGTTTGTGCCCGTTGCCCCTTGTCCTGTCTCTGGGCATCACAAAGAAGAGTCTGGCCCCTTCCTCTAGACATCCACCCTTTAGATATTTATAAGCATTAATAACATCCCCTCTCAGTCTTCTCTTCTCCAGGCTAAACAGCCCCAGCTCTCTCAGCCTTTCCTCATACCAGAGATGATCCAGTCCCCTGATCATCCTTGTAGCCCTCCACTGGTCTCTCTCCAGTAGTTCCCTGTCTTTCTTGAATTGGGGAGCCCAGAACTGGACACAGAACTCCAGACGTGGCCTCACCAGAGCAGAGTAGAGGGGGAAGATAACCTCCCTCGACCTGCTGGCCATGGTCTACTTAATGCCCCCCCGGGATACCACTGGCCTTCTTGGCCACGAGGGCACATTGCTGGCTCATGGAGAGCTTGTTGTCCACCAGGACTCCCAGGTCCTTCTCTGCAGTGCTGCTTCCCAGCAGGTCAGCCCCTAACCTGTACTGGTGCCCAGGGTTGTTCTTCCCTAGGTGCAGGACCCTACGCTTGCCCTTGTTGAATTTCATACGGTTCCTCTTTGCCCAGTTCTCTAGTCTGTCCAGGTCTCGCTGAATGGCAGCGCAGCCTTCGGCCGCTCCTCTCACCTTAGCATCATCAGCGAATTTGCTGAGCATGCACTGTCCCCTCGTCCAGGTCATTGATGAATATGTCGAATAAGACTGGACCAAGCACTGGCTGGCACCAGGCTGGCACTCTCTGGGTGGACCCCCCCCCTTTCCGGAGGGGGGGAATATAAAAGCCTGGGTGGGATTTGAGTGCTCCCATGCTTAAATCTGAGCTGGCGGTGCCGCTTTCTGCAGCAGCTTTGTGGCATGAACAGTCCAACCCCTCAGTGCTGCCAGGCCCCCTCTTCCCTTCCCCAAAGAGTTAGAGGTGCCCAGTTTCCCCCCCCTCAGCTGTCCCATCCCCGCAGCAGACACCTGGCCCTTTGGCTTCTCACGCTGCCCCACGCACGACCCACGCAGCCATGGCTCCTTTTGCACGGGGCTGCAGGGATAACCCCGGCTCTCCTCAAAGATGAGCCCTCAGCCCGAGGCTGCACGTCCCGGCACCTCCTGGATGATGCTGTGGCCAGAAGAGGTGGCTAGGGCTGCTGCAGGAGTAGCAGGTCGTCACCCATGGCAGGACCAACTCTCCCCACCCTGTGCCACCTCCTCGTACACCCAGCAGCTCCTGAGCACCAGCTGCCCCCCTTTTCCCCACCAGGAAAGAAGAGGCCAAGCCTCTGAATGAATAAATGTCATGTTCACATGGAAGACAACATAGACAATACCAAACATCTCCTAAAACAATACAGCCTCTGCCAGCGGAAGGATGCTGAGCGCCTCCCTCGCCAGCCTAGTACAAACCAGCGTCTTCAACAGTGACACACACAAACCCCACGGGCCAAACAAAGCCACCGTCATTTTCCTGCCCAGTAGCATCTGTAAACAAAAAGAAAACATCATTTGTTGACCCCGAACATATAAAAATACTATAACAAAATGAAATACAAATATATATTAGAATCTGTAAGTATTCTGTATAAAGAGATACTTTAGCGGTTAGCTTACAGCAAGAACAGAAACACAACACAACCAAGCCCTGGCCGGGCCACGGGCAAAATGAGACACATCCCGGCTCCTCTGTGCGGCAGAGGGGGCTCCTGTGGAGAGGGTGCTTGTGGCAGAAACACATCCCCATGGTGGTGGGAATGTCCTGGATGCCGGTGGTGAGCAGGGGCGGTGATGGCACCCACAGAGCTGGCTGTACCCAGTGGAGATGCCCGGAGCCCGGCTGCAGCCGGCGGTGCAGACCTGAAGCTGATGTGCTGGAGCGGTGAGATGGAGGAACCGGGGGCTGCAGCCCTGGGATGAGTTTGTCGGCCCAAGTGGTTACGCACTGTCCAGCTGTGTGCGGTGTCCTAGGTCAGGCCCCCACCATCCTTGATCCCCGTGGGCATAGAAGCGATGCTGCAGAGGTCGGGTGTGTGTGACACCAGCACAGGCTCCCCATGCTGCACCGGTGCTGCCCCTGCTCCCACGCCAGCACAGCGCATCCAGTGTGGGCTTTGAGGGGTGCTGCCCGGGCACCAGCACCCAAGTCCAGGAGCTGGTGGGACCTGTCCTGGCAGTGGTGCTGGCTCCAGGCTTGGGCATCTTCAGCCTCTTCAGCCGGCCCCAGCACCCACAAGGCTGAAGCTCCAGCACTGGGGCAGCCTCCTGACTGGCTCGCTGCACCAGGGGGACATGGGGCACCTCTGTTCAGCTGCAGAGCTCTCCCCAGGGCTGAGCCTGGAGGAAAGGGGTTCCCATGCTACCCCGTACGGCTCCCACCTCTGAGCAGAGCCACCTGGCTGGGCTGGGGGCATTCGGGACCCCCTCTGCATTAACGACACAGTGCTGGACCACGGAGTACTGGTACCCCCCCAGACATCTGTGCCCCACTGCCCATGACCCACTCAGTGCTCCTGGGACCACCCTGGTCCTAGTCCACCCAGCGTGGCCTCAACGCCACCACGCTGGGCTGGAGCCATGCCCCATGCACCCCAGAGCCCATTCGGCAAGCACAGCCCAGGGGTGCTACTGGTGGGTCAGGCTGTGACCGTGGAGCTGGTGACATTATTTGGGGTGCTCTGGGCTCCAGCACCCCAGCCATGGCACCAGGGAGCTGCTCACTGCAGCTGCCATCAGGGCAATGGAAGGTCCTCAGCAGGGAGGCCAGGGCTGCCGGAGGAGACGACAGGGAGCCGGGCTCTGGGCTCGCCAGGCTGTGCAGCCCTCTGCCAACCCCGGCTTGCCACGGCCCGCGAGGCTCTGCCACATTAGGCCCCTCTGCTCCAGCCCCAGGTGTTGGAAAAGCCCCCGACTTGCCCGGCTGGATGCAAGGGATGGGGCTGCCAGGGAGGGGACATGCAGGGGGACACCGCACTGCCCTCCAGGGCTGCACCAAGGCGAAGGCAGAGCACCGCAGGGAGCAGAGAGGGAGCAGCTGGGCAGAGTGCCCACCCCGTATCCACACATCTGTGTAGCTGCAGTTCTTAAAAAAAATTCTCTATCTACACATTTGCTTTGTTTGTGGGGTTGTTTTTTTGTTTTTTTTCTGTTTTGTTTTTTTTTCCCCCCAACCCTCTAGATGCAACAGCTCTACCCTCTGCCGGGCTCCTCCAATGCAGCTGCAGTTCGGGAACACCCGGACAACAGCACCGTGGCTGCAGGGCAAAGCGAGGTCCTTGGCTCCGAGGGGGGCTCCCCGCCGGCTCCCCGCCTCTCCGGGGCCGGTGGCCGCTCACAGGCACTGGCTGCAGCCGCACTTGCTGGGCTTCTCCACTTCCTCCACGAAAGTCGCACCATTGCTGCACTCGAAGGCATATTTCCTGCGCCTGAGTCGCAGCTCGGTGCAGCAGCCAGCGCCGGGGCCACCACAGGACCCCCGGCATTCCACCCAAGCCACTGGCCGCGTCGTCTGGCAGATGGCGTAGCCCCGTTGCACCTGGTGGTAGTCCCGCACCGGCTCCCCACGGCACTCCGGCTCTGCAGGACAGCGATGCTCAGCCCGGCGTCCCGGTGTGGGGCTGCCCGCCCTGAGCACCCACCTCCCCAGAGCCTACCTTGGTCGCAGAGGGCTCCGGCATAGCCGCTGTGACACTCGCAGACGGGCTGGCCGCCCGGGGTGAGGCGGCAGTGGCCGTGGACGCAGGGCCGCCGGCGGCAGGGGTCGGGCGGCTCGGCAGGCTGGTTGCAGAGGGCGCCCTGGTAGCCCTCACGGCACTGGCAGCTGTAGGAGAGGGCGTCGAGGGGCAGGCACAGCCCATGCACGCACCTGCGGGCACCCAGCGCCGTCAGGCACCCACCGGCACGGCACCAGCACACATGGCCCACCAGCAGAGAGCGTGGCAGGGCTCAGCACCCGCACAGCACCGGCACAGTATTGCACAGGGAGCGACATGGCGCTGCCGTGGCACAGCACTGGTATGGCACAGCCGTCCTGGCACAGCACTGCCACAGCAGCAGTGTGGCTCTGGCACGGCACCACCGCAACGGTACAGCCCTGGCACGACTCAGTGCTAGCGGCACGGCATGGCACCGGCACTGACCCGGGGTGGCGGACAGCCAATGGGAGGGGAGAGCAGGGCAGGCAGTGAGGAGGGACAGCCAATGGAGAGGGCAGGGATGAGCGGGGTGGCCAGTGAGGGGCAGCCAATGACAAGGCAGCCAATGAGGAAGGGGCAGCTAACGAGCCGGTGGAGTGGGGCAGTTGTGGTGGGGCACCCAGCAAAGTGGGGCTGCCAAAGACCCAATGGGGTACATGGATCACTGTGGGGCAGCCAATGGGTCAGGGCAATCGCTTTGGGGCAGCCAATGGGGCAGTGCTGTTGCTTCAGGACAGCCAATGAGGCAGATGGGTCACTGCGGGGCAGCCAATGGGGGCAAGGGCATTGCTGTGGGGCAGCCAATGGGATGGGGGCACTCACTTGTGCCCCTGGCAGGGGCCGTCGCGGGGCTGGTCGCAGTGGGGCCCGTCCCAGCCAGGCTCGCAGTGGCAGACGGGACCCTGGGCGCCGGCAGGCTGGCAGATGCCATGTAGGCAGTAGAGCTTGCGGCAGGGCTCACAGCCCGGCACCACCCCTGGCGTCATCCGCGTCTTGGTGAAGTCCTGCAGCTCGTTGTTGATGTAGAGGTTGCGGATACACCCGTGGAAGCTGGTGCCGTTGAGGAGCTGCCAGAGGCGGAAGGCGGCTGAGTTGACGTCCACGGGCATCCCTGGGGAGAACAGGGCTGTCAGCATGCCTGGCTGCCCCCCGCCATCCCCCTGGCCCCTGTCCTACCTCCCACGTAGAGAGGGGCCTCGCTGTTCAGTGTGTAGTGCTTGCCCGAGTTGTCCATGGTCATGGGGCTGCCACCATCAATGGAGAGATTCACCATCTGGTCAAAAGTCACCAGCTCCACTGTGTGGAACTGTCCATCATTGATGGTCTCGGCGCTGGTGAGGAAGGTTGGGTCAACAGGGAGCCACCCCCAAAGCCTGTGCAACGGGGGTGGCGGCCCGGTGAGCGGGGAAGGGATGGCAGGTACCTGTAGATGGCTGAGCTGGGGTGGGTGCCAGGGTCGTAGCTGACCCTGACATGGCCCTGGTACAGCTCCACGGCCATGTGGTCGCTGTCGCCGTTGTACAGTAGGATGCCGTTGCCTTCAGCCGTGGAGACCTGGCAGGGGGAGAGGTGGGAACCCATCCACATCCCTGGGACGACACCCCCATGCCACCCCCCACTGACCCCACATCCCCCCAGCCCTCACCTGCAGGGTGATGTTGGCCCGGGGCCAGTCCTGCAGGTCGGTGAACTGCAGGTATGTGTCACGGTCCACGAAGTTGACGCTCAGTAGCTTCTCACACTTGGGGCCGCCGAAGCCGGGCAGGCACTGGCAGAGGGCACGGGTGCCCCGCTCCACGCATGGGGCCCCATTCTGGCACTCAGCTCGCTCGCAGAGGCCGGGCTGGCCAGCGGCACGGGGTGGCATCTCGCAGAGCTGGCCACTGCGGAGCCAAGGGTGCTGCTGGGCACGGGGCTGGGAAAGCACCTTACCCACTGCCTACCGCCCCATGGGGCTCTGACAGCACCACCCTGTTTTGGGGTCCCCAGGGAGGTTCTCTAGCCAGCGGCATCAGAGGGATGCTGAACCCTGCCCTGGGGTCCCTCCACAGAGATGCTGGCTCCCTTCAGCCTCCATCCCTGGAGACCCACACCCCCAGCCCCACTCCTTCCTCTTGCATTGGGCTGGATGGATGGACGGACGGACATGAGTCAGGACCGGTCCCTCTTGCACAGTGACATGTAACCACCCCCATGACCTCCCAGTGCCCTCCCATCTTCCTGGCTGTACCTGTAGCCCTCGTTGCAGAGGCAGGAGTAGCCATTCACCTCGTCCAGGCAGCGGGCGTTGTTCTGGCACCGGTGGTCCTGGCAGTCGTCGAAGTCCTCGCTGCAGTTGCTCCCCACATAGCCGGGCGCACATTCACACCTGGGGCAGGCAGGGGGCTCACGGCCGCCCCTTCCTTTCCCGCCTGCTCCTCCCGGCGTCCCCCTCCCCGTGCCCCCTCGCCAGCCTGCCAGCTGCAGCCTCCCAGAAGCAAACACCCATCCCGCTGGACAGACAGGAGAAAGCAGCTTGGAGATGGGGGGCTCACCTGGGCCCCTGGCTGGTGGAGATGCAGGTGGAGCCATGCTGGCATGGGCTGAGCTCAGCTGAGCAGAAATCCGGTGGCTGCTCGCAGAAATCCCCTGTGAGACAGAAAAGGGGGTGCCAGGGGGTGCCCAGCCTGCTCCCTGCACAGCTCCAGGAGCAGAGGGCATCCCTGGACCCCGCAGGGCAGGAGGAGCCCACGGGGGGGCTCAGCTCAAGGCAGGGAGCTGTCAAGCCCGCAGCTCGCACTGCCACGGGCACAGAGCTCTGCTGTGCCAGAGGCAGCTCGTGCCCCAGAGTAGACCAGAGACCACAGTGAGGGGCAGCAAGATGGCAAGGAGAGGAGCTATTAGCCTTCCCAGGTGGAAGGGAGAAATGCTGGACACATCCCCCTGCCAGGCCCATGAGGTTTGGAGATGGCTAGCCCTCATTGCGGGTACCTGTGTAGCGGGCAGGGCACAGGCAGGTGTAGTTAGTGGCGCTGGGCACGCAGGAGCCCCCGTTCTCGCAGCTGTGCTCCTTGCAGGGGTCACTGGTGCTGTGGCAGCTCGGGCCCTCAAAGCCCACCGGGCACAGGCACCTGCCATGGGACATGCGGCAGCGTCAGAGGGTGGGAAATGGAGCGTTTTGGGGTGGTTCCCTCAAAAATGCAGGCACAGGACCTTGGTGCAGAGCATGCATGCCAAGAGGCTCCGGGAAGCAGGGTCCGGTGCCCCCTTGCTAAACACCGGGCGCAGGGGAGGGTGGCATCCACCATGAGGATGCTAAGTTGCCATGACAACGGGCTGAGAGGCCACTCAGCGCGGGGGGGCCAGGCGGCTGTGCATCCCACCTCCTCGCCCCCGGCCTGCCTCTATTTTCAGCCGCTAATTGCACCCCAGTTCCCAGAACAGCTGAAGCATTCGGGGTAGCGAGGGTTGCGCAGGGGCACAGCAGCCCCGCAGGGAGCGACAGTGACCCCAGGGCCGCATCCTGCCCCATCCCGCACAGCCAGCCCTGCTGCAGCAGCCGGATCCCAGCCCCAAATCCCACTGCCCTCTGCCTCCCCACACCTCCCATGGCAGTGGGACCCCCTCTCCCCCTGACACCCTCAGCCCAGAAGCCTGCAGTGCTGGGGGGCATGGGGAAGTGGAGCCAGCGCTCAGCCTTGCTGGCAGTGTGCTGGCAGGAGGCGCGGGCAGGGCTGCAGAGAGCAGGCAGCATGGGCTGGAGCTGCCAGGTGAATGCAATATGCCAGCTACATGCCCAAGGGAGCACGCAGGAGGGGAAGGAAGCATCCAACTTTATCTCTGTGGGATGCTGGCGCTTCACACCACTGCCCAAACATCCATCTTCTGTGGGCTCCCATCCGGCACTCACCTGAAGCCAGCTCCTTCCCCCTCCTGGGGCTGGCAGGTCCCCCCGTTGGCACAGGGGTTGGAGGAGCAGGTGCTGAGCGCCACCTCGCAGTCCCTGCCCTGGGAAAGGAGGGAGAGGTGGGAGCGAGGAGGGTGCCACAGCATCGGCTTCCCCTGCCCCGTCCTGCTTGGCAGGGCACTGCGGTGTGCGGGGAGGGGGGACGGCCCTGCAGGCAGCGAGCCCCGGGGGCGCAGCAGAGGCCTTGTGCTTCCCCCTTCCCCTCTGCAGGGCTGGGTCCCCCCAGGCTGGGGACCCCCCTGGGACCAGGGTACCTTGTAGCCGCTGGAACAGGTGCAGCGGTAGAAGCCGAGGGGGTCATTGTGGCAAGTGCCCTGGTTCTGGCAGGGGCTGGAAAGGCAGGGGTTGCACTTGGCCTGGACACTCAGGGCAGGTGGACCTGCGGGACAGGAGGCATGGAGATGATCATGAGTGGGAGGAGTGATGGGGAAGTGTCCGTTTGTGGGCACTGACATTGGTGGGGGAAGAGCCCCAGTCATGGCTGGGAGCAGAGCCTGCCCTGCTGAGGGGTTGTACACCATGCAACGAACAGCCACGAATTTGCTCAGTCACCGGGGACATGCCACCAGCCAGGTAAGGGGACAGAAGCATCCCAGTCACCCTCCTCCACAAGGCAGCTCAACAGATGAAATGCTGGAGTCTCCCAGACTCACAGAGCATCGCCCAGCTGGGCGTGGGGCAGGAGGCAGCCCAGCTCCCCACGGTGCCTCCTACTCTGCCTGAGGGCATGGATGGACAGACAGCGTGGTCACTTCTCACCTTGGCACTCAAATTTCTTGGCAGGGGTGGTGAGCAGAAGCTTGCCTTCCATGTCGGGGGGCCCAGCACAGCGGGCGATGCCTGGCTCCTTGTACCCAGTCTTGACCCAGCTGGAGAGCCAGCGCAGGTTGCAGCTGCAGTACAGGGGGTTGGCCCCGATGGCTCTGCAGGGGGAGGAAAGGCAAAACTGTACCCCCTGCCCCAGGCAGGGAACTGTGCTCAGAGACCTTGGGTACGGGACAGGACTTGGTCACTTGGCTGGGCTGCCTCCATCTCCAGACCAACCAGATACTGCCCACAGTGGGAGGACCAGGGCACATGCTCAGCCCCTCTACCGGTGCCCAGTGGATGACCCTCCTGCCAGCCCCACAGCCCATGCAGTGCCCCGTGGCTCCGTGTTGGGGCTCTCCTCTGGCTGCCTGCACAGAAATCCCCAGGGGTCCCTCTCCAGCACTTAAGCAAAGCACCTTGGGGCTGTGCAGAAACAACAGGACCATCGCACGGGAGCTGCGGGGCCAGCCTGGGGTCTGCTGTGCAAGCCTGCAGGGCAGGGACACAGAAGTGGGCTGCTGGGGACAAACAGCAGGTGACAGCCGGAGCCCATGGGCACAGTACTGGGGAAGAGCAGGAATTGCTCTGAGAGAGTAGGAGGAGGAGGGAGGGTTGCTCTGCTCCATAGCAGGGCAGGGATGACATGGGAGACTGAGGGGTTTGATGCATCTTTGCATCCTCCTTCACTGCAAAGGTCAGCGGTGATGGAGGGCTGGTGCGATCGACACCTGTGACGAAGGAAGAAGACGGCAGCCCAGAAGGCAGGCGGCAGGGACGGCAGATCTGCTGGGGCTGACAAGCCGGTCCTACTGCACCGACAGCGCCGGCTGGTGACACAGCTCAGCCCTGCGGGAACTGGCAATGCCAGCTGGGAGTGGCAAAGGCAGCACCGTGCTTCAGCAAGGGAAATCGGTGAAGAGCCAAGCAAGACCAGACCAAACAGTTTAACTGCTGCTCCCAAAAAATGCAGGGAGGCCAGGTCAGGAATCAAGATGCTCTCCGCAGGCTGGAGGAACAGCCTCAGACCCCCGGGATGCCAGGAGCAGGACCAGACACTGGCAGGCGGGTGGGAACAGCTTAGCAGGGACAGGGAAGGGACCAAAAAGTCACTGTGAGCAAAGCTGAACCCCCACCCCAGGCAGTAGATATGGGGCTGCACTCCTGGGTCTCCCTCAAAGAGGGGCTGAAACACTGGCACCGGCAGGAGGATGCTTAATGACACGTTTGGGGGTGCTGCTGCAGGGAAGCACCCTGGCAGGAGGCTAACAACAGACTGGCATGGGTCAGAGCAGCCCCTGCCAACCCACGGCCATGCCAGCACCTTGCATGGCTTGACCTGCATGTTAGGGGACCTGGGAGACCTGGTGGGGTGGGGGGGACTTCATGCCACCTCTAGCCAGGACCACAGAGTCATCCACGCCTGGACCTGTGAGCTGAGCAAGGGGAGGGCAGGCATGGCACTGCCCGACAAATGTTGCCCAAATACCAGCCCAGAGAAGAAGATAAGAGGCAGCTCAGCCCCTAGAGAATCTGGGCTCAGCCCCATGGTTTTTAGAGGTCTCCGGAGCCTGCGTCCAGCCCTGGGCCCTGTGGAGTGGGACATACTCACAGGTGGGACAGGGAGGTGACGTCTGCAAAGATGCCCTCGGGGAGGCTGGAGATGTCATTGCCATGGAGAGACCTACAGAGAACAGAGGGTCCTGTGATCCCCACGGCTCCAGGGTGCGCAGCAAGGGCCACAGCCAGCTGGGCTGCCCCCACCCCACGGGTCCAGGTGGGGGTGGCAGAGCTGGACCCCACCGCACTGTCACTGTTGCAAATGCACCATCAGCTCTGAGAGGCTGATGCATCTCCCCTTGCTCCTCCTGCAGCCTGTACCCTGCCTGCTTGCACCCAGCTCCAAGCTGGCACAGGGGACACAGGCAGCAGCAGAGAAGGGGCCAAGCAGGACTGGGGGCAGGTACTTACAGCAGCCGGAGGGAGCGGAGGCCCTCGAAGGCCAGCGGCGGGATGCACTGCAGGGAGTTGTAGCTGAGGATCCTGTGGAAGGGAAGGAGGAGGCAACGCAGCACCAGGGGCACCACCATGTGTGCTGCTAGAAGCCCACCCTGGGCTGCATGATCCCCCAGCCACTCCATACAAGAGCTCCACCTCAAACCACAGCTTCATCTAGGTGGAGAGGGGAGACCCCGGTGTCCCCAGCACCCCCCATCTTTGGGGTCCCCTAGGAATAGCCCCCTGCAGCTCAGCTGGGCTGCAGCCTGGCATGGCATGCGGCAGGGACTGCACTTACAGGGTGGTGAGCTGGCTCATGTTGGTGAAGGAGGAGTTGCTCAGGGAGCTGATCTTGTTGTTGCTCAGATCACTGGAAAACAGAAACCCCAGGGGCTGGAGCCAGCTGGGCCCCGTCCCCCATCACTGCTCCCCCACACTGCTCATCTGCAATGGGGTGCGAACAGCAGCATAGCACGGCCTCCAGGTGAGCAGCAGGGCTGTCACACAGGGTGCTGGCAGCAATGCCACTGTCACCCTCTGCCTCTGAGCATCACTGCCAGCCAGCTGTGTCCCGGTGCGGAGGGGGGACACAGAGGGCTGTCAGGGGTCCCTGCACACTGCCAGGCCCTTCCTCAGGATCATCCACCACGGGGACAGCCCCTGTCCTCACCCACAGGTCCCAGCGGTGGAGACTGGCTGCCTGGGCTCCTGCTCCCGGCTACTTACACAAGCTGCAGGTACTTGAAGGTGGAGAGCTGCCCTGGGACCTGAGTGAACTGGTTTCCATCCAGGTAGCTGCAAGGAAGAGCAAAAGCACCTCGGAGTGGCAGAGAAGCGGGAGGTCCCTCCCCCTGCCCTCCTGTTCCTCCTGTACAGACATCCCCACGGACTTTGGGCTGCAAGGAGCATCTCCAGCATCACCTCCCTCCTGGCACTCAGGGCCTGCGGGGCTACTGGGGGACCCCTCAGCTGGTGGGGGAGCCAGCGTACAAGCACATTAGCGTGCCCGGGGGTTCTGCGTGTGGGTCCCCAGGAGCAATCTCCCAGCAGCCTGCGCATGCGAGTGCAGCCAGCCATGTGCTGCGTTTACACATCCAATGTGAGCGTGGGCGGACGTAACCGTTCCCAAGGCATGTGTGAGAGAGTGCGGAGGATGTGGGGAGAGGAGGGGTGTGCGAGACAGCGCAGGGGTGTGAGGGGGTGGTATACATATGCATGTACACAACCAGTGTCTACGCACCCTGCACACAGGACTTGCTGCTGTCCCCCATCCCAGATGGGTGCAGAGCCCCTTTCGCAGTGACACACACATCCAGACCCACCACAGCTCCTTGGGCATCTCCCTGACACCCGTGCTGATGGGTGGCTGACCCCAGGCAAAGCACATCCCATTGCCCATGTGCTCGGAGCTGGGGCTGCCAAGAGCATCCCTGCAGCCACAATGAAAGGTGACAGCAGAGAGGGGCCGGGGAGCTGGCAGAGGCAGGGTGGCTCCATCCCTGTCGCTCACGGTAGGCTACCAGGGACCGCAGAGCCCTGGACTGCATGGCTGCCTGGGGACCGCAGCTGCACGGGGTGGCTGTCCCGCGCTGCCCCCTCCCAAGGGCCAAAGAGCAGGGACCCGGCTGCTGTGACAACACCCCTTGCACATCACCCTGGATAGCCCTGAGTCAGCACCGAGACTCTTGCTGAGCCCCTTGCTGGGGTCAGGGCTGGACAGAGTGCCTTGGCTGGGTGGGGGGTCCTAATCCCCCTACCCATCCAGGATAGGGGTGTGGGTGGGTGCATCTCTGCCCCAACATCTGCAACCCCACAGCAGAGACCCCCACACACAGAGCCGCAAAGTCGCTGGCAGTCGGGGGAAAGCCTGGGCACCCGCCCGCCACTCACAGCTCTGTGACATTCTTGGGGATCCCCTTGGGCAGGGCCTTGAGGTGCTTGTTGCTGCAGCGGACAACGGTGTCGAGGCAGGTACACTCCTGTGGGCACTGGGGCCGGGGGATGCAGCTGGTCTCCTCCTGACCTGAACCAGGCACAGAGAGCCACACGTCACCAGAGCCCACCCTGAAGAAGGGGTTCAGCCCTGCAAATCCTCCTGAAATACCCGCCCTTCACCCGTCCCCCAGACACAGGCTAGAGGGAGAGGTGCCTGCGCCGAGCAGCCGGCATTGCTTCCCCTTCCCCGCCGCAGCGCTGGGCTCCTGCGGGAGAGGCGTCCCCGGGACAACCGTATGTTATCTCACACCGTTAGGAAAGGCGCAGGATGCAACCCTTCAGTCTTTGACATGGTGGAGGAGGGAAAGCAGAAGAAATGATGATTTGTTTGTAAATATTTTCCAGAGGGCTCAAAAGCTGTTCTAAATTAAAAAAAAAATTTAAAAAAGGCTTTTCTCTCAACATGCGCACTCCCCGCCTGCTCCGTCTGTCCAGCTCTGGCATGTGTGAGGGGCTGGGAAGGGAAGGATGGAAGGAGCAGGATGAATCCTGGTGGGGTTTGCCTACACATCTGCTCCTGCCAGCACCCAGGGCACAGCATGTGCCAACAGGGACCTGCCTACCCACAAGGGCCATGGGGTGCAGTGGGTGCTAACTCCTCTTCCGGCTTCAGAGCAGCTCGTGGGTATTTGAGTGCAGCCCTAAGGGCTGGGTACCAGGGAGGGAAACTCATGCATCATTAGGGGAGCACGTTAACGGGCTGAGGGACCCCCTGAGCTACCGGCTTGCCGCGGGGCACTGCCGAACATCCTGGGAGCAGGGGTGGTGCTGGGAAAGGGAGCGTGGTGTCAGCCCAGGAGAGGCAGCCCGGTTCCCCCTCACACCCAGCTCCATGGGGCCCGTGAGTTACCTTCCTCACACCTGAAGTCGGGGAAAGCCACGTCCTGGAGTGGAATCTGCCGGAGGAAGTCGGGGTTTTGGCACCGCGGGTTCCCCGTCACGATCTTCCTCTTGCGCAGCCAGTCCCCCAGCCAGGCCAGCTGGCAGTTGCAGTTGAAGGGGTTGGCAAGCAGGTTCCTGCACACAGGAGCGAGCACGAGGGCATCACCTGAGAGGCCACCAGGCAAGGGGACCCTCTGCAGCCCCTTGCTGCGATGGGGACAGCTTGGCAGCATCCCCCCTGGGGCCCAAGACGTACAGCGTGGAGAGGGACTGCAGCGTGTCAAAGGCACCCGGTGCGATGGTGCTGATCTGGTTGTCGTAGAGGGAGAGCAGGCGGACGTTGCGCAGCCCCGTGAAGCTGTCGTTGTGGATGCAGCTGATGCGGTTGTTCCTCAGCATCCTGTGGAGGGAAGGGGACGAGAGCACCTAACGACCCGGGCAGGTACCATGGGGAAAACCCACCTTGGCAGTGCCCAGGCTCTGCCCACTTCGCTGCCGGGCAGCAGGACGAGCCTGAACCAGACCCTGAGCGGCAAAAACCAACCCCTGCCCCGGCCAGTGGACGGGTAAGGTGCTCCTGAGCCAGGCCTGCAGCGATGCCAACAGCACCAGCCCGGCAGCACGGGCAGGGCAGGGGAGCAAGGAGCAGGGGCATCCCCGTCCCTGTGCCCATGGTGGAGGGGGGACTCACAGGGTCCTCAGCCCGTCTAGGCCCCTGAACATGCCGCTCCGCACCGACTCCAGCTGGTTGACAGTGAGGTGCAACTCGCTGACGGAGGATGCCCCCTCGAATGCCCCGTCCTCGATCTCAGACACCTTGTTGTTGCTGAGGTTGCTGAGGAGAAGGGAAAGCAGGCTGGGATGGGGGGCTCTGCCATGGTCTCATCCTGAATGCTGCCTCTCCCAGGTCCCAGCAAGCATCCCGTGATGCCCTCAGGGGACCCTTGGGTTGGGACATGCCCCCCATTTCATGCCCCAGGCTGCCCTGGCATCAGGACCCCCACACGTGCCTTCCCAGCCCCTGGGCACTCCCGATGGGGCTGTGCCTTCCCTATACTCACATCTTTTTCAGATGCGGGAGTTTCTTGAAGATGCCAGTGGCCTCCAGGACGGAGATTTCATTGTTGTTCAGGCGCCTGAGGTGGGTGGCAGGGAAAAGAGCTCAGGAGATGGCTGCGAAGGGCCTGGCACAGACCAAACCCTGAGCCAAACCCCAGTGCTGGCGATGCTCCGGCTGCAGGAGGGAAAGTGGGGTGGGAGGGAAGAGGTTCTTACAGCTCAGCCGTGGACTGCGGGATGCGCTCTGGGATCTTGGTGAGCTTCAGGTTGGAGCACTCGACCACACCAGATTCGCAGCGGCACTTGGGGGGGCAGATGACGTCGCTGTTGCACTCGCTGTTCAGCTGGTAATCCTCTGTCCCTGCACACCAGCGAGGGCAGCGTGGGCTCCCACAGGCAGCAGCATGGGGGCTGCACCTGTACCCCCCCCCCCCGATCCTCCCACATCCCCAGCCTGGCTCCATCTCTTCCCCAGCTCTCCTCATCCTAGCCGCCGCACACATATTACTCCTCTCCAAGCCCAAAGCAGCTTCTCTGCAGGGATATTTGTCCTGGGTACCCAGGCCACTGCACTGCCCACCACCCTCTCCCCCTCCCGCAACCAGAGCTGGACCCCAGGGACGTGTCTGTGCCCATCTGGATAGCAGCACGATGAGAGATGCTGGCACATCTGGGTACCCAGCACTTTTGTTACCGCAGCATCCGGGAACTCAGCAACCAGAAATGATGGGAAATGCAGCGTGGTTCTGCCAGGCTGGACCACAGGGCTCTGGCACAACCACCCCTGGCCCAAAGGACACCATGCACACACGCGTGTGGTTCCTCCTCTTACCTGGGATGAAATACTGCTCTTTGGCTGTGGAGAGAAAAGCAGATCAGCACCCCTGAGCACACAGACACCAGGCTGGGGCAGGGCTGAGGACAGCCATGCCGCAGGGCACCCATGATGGGGACAGGGACAACTCTCACCCGAGCAGCGAAACTTCTTGCTCTTGATCTGACCGATGCGTTTGTTGGCCAGGCGCCGGGGGCTGGCACAGCGGGCGCCGCTGGTCTCGATGGGGTTGGCACGGAGGAAGTCTGCCAGCCACTTCAGGTTGCAGTCGCAGACAAAGGGGTTCTGGGCCAGGTGCCTGCACCAGGGACAGCGGGTGACACAGTGCCGGGGGCAGCAGGTGACTGCCAGCTCCAGCCCCGGCTACCTGCCACGATGCTTCCCCTCCCAGGCACCCGCCCGCCCAGGCATCAGAGCTGGTGCAGACACTCACAGGGTCTGGATGGCCCGCAGAGAGGTGAAGGTGCCCTTGGCCAGGCTCTGGATCTTGTTGTCGTAGAGCGAGAGCAAAGAGAGGTTCTGCAGGTCCTGGAAGGTGTCTGCCCGCACACAGTTGATCTTGTTGGCATTGAGGAGCCTGGCAGGGAGGGAGGCAGGTGAGATCAGGGACCCCCTTCACTGCACCACGGGTGTTGGGTACCTCAGCCCCACTTCCTGGTGTCCCTGCAGAGCATCCCACCCAGCCACCAGCGCCTTACAGCAGCTGCAGGGCAAACAGTCCGCCGAAGACGCCCTTGGGGAGGTCCGTGATCTTGTTGCCGTACAGCACCCTGGGAGAGGAAGGCTGGCGTGAGAACGATGGGGGGACCGGTGTGGGGCGCGGTTCAGCGGGCACAGCGTCCGCCCCACCTCACCCCACACACCCTGGTGCAGGCACTTACAGGGAGTTCAGAGAGCGCAGTCCCTGGAAGGCATCGGGGGCGATCTCTGAGATCTGGTTGTTGCTCAGGTCTCTGAAACCCAAAGGGAGAAGGTGGCCTGGACCCCTCTTCTCTTGACCCATGCCCCCATCCTTCTGCTGGGTCCAGGGGACCACCCCCAGCACCCTACATACAGAGCTGGGGGTATCCGGGACCCCATCCCAGTGCTGCCATGTGGGGCACCCATGTCATGGCAAGTGCCCCATGTGTGTCGGAGTGGGGGGCTGCAGGTTCACTGCAGTGGACAGCAGGGTGAAGGGTGCTGCGGTTCGGGTGGGCTGGCGGGGGCTGCACACTTACATCCTCCGCAGCTTCTTGTAGGGGGAGAAGGTGCCTGGGGGGATGGACTTGATGCCATTGAGCTCCAGGCGTCTGCAAAGAGAAAAGGCAGAGATGAGGGCTGTAGGGCTGGCTGAGCCCCAGCACCCCATCGACAGGGCTGGGGGACTCCAAGATCCCCAGGCTTGCAGTAAGTTACCCCAACGGAGTGGCACCGTCACCCCACCAACAGCTTGTAGCCTGCGGTCAGGGCTTTATCCATTAGGGAGGGCTGCCATGGGTGGGAGAACCATGCTGGCTCCACACCCCCCCCCCCCCAGCACCCTGGGTCTGGGGGTGCCTGCTGCCTCCCATGTGCTCTGTGTGCCATCCCAGCAGGGGCTTTGCTCTGTAATTGGATTCCCCTAAGGAGATTATTTCTCTATTTACATTTTTAATGCAGCTAAATCCAGGGCTAAATCTGGGCAGCATGGGAGAAGGGCAAGGCATGCCGCCTTGCGGGGTGGCTGAGCTGTAGGGCTTGACCCCGCGTCCCCACTGCCTCAAGTCACCCAGAGCCCGGCAGTGACGAGGCAGGACGGTACTCACATCTCTGTCATGGTCTCGGGCAGGTTGGCGGGGATGGCTGTCAGCCCCTTGCCCCGACAGTCCACGATGCCGTTGCTGCAAGTGCACATGGCTGGGCAGGAGCCAGAGGACAAGCTGCAGAGCTGGGCACGTGCCAGGTCCGTTTGTCCTGCCGGGGAAGCAGCCAGAATGGGAGTCACGAAGAGCTGGGCCAGGCAGGTGGATGGCAGCACCCCAAGGAAGGGACCCTGGTGACAGCTTGGGGTGCTGGGACAGCTTCTGGCACCCCTGAGTGGGTGCACAAGGTCCTGCCTGGTGCGCCCCAACCCTGTGCAAAAGGCACGCAGCTCCAAGGGCACAGACGGATGCACCCTTTATCACACTGATAAAGAGGTGCTGTCCCCATGTTGTCCCCACACCAGGGACAGTGCTGACCTGAGCCGAGCCCACGGGGTGCATCCAGGCTCTGAGCTGGGGCACGTGGCAGGGAGTGGAGGTGGGCTGCATCGATGAGACAGGCGTTGTCTCCCCCACCCGAGTCCCTGCCCTGGCACCTGCCGCCTTCCATCCCCCTCACCGGAGCAGCTGAATTCGTTCTTCTGGATCTCGGCCACGTTGAGGCCACGGAGCTGGGCCGGAGCGGCACACTGGGTGAAGAGCCCGATGGTGGGGCGCTGGCGCAGCCACTGTGAGAGCCAGGCCAGGTGGCAGTCGCAGAAGAGGTGGTTGGAGTGCAGGCGGCTGCGGGCAGACGAGGCAGTCAGTGGCCGCGGGACGGGTCCTGCCCATCAGCCCCTGCCCTCCGGCTGCCCCAGCCTGGCTCATCCCAAAGGCTGGCGGCACACAGAAGGGGACACGGAGGAGGCCGAGAGCACCTGTGCCACTTGCCAAGGTCACCTCGCTTGGCAGTACTTGGGGATGCTCTGTAGGGGTGTCCCCTCCATGCTCTCCCCATGGAGCTGTTGTGGCACTGCTGAGCTGCCAGCACCGGCAGAGCCGGGGACATCCCACTCCAGCCCAGGGTGTCCCTCCCACCCCCATGGCCCCGGCACTCACAATGTCCGCAGCTTGGGCATGTGGTTGAAGCTGGACACGGGGATTGAAGTGATGTTGTTGTTATTCAGGGTCCTGCAGGAAGGCAGAGGGGAGCAGGTCAGGGCGGCCAGGCCATAAGTGGGAGCGTGAGATGGTCCAGGTGGCACCAAACCCCTGGGAGCACAGGGTGGATGGACAGAGAGGCGAGGGATGGGGACAGCCTAAACCCCTGGCAGGGTTTCTTCCCTCCACAGCCAGCTGCAGGCAGGTGGACCCCCTGGGGCAGGATCAGGCCCTGGAGCACAGCTCCACAGCAGAGGTACCAGACCCCTGCTCAGCCCCTCCTTGGGGCCAGGGAGAGACGGCACAACAGGAATGTTCCTGCAGTGCCTCGGTGAGCGGGGAGCACCCGGGGATACCCTCACCCCATACGGGGCTCGTGGGCTGGAGGCTCCAGCCAGCCCCTGGCCACTTACAGGACCTCCAGCCCCCGCAGGGCACGGAAAGCCCCATCCTCGATGCAGCTGATCTGGTTCTTGTCCAGTTGCCTGTGGGAGGAAGACAGAGGGAGCATTGCTGAGACAGAAAGTGACCGGTGGCTCCTGATGCCTCCTGCTGCCAGACCTGACTCCAAACTCCCATGCCACCCATGCCCATCGCTGCCAGGACTCACAGGTTCTTGAGGTCAGTGGCCCCACGGAAAGCTTTCCTGGGGATGGCCTGGATGAAGTTCTCGCTCAGGTCCCTGCAGAAGAAAGATGCAGGAAGGAAAATGAGCAGCGCCTGCAAAGCACCATGCCCCGTGGGACCAGGGCATCCACAGACAGGGTCATGCCCCGGCACTCAGTGATCCCCCAGGGGCTCTGGGAAACTGTAATTTGGCTTCAGGTCCTTGGTTGCCCACTGTCCTGCTGGCCATTCCAAGGCATGTCCGGCTCCATGCGAGGTGGCTGCAAGCAGCTGTGGCTCCCCATCACTGGTGCCCCGGCTCTGATAAGCAGAGCAGCAGGGCACAGCTCTGGTAAAACCCTCCATACTTAAATACCCTGTGACTGCTATAATTACAGGTCCCTGCTGATTAACTGGTAATTACACTTAGTGACTCCAGCAGGCATTCCCATGGAGCCTGCCCCGTACTTTAGAGGGCACAAATAATCGGGTCATTAATTACTTCATCACTACACAGCACCATCCATGTAATCACCCGCTCTGCAGTGCCGGGGTGTGCTGGGCCAGCACGGGCTCTGTGTTCACAGGGCTGGCAGCAGGTCAGATCCCCACCGTGCCTGGGCTGGCTTTTAACAACTATGGAGGCCAAAAATCTCACTGCAAAGTAGGGTCTGGATTGACCAGCTCAGCTCATCCCATCCTTAGGGGGACCTGCCTATCGTATTTGTGCCCCACGGCTCCCATGCTGCCCTTCCCTCTCCCACCCCAAGGGCCAGGAGCTCCTCCGAGCTCGGCAGGCACCTGCATTGCCGGCCACCAGCACCACCCTGCTCCAGCCACCCCCGGGGCAGGAGGCGAACCCCCAGCTCCCCCCTGGCACAGGGAAACTGAGGCATGACACAACATTTGTCCTATGTAGCGAGTCCATGGGCGAGTGAGGAGCAGGACCAAGGCATCCCGCGTGGATTAAGCACCCCTCAGCATTACACAGGCCACGGAGACACCCCCCATCCCAGCCCCGAGAGATGGTTCAGGGTGTGCCGGGATGCCAGCATGTCACACTTCGTGCTCACCAGCTCTGCTTCAACGTAACAAAGCCTGTTGACTACTGATATCCCACAGCAGTTGAGCTGGGTCAGGGTCGAAGCACAGCATCCACGCTCCTCCCCATGCCCCATTTCCTCCAGAAAACAAGCTCAGCATGGTCCACAAGCTGCTTACAAAAGACCTGGAGGTCTCCAAATAGACGCTTCACCCCAGCCGAAAACTTCACTGCCACGACAGGGAAATGGTCCCAGAGGGAAGCACCAGTGTTGCTTGCACAGATGCACAAGAAAAAGGAAAACTCAGGGACGGTGAGCTTCCCCAGACCTCCAGTGAGATGCCCAGTCAACCAAGGAGCTGCCATACGGTGCCAGAGCGATGGCCCAGCCCCTGCCCCCTGCGCACACAAAGTGTGCGCAGGGGGCAGGGGCTGGGCCATCGCTCTGGATCATTCCTGGGGAACCAAACCCGGCTGGCAAAGTACCATTGCTGGGGCAGAGAAAGGGAGATGCCGCCCCTGGAAGGACCCAGGTTCCCGCGGGGGGTAAAGTCCGACTCCCCTGCCAGCAGCCGGGCGCTCAGCAGGCGCAGTTTCACCGCTACCCGCGCGGCGGCACTGCCAGGCTGCCCTGCCCGTGCTGCCTGCTCTGCCTGCGCTGCCTGTTCTGCCTGGCCCCGCCCAGGCTGCTCCAGCCCTTCCCAGGGCTCAGGGTTGAGCCCGCCCGAAGGGATGGATGGTGGATGGTGGTCAGCTTGCACTCTCCAAAGGGGAAGGACCTGACGTGCAGCAACCCCCGCCACCCCAGATGGAAACACCCTTCCTCATCCTCTGCTGGGGATGCGATGAGTCCGGGGACCCCCAGGAACTGCACTGACCTTTCAGGAAAACGCAGCCTCGCCTCAAATCCCCTTTTCCCTTTTCACTCCTAGAAGAAGGAATCCCCTAGAAAACCCTCCGGAAAACCCCAGATGAAGTTCACTGCTCTTCCTAACAACGCAGTCAATGGATCATGCTCCTTTCCCTCTTGGCAGTTGCCTGTCCTCCAACATTAAACCGGTCGCAGCGAAGCCAAGTGTGGGAGCACCCACCACACTTTTGTGCTCTGCAACCCCTCCCAGCTCTGGTGCTGCCTGCCCGGGCAGCCCCTGCCTACAGCTTGTTTGGTTTCACCCATGGAAACCTTGCTTGTGCTTCTCCGCTTGCAGCACATGGGAGTCCCAGTGTGCCCGGGGAGTAAACCCAGGCGTCTGTCTGCAAGCTGCTCACTTACAGCTCACGAGGGAAACGCTGCTAGAAGGTTGCAAATGACTTTGCGAGGCTTCTCCCCTTCACAGCTTTTTATGACAGTCACCGATGAAGTGCTGCCGTTGGGGGTACCGAAGCCAAGAGGGACAGACGCTGGATGCGAGGGTTTCAGCAAGGCCCCGGTGCCGGGCATACGTTGCCGGCACAGTTACACAGCTGACGACACCAGGACAAACACATGCTTTGCCTGCGGGATCCTCGGGCCCCGGCATTGGAACAAGGCACGGCCCCTTCCCTCCTGGTGTTGCATAGCTCCCAGCTATGTTTGTGTTACACTTTGGCGCTGAAGAAACAGCAGATGGCACGGCTTCTCCTTGCTCCGCCGCGCGGCTTGCGGCACCCTTGGCAGCTGCACCAGTGCCACCTCGCACCCCGCCAAATACAAACGGGTTGCTGCCATCACGTGCAAAGTGTCAGCAAGTGACCACGAGCGCTGAGACGTCCAACAGCCCTGCTGGGGACCAGCCAGCCCACGGGCACAGACAGGAGGGGGAAAGAAAGCAGCCCCTGCCCTGTTGTCACAGCTGCCCTTTCTGCCTTTTCTGGTTTCACTTCCAGATATTTTACTAAAGCTCCAAGTTTAAGAGTTCCTGGTTAGTGAATTCAAGGGGAAGCCCAAGCAGCTGGCCCATCCACGGCACCACCCATGCCATGGGGACGCTGCAGCTGGAGTTTCTCCCCACACGGCACAGGGTGCAGAGGGCTCCTGGGGGTACAAAGGGGGAAGGATGATGAGGGGTGAGCTGGCAATGGGGGATACATAGCTTCCTCCCTGCGAGTGACAGAGGACAGAGTCAGACACCTGGACTGCTGGCACCCTGGGCAGACCCTGCAGAGAGGCTGCAGCACACCTGCATGCCCCAGCAGGAAGCTCTCAGCAGCCTGTCTGCAAAGCTGGGCTCCTGCTTGCTCCATGGGAAACCACTGCATTTCCACCCCTTCCTGGCTCAGCTCCATCCCAGACCTCTGCTGTCCCCAGGCTCATCTCCTGCAGGGGTTTCTCCAATCCATGGCTGTGCAATGGGGAGAAGGACGGTACCTGCTTTCCTTCCACATCCCCCAAAAGCCTTATGGCCAAACTACGTCCACGCAATCTCCCCCTGGCTGGGCAGCACAGAGGATCGCGGTGGTCAGAGACTGGGATTTTGAACACTTCCCTGCTCGGATCTTCCCCGCTGCTCTGCCCCACTGCGTGTGCATGGTGGTTGTTGGTGCACTATGTGCGGTGGGTCAGGAGGTGCCCCCGGCGCTGGTTCTCCTGGCAGCCAGCAGCCCCTGCCCCACCGCTGCCGGTCCCCGGGGAGCCTCGGCGAGGAGCCAGGCGCGGGGCACAGCTCCCCCGGGGGGCTGGCAGGGGCTCGGCAGCGGGAGCCAACCCCCCAGCGCGCCGCCCTGCCCAGCACTTAGCAGGGTGCCCGAGCAAAACTGTTCGACATCGCTTCCCAGTGGGGAGCCCACTCAAGCAAACAAACCCCGGCAGCCCTTAATCTTCCCGGCAAGAGCCCGGTGGGCCGGAGGGCGGGAGGGAGGGAGGGGGCCACAGCGGGGCTGCAGCGGCCGGGCAGGGAGGCCGAGGCTATTACCACGCTCTCATTCTCTCAGCTAATCCTGACTTCACACTTTAACCTGATTGAGCCTTGTTTGGCGAGCCGGCTCCTCGCGCGCCGTGTGAGGGGATTAGGGCCGGACGCAGCGGGGAGGTAATTGCTTCCCAGCGGCGCTGGCCCCGCGTCCTCCGAGCCCCCCGCCGCCTGCCAAGAGCGCTGGGGCGGCCTGGCAGCCCTCCGGCACGGCGCTCCCCTCACCAGGCAGCCTGGCTTGGCAGCATCACCGGGGCCAGCTCTGCCAGCGGTGCGGAGGTCTCGGCAGCGATCGGGGCACCTCTGTCCAGGAGAAAGTTGCAGCCCGTGTCATGTCCCGGCCAAGCCGGCGAGGGCTGTGGAGACACGCCATGGCAGGCGAGCGGCTTTCTGCCCTGGCAGCGCCCGCACGCCCAGGAGTGGCCGCTGGCTCCAGGCGGGTGAAGCGAGGGTGTTGCTGCTGTCTTTAATTTGTTTCCTCCCCAGCTTCCATGATGGAAGCTCAGTGGGCTCCCAGACCATCTCCTGCTCGCTGGGGCAGATCAAAGGCATTAACCCTTCAGCTGCTGCCGGGCTGTTGCTCTCACTATGAAAATGCACAACAGGTCCCTGCTCGTGGGTCAAGCCCTTCCCCCAGCATCTCTGCTCCACCGGCGCTGGGACCAGCCACCGCAGGCACCGGCTCAGCCACAGCAACCATCCGCCAAGTCTCGCGCAGACAGGGCAGATGCCTTTGCAAAGAAAACCGCACAGCTTGGGGCTGCACCAGCGTTTCAGGCTGGGATGGGTGCTCCCTGGATCCCAGCCTCGCCTCACTGGCACTGTGCCGGAGGAGACAGTGCCAGGGTGCAGCCAGCATTTCCCCAAGCCAAAGGGCCTGCCAGGGACTAACCAGCAGCTATTAAGCAGCCCGGTGTCCCTCGGGTCACCCCACATATGCTGTTTGTCCCAGCACAGCCTGCCCCGGGCAGAGGGATGGGCAGAGTTGGGGTTGCCCCACCGGCACGGCTGTTCCTGCCACCACCTCCACCGCCTGACAGGTGACAAGGGTGAGCACGAAGGGACAGAAAGACTCCTGCATTATGCAAGATCGATAGACTAATCAGCGCTCACATTACTGGCTGACAGCCCAGAGTCCCCGTGGGGGTTTTGCACTCCCATTTCTCGCTGCAAGGGGAGGAGTAGCTGCACCTACCGCTTGTGCCGGTGTCGGCACCCGCTGCCCCGCGCTGGAGGAAACAAGTGTTGCTCATGTGTCGCAGCTGCATGATCCGCTCGAGGTGATGGACACAAGTCCCCAGTGCTGCAAGGACCCAGCACCAAAGGAGGAGTGTCCTGGAAGGGAGCTGCTTGCCGGGGGTCAGGTGCAGCTGCCCCGCTGCTGCATTAGCAGGGTGCCAGGATAACCAGGCAGGGTTTTGTCCACCATGTCACCTGCCCCAGCCCCCAGCACTGGCACGAGCGGGGCCCCGCAGCCTTGTCTCAGGTTCAGGCTCCCGCGGCGTGCCCCCAGCATTACGTCAGGCTGTTTGACTTTTAATGGGCTCCGCTGCCCCAGCTGCCAGCACTGCTCCATCCTGGCCAAGGGGGACACGACAGACCTCCCACCCCTCCCACCTCACTCCACCATCCCCAAGGTCATGGCGAACCTGCGTGCTGCCTGCTACGATCCCGGCCCCTGGGGCTGGTAGTGTTTGCACAGGACAAGGTGGCATGGCAAAGTCTGATGCATGAGTGCAAACAAGCCAGGGTGCAGCATGGTGGGCTCAGCATGAGCCCCTGCCACTCAGCAAAGAGATCGTGGGGTCTCTGGAAATGTCACCTTGGCAGGGGCCAGAAAGGGAAGGCTCCAAAGCAGCATGGTGAGGAGGAAAGAGAACATTATTTGCTGCTTCTCAGAACAGCAGAACAAGGGATGACCGGCACAATCATGAAGGTAGACTTAAAATCACAGGTAAGAGTGACTCTTCTAAACAAGGTGTCATTAGTCTGTGGGACTTCTGGCTACAACCAGCTCAAAAGGGAAATGAATGGAAGAAAAGCGCAGAGATGCACCTGCAACACCATGCTGCTGCAAGAAACACCTGCAGGTGGATGCTCAGGAGCCAGCTTCTGCTGCCAGGAGACCAGCTGGGCACGCCCCTGGTAGCTGCTGCGCTGCCCAGTGCGGGCTGCCAGGTATGGCCAACGGCTCAGCCGCTGCTCAGCTGGCAGGGACTGGCACCCACCAAGGGTCACTTCTCCTGTCAGCCTGTTTTAGTGGGAGGTGGAGATGCACAACCCTTCTGCTCCCCAGAGCAGAGTGGGGAACGTCAACCCGGGGTCAGCCTGATGCTGGCACCCCCAACCCAGCCGCGGCAGGGTGCCAGGGTCCCCGCTCCAATATCTGTCTGCCACTCTTGTCCCTGCCCCTCCTGGCAGGGGCAGCGGGGACGGGACGACAACGGAGACACAGTGAGTCGGGGGGGCTGCTCCTGCGGCAGTTCAAGGGGGAACAGCTGGTTGCTGCGTGGAGCATCCCAGGCTGGGTGGCACGACACAGCCCTCCCCGCTGGCAGCCGGAGCGAGCACTTCATCAGGCAGCCCCAGCCGCCGACAATTACGTGCTGAGTAAATCGATGGGATATAATTGGACTATTAAGATCTCATTATCCTCCTGGCTCCGGGTGCCGCAGCCCGCAGTGTGCTGGGGGAGACCGCAACCTGCAGCCACAGAAACTGCCTGCCGACCCAGACAGCCTTGATGGGTACTGGGGACAGGGTGCACAGAGCAGAGACGGTACAGCTGGGACAAGGATGGCGGCAGCAACCTGTATTCAGCACAGGAGACATCTCTGTGGCACAATGAAGCGCTACACAAAGGCAGAGAGGTGTCCCTACAGGGGCCGTAGCGATGAGGAGATGCAAGCATCCTTCTAGCCACCACAGCAGCCTGAAAGCCACCACTGGCCTCTCCTGCCCTGTGCAGGGCTCATTGCTCCTGGGTGGCATGAGGAGTTTGGCCTCTATACGCGCTTTCATGCATGCCTCTACCCCAGCTGGAAAGCGGGGCTCATGTCCCCACCTGTGAGTTTTAGGGTCTCTATGTTCTGGGTCACACAGGCTGCCCAGCCCTGGGGGTCCCCTGCCCTGTGCAGGGACCCGTCATGTCCATCACCTCCTCACACGCCACCCACGTGCCCACACGTTGGGGGACTGATGTGATTATTCCTGGCCGTGGGACGGCCCTCCCGAAGGGACCAGAGTCCTTAGCACCCCTTGGCGGGCAGGATGACACACCAGGTCACATCCACCAAGGCCCAAGCAACAATAATCACTTCCTTTAGAAGTGCCCACATCCCCATCTGAGGTTTTTTGCAGTAATATTTCTCGTTATCTCAGCACCAGTGAAAGTGACGGATCACAGCTCATCCTTGCCAGGCCCATATATATAAGGACAAAACAATCCTTTGCTGGAGCAAGGCAACACACTGCTAGACATCATGATGTGACGATGAGCGTCTCAGACCACAGACCTTAGCGACACAAGCCTGATCAACAAATTCTGCCTGTCTGTATGCCATCACATACACACAGCAAAGAGTAAAGGTGAACACTGCGAGACTGGGGAGCAATGTCTCACACCGCTCCTCTGCCAGGAAAGGCTTCCCAAAGTGCTGTGCTGACCCCAGGCTCACAAAGCTGGAGAGGTTTGTTGCTTGGACAGCCGAGCAGAGCATGTGTAAACATACGCTCATGGCAACAGTGAGTGAGAAGAGTCTCAGCCCCAGCACGGTGGTGCTGATTTAGCAAAACATTTCAGGGCATGCATAAATCTCAGCAGCTTCAAAGGGACACTGCTGATCCACACCATGACCCGGGCCATTGTCCTTACCGGAGCACCAGTGACCGACATCAGCTGGTATCACCCGGTGGTGCCTGCGTACGCCGAGGGGGTGCACCAGGGATGCCGAGGCACATGGGTGCATGCACCGCAGTTGACACCAGCGGTCCCGCATTTGGACACAGGGGAAGATGGGAGACACACAACGTCTATCGTGAGCAGGATGACCTGCTCGGGGAAGGCATTTCCATGAGCTGGGCTCTGCAGAGCGGCTCCCTGTGCAGGGCACCGCATGTGCGGTGGCTCCAGCCTGGCTCCAGCCTGGCTCCAGCGAGGAGCGGCTCCAGCGTGGGCTGCGCTGCAAAGCTGGAGCCGCGGGACTCGGCCTCTGCGGGAAGGGGGATGCTATGGGAACAAGGGGAGCTGGCCAAGGAAAAGAGGGGAGGGTGGGAGGGAGGCGGGGGGGGAATAAAGCATCTGCCACCCACCCTGGAGCCTCTTCAGAGATTGAAACAAGTTAAAAGCAGCAGCTTTAATGGCAACACAAGTGAAATAACAAGCTGCAAACCCTGCGTGCCTGTCACCGCCCCCTCCCCACACTGTCCCTTTGTTCCTGAAACCTCGTTATCTGTGGGAAGGGGAGCCAACTCCAGGCTAAGGCATCGCCACCCACTCCCCAACATGCTGAAATGCCTCGAGAGAGCCACAGCATCCACTGTGCCCGGCGCCCTGCGGTCTGGCAGAGGCAGGGGTGGGCAGGGGGGTGCCGTGCAGCACACACCCGGGTGCAGCCTGCCTGTCTGCAGAGTCCTGCTGTGTGGCTGACACATGTCCCCAGGCTCTCACTGACTGCTGGATGGAGGCTCATCCCCTCCAGCAAGTGTCTGACCAGACACCAGGTGTTAAAACTGTGCCGGCCTGGCTCACAGCCTCCATGTCCCACTGCCACCAGGAGCTGGGGTACCCAACCGCACCCAGCCGGTGGCCCCATTGCTGCACGGCCTCCTGCTTCTCTCCATCCCTGCTTTTCACCACCTCCAAGTCCCCTCTGCCCTGGTGTTCAGCAAGCTTGTTTCTGCTTCTGTCTCACCCTCTAGTAGTGGGAAATCCCTGCAAAACCCTCCACCAAAGCATGTTTTCTTTCCAGCTCCCACGCTATCCTCCAGCCTGCGCACCTACCTGCTTCATATTTGCATCACCCGGCTCATTTCCAGCATGTTCCTGACATGCCACAAATCAAAGGCACGGAGCCATCCCATTCCCCAGGGCTGCACAGCCCTGCCAGCCTCCCCCCCCAAACCCATGCCCCTCACTGCTCACCACCCCACTGTTGCGGAGGGAAACCACTGCCCATAGCAGAGCATCCCAGCGCTCACAGAGCCAGCATGTCCCGGGCTGCCCAACAAACCAGGGTACCACAGCCCAGCAGCTCCACAGCTTGGGGCAGAGCGATCTCGGGGGTGGTGGTGGGCATTTGCTGGACCACACGTGGCTCTGTCTCTGGCGGACAGCAGCGTGCCACAGAGAGACCCACCCACACAGCCCCGTGATGGTTTGGACAAGGTCAATCCCTCCTCGTCCCACCATGACCCCACGCACAGATGGCCCTGCTGGGTGATGGCGCTGTGCCATGCCAGGAGAGGTGCCAGGCTCCAGCCCTGTGTGCTGGGAAGCCTCGCACCCTCCAGCATGCAGCGTGTGCTCTCTGCCTGGCAGCTCGCGCCTGTGAAGACACCCCGAACTCCATGCAGCAACACTCATCCAAGGTGCAAATGAAAAAGCAAATAGCTCTTCTGGAGAGCCAGCCTGGAGCTGGCTGCAGCTCTCGTTAGCAGGCTCATCCCTTGGGTTTGTGGCACTGCTGGGCTCAGAGCTAATTGACTCCCAGGCTCTGAGGCTTTTAATTGCTAATAAGTGTGAAGCCAGCCCTGCCGGCCCTCCTGGATTCCTCCGAGGTGTGAATGAGACTGAGCCAAGCTGAGAATTGCATCCCGGCTGTCCCAGATATGGCACAGGCTGGTGAGCCAAGGAGCAATGCTGCAGATCTGCAATGCTGCTCCTCAGCCTTACAGGTCCTGGGATAGCAACTCTAAACCCTGGTTCCAGCTTTGAGAAGAGCTAAAGCAAACTCTAGCCTGGAAGATGCTCTGAAACCGATGCTGAACCTTGCAAGACCCAACCGGAGTTATTTGGAAAGATGCCCTGGCTTGACCAAGTTCTTCAGGCTCCTCATGCTCAGCCCTGGCACTAAGACAGGCAAAACTCTTGCCCCAGCAGCGGCTGCATCTCATAGCTGGCTTCCTGAAAGCACCTGGGAGCGACCACAGAGCTGGCAGTGGGATGCAAGGTGAGAGATACATCACGGGGTGAAAAGCATCAGCCCCCGCTGGCGGCCAGGGTGGAGCCAGTGGGACGTCTCAAATCCAGCCCAGCAGCTGGAAAAAGAGATGTGATTTTACACAGGGCTGGGAGGAAACAGCCCTGATAGGAAAAGGGTCCGAAGGGAAAGGAGAGTGGGAAACGGGGCAGAGCGAGTGCAAGGCTGCGAGAGCACCCACGCATGGGAACCGAGCACAGGGGCACACAGCAGGGAAAACCCACCAGACAGATAAAGACACTCCGTCCTGTGTGGCACACATCAAAGCCATGACAAAAACCGCTGGCAGGGCAGCAGATCCCTGCCACAAGGCTGGCCCCAAGCTGTAACATTGCTCCTGAGAGCATTTGGGAGAGCAGCACCCAGTCGTGGCTGTGCCACAGGGGACAGGGACCTGCACCCCAGCCCATGGGGCCATGCTGGCTTCTCCTCACAGAGGAGCTCTTTGAAGAGCCCCGGGCACAAAACCACCGAACGAGTCTGAGGAAGCCTCTGCCTGCAGGCAGTCAGTGCAGCTGCAGCCCCCACGGTCATAAAACACTGCCACCCACGGACCTCATCCGTGCTGGGGATCAACAGCTCCTCCTTGTTTTGGGGAGGCAGAAATGAGCTGCTGGAGGCACATCTGGATGCTCCTCCTGCCTTTCCCTGACCCACATATGTGGAGCCTTGGAGGAGCAGCGAGCCCGGCCACGGCACCCGACCACAAGATCCAGACCAGGGAGCCCCAGCCCCACACCCGCGGGCACCTGGGGGTCTCGCACAGATTTTCAGCCTCCATACAAACGCTCAAGTGATGGAGCAGCCCCACATCCCTTTGCAAGCTGCCCGAGGTTAATTATCTTTCAGGTTAACAGCGCATCTCCTGTCTCTGCTCCAAGCGCATCTCACTTCAGGTGGGGATACCGGCTCTGTGACCCCGAGAGCCCACGGCTGACTCTGCCCTGCAGACATGCCTGAGCAGCCGGGGGCTGCGTTATCCGTGTGTCTACATCTCCCTCCACAGCCTGACTGAGCTGGGAAGAGAAGTCTGGGCATTCACAGGTATTTTCATGAAGGCTGAGCATCTCACTGCCATGACCCGTGCTATGCCAGAGCACACAGATCATGGGGATCCCTAAGAAAAAACACCCACGCCAGAAGCAGCTCACCTCCACGCCCCTCTCCCATGCTAACATCTTCCATTTAAAACTTAGCTCTAGCCCAGCTAAAGGGAGAACCAAGGTGCATCCAGGGAGAGGGGACGGGACCTTGCACCCCGCCTGGCTCGGGGGGTCACTCCTCCCAGCTCCAAGGGAGCTGCTGGCTGGGGCTGGATCTGCCGATGTCGCAGCCAGCCTCCAGCACGGCTGTTCGGGTGGCCCGGCACTGCTCGGCACGACTGCAGCTCGTGCTCTAGGACCTGGAAAGAGGAGCCGCCGAGGCTGATTACCCCTGCCAGAGCAGGGCTGGCGGGTTTATTTTTAACAGTTCTGATTGAAGCTGGTTTCCTGCTGACATTTACACTCCTTCATCATTATCGGCTCCCCAGCTTCCAACTGCCAAGATTAAAGGGGGGATGAAATCTCCCAAACAGGGGGGTTCTGGCTGCAAACCCTGCAGAGGGGGAGAGACCCACGCAGGCACACGTGGGCAAATAACAGTCCCCTCGGAGGGAGGTGGGTGGCTGGGGAGCCCTGTCTCAGAGCAGGGGCATCACAGCCTGGGACCCCACCACAGGATGCAGCAGGAACTATCTCAGGGTGGTCTGGGGAAGGATACATGCCATCCATCACTGGCATGTGTGCAAGAACACGGCAGCATGGTCGGGCTACAGGTGCAACTTTGGGTGCTGGTGCCCCCAGAGACACCCCTGCTCCTGAGAGTGCCCCAACCATGACCAGCGCCAGGCGTTGTTACCCCGGGCCAGCAGAAGGGTGAGCAGCCAACCCCCGGCTGCAAGCACGTGCCCATCCCAGCACCCCAGAGCTCCCGGCAGCGGGCACAGGGCAGGGTTTGGAGCCTCAGTGCTATCCTCTGCAAAGGGAGAAGCAAGAAGCACAGCCTGATCCTCACCCTCCTTCCCACGCTGCCATAAACCTTTATTTTCAAGGTGGGCAATGCACTGCAGAGCTGGTAGTAGGTCTCCCAGCATGGCCAGAGCTAAGCGCTCAGATCTGAAAATCTCTTTTTTTTTTTTTTTTTCCCCTCCCCTAAGAAACAGTCAAATTCCAACACATACAGGCTAAAAATACACCCCAGTCTGCCAGGGACTCTGCCCGCTCTTACATCTCTTAGATGATTCATATTTTGTCAGATCCCAGCTCAGTTGCAAGATTGAAAATACCAGGTTTGGGAGACAAGCACATCATGGGCCCAGGAAGGTGTCAGAGCCCCACGGGAGGTGGCTGGAGACCCTGCTCCAGCCAGGACCACATGGTCCCTGCCACAGGGAACGCCCACCCCATGGAGGGGGAGAGCCCGGCAGCAGCCCTGGATGGGTTTGTGCTGCTCTGGGGCCAGACAAGCGGCATCGACCCCGCTGCATCCCAGAGCGGCTCCAAAACAGGGCGGATGCCTGCATGGGAGCTTACCTCCTGCTTTTACCTAACTTAATTACCTTTGCGGGTATGAAATCACCAATAACTAATTAGACAGCCAGGTTCCCGCCTAATATGCCAAAAGCTGCCTCCTAATTAAATATTATTGGGATTTAAAAGCATTTCTGACAACATATTAAGATATGTAAAATACTGCAAATTAGTCAGCTCCCCCACTGAAATCCTGCCCGGCATCCTGGCTGGGCAGAAATCTGGGACATCTTTTCAAGCAAATTGGGAGAAGGGCCCATTCTTCTGGCAAAGAGAGGATTTTGCTGAGGGTTTGAGATTCCGGGAGCACAAAGGAGGCAGCCCAGAAACGCCCGCCGCCCCCACGAGCCCCCACGAGCCCCGCAGCAAAGGCAGTTGGGATGTAAGAGGGCTCCCAGTTAGTTAAGTAAACATTAATGCAAATTGTCGGGGAGCCTGGAGACGAGATCCCAGGCACCACAGCTTGGAGGGGAGCAGGCGCTTCCTCATGTTATCAGCCCATCCACCCACCGGGGGGGGGGCAGGAGTGGGGAGCTGCTCGGCACCAGAAGAAAGGAGCTCCGAGAGCCAATTTCCATCCGACTGCAGCGCATTTGATGTCTTGTGAAGTCGAGTTCACACACGCCGTCTCGCCTCTGCCTCGCACAGGGAAGGGGCCAGATCCTGCCCGCGCACACGCAGCCCCAGCTCCAGCCGAGCATGCCAGCATCCCGCAGCACCCTGGGATCCAGCACGGGATGAGCCATTCCCATTGCACCCCTCTAGCCAGAAAGCAGCTACAGAGAAAAGGGCTCGGGTTTGGTCTTGTCCTTATGTGTCAGCTCTGAATGAGGCCAAAGCGCGGCTGCCTCGCTTTACCCCTGCGCAGAAAGCGTCTGTGCCTCCACCCTCAATGCCTGCTTGGCGTAAGAGCCAAATTCAGCACAGAGGTGGAGCCGTGGGGACCATGGGATGGGGCTCACGAGGGCTGCAGCATCCCACATTAACCTGCTGGCAGGAGCCCAGCCTGATGCAGCCCATAGCTGCTTTGGTGCCAGGCTCTTCCCCTAAAAGCAAAGCAGAGAACAGGCAGTTTGCAAGGGAAAAGGCTGGGAGCGAAGGCAAGGAACAACACCGGCCAATCGCCTACAAACGTAACTCTGCTTACAAGCGGCAGCCACATTGCTGGGCTTTGAACAGGGCTGTTTCATGTGCCTGGTGCTCCTGCCGGCACCTCCCTCCCATCAGACACACTGGGGAGGGGATGGGGACCGGGGGAGCATTTGAAATTTGCACTTCAAAGTTGATATCCAGTGGCCTGGCCTGTATTTACTACAGGACTGGAGGCAAGTCAGGGAGCAGAAGACACGGCTGGTGCTCCTGCAGCCTTTAATGCTGGGATCATTCTCCTGCTCAGGGATGCTCTGCCACAGCAGGAGCTAGGAGCCACGCTCACCCTTTCCTCACTTCAGCTCCCATGCTGCAGCTTGTACTTGGGGTTAACGCTGCCTGATGCTGGAGCACCCTTGGACCAGGGGCTCTCATCACACTGTTGCGCTGCCTGGGAGCATCTCCCATCACACCCGTACACCCTGCGGCTCACGTGCTGCAACCCATCTCCCACCACATCACATCCACACACCCACCACAGCCGAAGCCCAGACCCACCAGGGCTGGTAGACCTGGGGGTTCTCCAGGACAGACTCTCACCTCTGTAGCTCAGGGGATGGATGCGCTGAGCTGCTCTGCTCAGCTCCCAGCTAAAGGACAGCCCTGAGCTGGGGGGGAAGGGGCAGACCCCCTTCCAGGGATGCCACCTGCTTTCCAGCAGCCTCACCTCCCTTTTTCCAGGGACAGATTAGGGCACAGGGACAGTACATCTGTGGCCATAAAGCCAAGGACCAAGGACCCTTCTCCCTCTTCCAGCCCCTGGAGACCTCCAGAGCCGCCCCAGCCCTGCCAGCTGAAAGGCTCTCCCAGGCTAAACCCCATCTGCTCACTGCAGCCACAGCATCTGCAGAACTGGGCAATACCTGCCCCTTCCCCACCAAGGCACCGCAGGGCAGGCAGCCGACCCGCAGAGCTGGGACATCCCCTCTCACCTCCGCGACCTGCAGGCAGCTGCCTGAGCGAGCATCCGCCCGCTTGTGGGTGGCTGCCGGCAGCGTAGGGCTGGGGAGGGAGGGCAGCTGCCCACCTCCCCCGGGGAAGGCAGTGGGCAGCCAGGAGGGGACAGGCGCCAGCCAGACCCATGCCGAGAGAGGAGCCGCCGTGCGCAAAGACAGCCTGGTGCCGGCCACACGCTGCTAAGGGCCGGCACGGTCAGCTGGTGGATGGGGCCCAGCAGGAATGGGGTCCCACCGCCCATTTTGCCCCCAGAGAAGAGGGTTTGCAGCAGCATCTGCCCCGCCAGGCTGCAAACAGCCTCTCCCTCTCATTATTTTTTCACCACAAGAACTATCTTATACCTTATCAATAATTCACAGGTACAAACGATAACGTTCGCTCTCATGGTCCAGGAGCCACATGTTCCTGGCGAGGGGGAAGGGGCCAGTTGCGATTGCTATTGTTAATGCCCGTGGAGGTGGGGGGGAGGCGGGGAGGATAAATATTTAACACTGTGTCTCAGAGCAAATGTCCATGACTGAGGGCTGAACATGGGTTTTACACAGAGCTGCTCCTGCCCTTGAGAGGGTCATTAGCATGTTAAAAGCCGTCAGAGAGGGGCTGATGGAAGGGCTCTGCCAGAGAGACCCCCCCAGCGCTCTGCCGGGGGGGGGGGGGGGGGGGGGGGGGGGGGGGGGGGGGGGGGGGGGGCAGCGGGGATGCAAGGGGGCTTTTTGCTGCTGCAGGAACATGGTGATCACTATCCTGCCCAAATTTCCCCTTTCCAGAGCACAAAGGCTGTGCTCTCGGCCGCCCAGCGAGGACCATCCCCAGCTCTGCCTGCTGCTGCATCAAGGGGCACGGCGGATGGGGCACCTGGGGGTACCCCGGCGCTGGTGGGTGGCCAGGGCAGTTCATTGTGCGGGAATTACAAAAGGAACACAAAGAGCCACACACCGCATTTTGTGCGAGCTTCCTCTCCCTGGCCGCCCGGGCCTTTCTTTTGCCGTGTTGAGGGTGAGCTTTCTGCGTAAATCCCCAAGGCGCGCGGGGAGAATAGGTGTCTTTGTGAAAGAGGCTGGAAAAAAAAGAAGCAAAAGCACAAAACCCCAAGCCCGGCAGCGGCAGGCTGCAAGGACAGGAGCACAAAGATTCCCAGAGCATGTAAAGACATTCCTACAACCGGGGAATCAGGGGTCAGCAGGCTGCGAGGGCACACAGGCGTTTGCACACACCGCACCGCTCACGGGGGCACCGATAGCTCCCCGCAGCACCCCACCACTCTGCACGTGTCATCCCCAAACGCGCAGCCAGGGTGGGACTTTCCCAGAGCCACGTCCTCAGCTCCAGCCAGCTTTCGCCTTCTCACTGTCCCAGGCACAATTCCAGGGGAGCAGCAGCCAGGAAAACCCCGCAGCCAGATAACCCAGGAGCACGCTGTCCTCACTGTCACAGTCACTGCTGGCCTCTCTCTGCAAAGGGATGGGAACAGGAGAGGAGCGGATCCTGCCTGGCTCTGTGGAAACAGGGACACTGGAGGAAAAGCAGTTGGGACGGGTGAGGGAGCAGCGTAGGGGAGAGATGGCGTCTTTAACCACCGCCGCTATTTGCCCAGTGAACTCTGAGCCAGAGCCCTTGCAAAGCTCAGCCAGCACGTAACGAGGCAAAGTACTTTGTAGCTCATAAAATTAAAGCAAAGCCGTCTCTCCCTTTTACCACACCAGTAAAATATAACTCTGCCTAAGATGCTCAGACAGGATTGCAGCGCAGGGGTCGGGAAGGCCACGGCTCAGCATCCCTCGGGGAGAGCGTGGGAAGACTGGCGCCAGTGGATCTCCTCTGGCCCGGCTGAGAGCAGCGGGGCCAGCCTGGGAGACCCCTCCGGCACCCCCCTGGATGTGGCAGACCCATCCCCACCTGCAGATGTGTCCGATCAGACGTCACCTCGCATCGTCCTGGATGGAGAAGAGCCTCCGCAGCTGGCTTTGCTCAGCCAGCCTCGCAGAGCAGGGACACTCGGGGGCTTCGTGAGCAATTAAGGTCCTGGCCTGGGATGGAGGCGCTGGATTGACATCCCTGATGCCCAGAGAGGGACAGCGGATGGGGTGCCATCCCCAGAAGGGGACACTTTATATCTGGGATGCCTCCACGCACGCAGCACAGACGCAGAGACCTCCCTGGGATTCCTGCTCCAACCCTTCCCATTTTCTCCATCAGGGAAAGAAGTACAGTCTCCTTCACAACTTCAAAGGACATCCAATCCACCTCTTTCCAGCTGAGTGTTCAATGGTTAACTGCTCTCTGTGGTGACAAAGCCAAATTTATTTCTAGTCTGAATTTGTCTGGTTTCAGCCTCCAGCTATTGAATGATTTTATGCTTTTTATCTTTTTCTTTCCTTTTTCTTTTTTTACAAAATTAATGAGGTGCCTACAACCAGGCTTCTCCCCATGCAGGTACGCAGAGATGGGGATCAAATCCCCTCCTAACCTCCTCTTGCATACACTAAATAGGCTGAGCTTTTTAATTCTTTTCACTGGAAGGCACGTTTTCCAGACCTCCAATTATCTTGCACTTCCTCTCTGAGCACTTTCTAATTTCCCAACATCTCTCTAAACCGTGGGCCCCGAAGCAGAAACGACGCACAGCGGAGGCCTCCCTGCTGCCCCCCAAAATGGTGACCCCACCCCCCGGTACCCAGAGCTGCTCTGCTCATCCATCACTCCCCAAGCTGCGGCACTGGAAGCCCACATCCCAAAGCAGGCTGCCGTGACGGCTGCTAAGTCCTTTTCAGTGTAACTGCATCCCCAGATGCCGTTCCCCGTCTCGTAGCTGTGACCTACATTTTTTTTTCCCCAGCTGCGTGACCTTGCACGAGGATGTTTTCCAGCACAGGTGTTTCAGGCAGAACATCCCCTGGACCGGCATCCTGCCGGCAGCGCCAGCCCTGCTCCTTTCACCTATCGGTTCACGTTTCCTTCCAAACCAAGCTCCATGACGGCGCAGGTGGCTTTTTCCCCGGCTACATCACCTACACCCCGGCAGCTCACCACACACCAGGGCAAAAGGAGGAGGCATCGAGAGGCCAGGAGACTCTCCTGGGGGAGGCTGGCAAGAGTCAGTACTGCCACTGAAGATCCCAAGACCACCATGGCTCTACAGAGATGGTGAACATGAGTTCATCGTCACCAGAGCCCTGCTGCGCCCTGCCAGAAAGGCGACTGCTGCAATTCCCCTGGGGAAGTCTACTAGGGAAGCATATTGTCAGAAATGCTACACCGATTTTTGCAGAACATTAATGTTTTCATCGCAATATCCTCCAGGCAAGAGTAAAATGACTTGCAGAAGTCTCGGTATATCATGTCAGCACAGTCGCTACTTATCAACCCAATTTGTCAGCTCATCAAAAAAAATGATATCAGGTTTGTTTGATGAGAGCAATTTTCCATGTGGATTGGCATTAATTATCCTTTAATTCCTCCCTGATTGCCGCCCGTATCGTTATTGTAGCAGGGATCAGTGTCAAGTTGGAGGCAGAGCAGCCGGCTGCTACTCGGGCGGAGGCGTCGCAGGGATGCTCTATCATTGCTCCCCGTGCCTCAGCCCAACCAGTGCCGCGGGGGTTAACGACCTCGCAGTCACTCTGGAGGTGGCAAAGTGACTGATGCATGCAAAGTGTCACATCCCTCCCTGCACAGCCCAGGTCCTGGCCAGGGGTAGTTGCTAAGAGACAAGACCAGGATGGAGGGAGTGAAGAAGGATGGGGGAGAGGGGAAATACACCTCGCTGGACCCTGCTGGGGTCAGATCTGCCCTGGAGAGCAGGGGGCTTGCAAGGGCTATAGGCATCAACGTGGGTCCCATGATTCGTGGGGCAACTCCTGAGTCACAAAACCACATACGGGGCCAGATGCAGCGATAGGCAGAGGGGCAGGCAGCCCTGGCAGCATGCCAGCTGTGCCCCCCAGCCCACCGCAGCCAGTGCCTGGCACAGGCTGACCCTCCGGCTCACCACCCACGTGGCTTCGCCTGTCCCCGCTGTGCCGGGGCACCTCCTGCCCCAAGGAGCGGGCTCAGACCACAACAGGGACCTCGTGCTACCCGGGCAAAGAGCCGGGTTTGTGCAGCCACCCCTGCCAGGGATGGGGTCCTGCCTGCCCTGTGAGCCCCCGTCCTCTGGCAAGAAGCAGCCCTGGCCACGGGCTGGGGCGGCCCCCAGAGAAGCCAATATTTGCTTTCTCTCCGGTTAACCCTTGGGCTGAGGAATGCAGGGTCACCACCTGCACGGCTCCCAGGGGAGGCAGTTGTGTGCGGAGGGACGAGGGATGTCCCCTTTTGGCTGTGCTATTTATTTTCTCAGTATTTGTGGAAGGAAACGAGAGCCAGGGGGGAGCGTGGGGCCAAGGATGGGCCAGGAGGGTTGGCAGACAGAGCGTCGGCTGAGGGTCAGCAGGAGCGCTGCCGTAGGTTTCCTTTCCTGTGCCTTGCCTCACCCCCCAGCTCAGCCATCTGCTTGGATGGAGCCAGACATGCCGGAGCAGACCACTGCCTTCACAAAAAGCCATTGGAGGGTAAGTGGGCTTGTTCCCGCTGGGAACAGGGCTTTTCCAGCTTTCAGTAGCAAAAGGTACCACTCGATGCTCGCTCCCATTAAACCTGATGGGCTCTTCTGCAGCCCGCTCCCCTAAGAAGCTTAAATCCCCTGCGAAACCATGAACCATCCTACAGCAGGGGCGATATTCCCAGCAGCTGGCCGGCTCACAGCTAATGTCCCACAGAGCAGAGCCTGCTGCACCCCGTACTCCGGGCCAGCCAGGGAAGGTGCCTCCCACAGTGCACCTGCCTGCTTGCCCAGGGCATGGCCAGTCGGTGCAGAGGCAGCCAGCACCCCGGGGGCCTCAGGGCACCCCAGTCCCACGGGCACATGCTCGCAGCAGCCGCCCTGCCGTGGCATATCCAGGCAGCCGCCCACCATAGCATCCTGTCTCTGAGCCCCAAGCTCCTTGCCAGCGGCCCCTGGCTGGGGTTGAGGGAGTGTTTCCCAGTCCAGGATGCCCATCTGGAACCCATTAGGCACCTTTAATCCCCCTCATCCATTCTGGTGCTGTCTGAGCTCCCCCCCACCAACACACACAAACGCTGCCATTCAAGCAGTTAATTTAAACAAATTCTGCCCAGCCGCCACGTCGAGAAGCGATGAAAAAGCCAAACGAAGCAGCTCAAAGCCAAGGGGAGAGTAAAAAAAAAAAAAAAAAAAGAAAGAAAGAAAGAAAAGAAAAGAAAGAAAACCACTCAGCACGGCAGGGCTGATACCCAGAAAGACCAGCTGCATCCTCCCATCTCAGCCAGCCTCAGTCCTCCTCTCTCGCAGGCAATCAGATACCATGCGGGCTGTGTAATTGGATGGCAAAGGATAGAGAGAGACATCTTAAAGCTTGGGTCTAATCTCATTAACACCCGGCTGCGGGGATGCTGTGAAATCGTAGGATGCAGGAATGAGCAACATGCTGCGCCCGTGGGGAAGAGAACAAGCGAGCCGGAGCGGGACGGCAACGCCGGGAGGTGGAAATGCCTCTGGTTGGAGAGCAAGAGCTTGAAATGCTGCTGAGTCCCAGGAATGCAGCCAGCCCCCCTGCTTGCTCCCGTTTACCCCACAAGCACAGATTCCTCCTGCTACACTGCCCTGACTTTGTCCCTATGATTAGTAATTAATAGTGCCAGTGGTAATTGCTGGGCAGTAATAGCTTGGCTGTGCAATGGAGAGGAGCTGCAACGGAGCATCCTTGGGGTGAAACCCCAACGCCAGGTACCTGCACCCTGACCCTGCACACACCAGCATGGCACGCAGTGATTTTCATTTCCACCAGGCTTGCCACGGACCAGCACGTACCCAGCAAAACACACGGCCTGGGTACGTGCCGGTCTGCAGAAAGCGGGATCACCAGCCCCCAGGCAAACATCCCAAAAGGGTCCCATGATGGGGTCGACCCCCAACCCGCACCCCAGGCCCCCGTTGCCAAGGCAACCCACAAGCCCGCGTCGCGTAGCGACCGGCCAACAGCGGCCCCTGGGAAAAAGCATCCCGGCCCAGGGGTAGGGGGGGGATGAAGCGGCCACCCACCTGTGGGGCTCAGAGCCGGACAAAAGCCCCTTTGAGTGCCGTACCGGGGATGGGAAGGCGGGGGGACACACAGAGCCAGGACTCCTGGGTTCCCTTCCCAGTTCTGCCATGGGAGGGGTCTGGGGATGGAAGACTTCCCAGCTCTGGGGCAAGAGGTACTTTTTGGGAGCTTTTCCTGTACTTTCCACATTTAATACTATGTGCAACGGGGCTGACACCCCTCACTCCTCCTTCAAAGGATCCCAAAATTACCATTTCCCAAGCACTCAAGAGGATGTTCAAGCTCTTCCCACCTGCACCTCCCGGAGAAAACTCTCCTCCAGCCCGAGGCTCTGGGGCTGAAGTCTGAGTGACTTTATTTCTCTCCAAGCAGCTCTGCCCCAAACGCCATCCCCCATCAGAGAGGCAGCGAGGACCAGACAGGGAGAAGGGGGGCACGAGGAAACCATTTTAAACCATCCCTGCCATTTCCTGCCTCCCGGTTTACAGAAAACAAGACAGCGAGATGTCTTCGGTTACCAACAGCTCCCTTGGGAGCAGTAAAAATTAATCCAGCTTTTCCTGTCCTGAAGGAAAATACAGACACAAATGGGGACCAAAGCTTCTGGGGGCAAAGCAGGGTGCAACAACCATGGAGGGGCCAGGGGAGGCAGCCGGTAAGACCCCCTAATCCATATGCTGCTTAGCTCTGGCGGGGCGGTGGGGGTCCCAACCACAGACGTCTGTGTCTCGCTGGTTAAGTGAGGATAAGCCTGGGATGATAATTAATTTAACACAGATGAGAATCTGGGAAATGAATCCCCACCTCCCTAAAGCCACCCCCACCGTGCTGCTGGCCGGGTTTCTTTGCGCAGGCAGCTGCCCTCTGCTTGTGCCCGGACGCCAATTGTGAACGGGCTCTCCAAACCTGGATGCCCTGAGCCCACCCCCACGGGCAGGGAGCAGCTTCCCCTTGGCAATGCCTACAAGTCCTGCTGCACCCAAAACGCGCCCCGCCCCCCCCCCCCCCCCAAGGTGTAAGAAGGGGCATCTTCCCCACTCATACGTTTGCTCTTTATGGCACCTTAACACAGAGAAAACTACCCACCTGCTGCAGTGGGTAAAGCATGGCAGTGGCCCAGGCAGCCTGCTTGGGCAAGCAGCTGGTGCCAGTGCCCACCAAGCCAAGCTGCTGGTGTCGGGGCTGCAGGTCCAGCACCAATGCTGACAGCACCGCGGGCCCCTCGGGAGCAGCAGAGAAGGGACGTGGCACAGGCAGTCTTGCAGGCAGCTGCCGGAAGCAGTGATGGAAACTACTGACAGCTTGTTTTCGTGGCAGTCCCAGCAGGAGAGACAAGGGGGTCCAGCACCCACCCGCGGGAGAATCAACCAGCAAACATAGGTTAATTACCTGGCTCTGCACACTAACACGTCTGTGGGATACACGTGCAGGGGTACCAAGTTATAACTTACCCAGAAATCACTGCATAAGACTTTTTTCTTCCACATCCTGGAAGTCAAATTACCAAAGGCTAATTCGGCTCACAATTCTTTAAAATGACTTTCTACTATCTGAGCTGTGAAAACAGGAGGAAGGAAATGCCTTTATTCTGCTCCCAAAACATATGGACAAAGGGATCAGCTCCTCCGAGTGCTCTTTTAACTCTCTTTCAGGGGACCGAAGGTGGCCAAGGGGTGAGTGGGGCACAATGCAGGCAACGAGCTGCAGGAGGGGGAGGGAATAAATAATTCCCCTGTGTTTTAATAGCTGTGTAATTAGTACTGCTGCCCAGCATTAGGAAGACTTGATTTTCCATCATTTTTTCCTGCAGGTTGCAAATTCTTGTTTGGCGGCGCAGTAGGGATCACCAGAGAGCTGGGCAGTGATGTTCAACACAGGGTGATGGTACATGGAGGGGGGCACTTTGCCGAAAGGGGCAGGGGGCTGGAAGCTGGACCTCACTACAGACCCAGACCCCTTTGCTTTAATAACGGTAAGAAAGCCAAATCCAAACCTGTACCCAAAGCAAGACTGAGGGTGTGCCCGGCAGAGCCAGCGGCTCAAGGAGGGAGCCCCGGGAGCGGGGGTCGACCCTGTGCATTGCCAGGGAAACCTTGGAAGCAGCTCAACACCCAGAAAGCCAGAGCCCGCTGCGGGTCAGGAGCACAACGGGGTGCATGGAGGGAGGGGGCAGATTATCTCCAGGCAGCCGGCTGGCAATGCCCGCTCCTGGCAGTCCCAGCTCGCTGGTGGAATAATGGCACAGAACAGAGCCGGGGACTGAGGCACCCCTGTGCAGGGTCTGCACCATCACCCCGATGGGAGGGGGCCCAGGCTGGTGGGAAGCAAAGGGGGAGGCTGCTCAGCAGCAGGTTGGGGCACAGCAGTGACCCTCACCCTGGCACTCCTGTGCATCCGCAGACTGAGAGTCAGGTCCCAAAAAGCTTATGGAAGCACTTAAATATAAAAAGGTCTTAAACAAGTGTTTAATCAGTGAGGCTTTGAGGCTTGGCTGTACTCAGGATCCTCCAGAGAGTCTTTCTGAGACCCCAAAAAAAAGCAGAGGTCTGTGGCACATTAATGATGGAAGAAGAAAGGGGAGAGCAAGCAGGCAGCAAGCAGCTCCCTGCACAACAGTGCTACTTCCCCAGTGGGGACACCAAGCGCAAAAACCCAGAGATAGCCTTACTGCGCCCAGAAGGATGCTGTCCCCATGGAGACAGCAGCATGAGGGCATGCCCCACCAGGCACAGACCACAAGCCCGCCTTGCTTGGCCCCGCTGCAGCCCCCTGAGCCCCCCTGAGGCCGTGGGTGCCAGCCCCTCGCTGCCTGCCAGCCAGCCTGCCGGGGAGGGAGCTGGCTGCCCGCCCGCCTGGCAGCATCTTTTCCTAGGTAACCTCCCCACCTATTAGTGGCACATTTGTTTCCCTGCGTTTCCTTAGAGCTGTCACAAGCCACACTGACTCTTTGTTCCCAGGGGCTGCGCCGAGGCCTCCCTTCCCCCTCCCCGTCCCGTCCCCCTCCGGCTGGTGGGGGGGTCTCACAGCCCAGAGACCCCGCAGCTGCCCCCAAGATACTGGTGTAAACACGCTCCCCATCCTGATTGGTATTCGGGGGGACACGTCCCAGCCCGGCCCCCCCAGCCCCACTCTGTCCCTGACAGAAGGGGCTTTGTCGGGGAGCACAAGGGGGTACGGCACCCAGAGTCGAGGGGACAACGGCCGAAACGCGGGCATGGTGACAGCAGGGACACTTGGCCCTCGCCCGGCGAGGGGAGGAGGATGATGCCGGCAGGGGGACCTGGGACAGAAACGGGGGATGCTGGGGAAGGGGAGGTCTGCTCCCTGCTCCCAACCTTGGCACCTTGCTCTTGGACCACGGACCTCTGTGCAGAGATGCCAAGAAACGGCACATGCACACGTGTGCAAAGAGCGAAGCAGCAAAGGAGCACGCGTCCAGGGAGCCGAAGCAACCGTGTTCCAGCACGGAAAGATGAAAACACAACACCGTGCCCACAGGCCCCTTCCCACGCAGCGGCTGCAGGCTCCCAGGCGCAAGCCGAGCTTGCTGGCTGCAGAACGAGCACAAAACCTTGCTGGAGGTAGCAAACCTCAGCCAAAGCCCCAACAGGAGCAGCCGTGGGAGGACAGGGCGGGTGTCTGGCACAGGAGAGCCGGCACGCAGCCAGAGCCAACCCACCGCCGCAGCAGGATTTCCAGGGAACAGCACCGAAAACACAGGCAGGCACCGAAAATCCCCCACCACATCGAAACTGGGGCTCAGGCAGGCGAGTCCCCCCAGCTGGGGGGGGAGTAGAGCTGCCGCATCCCCTGGCAAGCGTCCCCCCCCCCCACCCACACCTCCCGCCTGGCACCAGCACAGCCACCCGCTGCGGGGGCACGGGACCACTCCTCCACCCAGCGTGTATTTTTTGTCCCGACATTTCTCCATCTCTCCCTCTCATATCCGGGGGTTTTCCCCAGTGCAGCACCAAGAGGAACGGTCACTGGTACAGTCTCGCAAGCAACACCTCCCACGCGCAGCCAGCCCCATCCAAGCAGGGCCTGTTTTGTTATTCCTTTCTCCGACAGCTCCTTTTTCACTTGTCACCCTGTTTTGCTACTACTCAGCTCACAGCTTCCTCCCGCGTGGTTGTGGTCTTCTCCTTCTTGAAGGATGTCATTTGCATTTTCTCAAGTTATTTAGCACCGCTCCATTTTTCTCTGCTTGCTTTTCTGAAGGCAATTAGGGCTGGGTTTGGCCAGATGCAGGGATGGTGCAAGGAACCTGCCCCAGAGCTCACCAGAATGTAACCTTTCCTGCCCAGGCTGCACACCCAGCTGTGGTGCTCTACAATTTAGCTCAAAACTCCCTCATCACCCAGATCTTTAAATACGCCTGTTCCAGAGGGGGTCTGGATCAGCCCCTGGTCTCTGTCTCAGCTCCCAGACAGAAGTAAGCGTAGAGCATCGCTACTCCTCTGCAGGCTCCAGCCACAGGAGGAGTCTCATAGGAGCTTGACAATCCCCCCAGCTCCTACAGCATTTCACATGTCCCCAGCCCAGAAATCCACCGGTCCTGATTGAGATGTTAATGCTGTTTCCAGGGAGCCCCTGCCCTTATAGACAGCAGAGCAGAACTGCCGGCCCTTCCCCCTGGGCTTGGCTGCCAGCTCGGACGCCGCACCATCACCCCCACCATTTTTGCTGGCGTGGGTCTGACAGGAACTAACAGGCTGTGGCCCGCGTCCTACGTCTTCCTCCCGGACACGGGGCCTTTTTCCTCTACTCTCTGCTCATCTTCTCTCGGCTCCCACTCTGCTGAGCACAGAGTGGCTGCTGCAGTTTTCGGCAAGGGAAACCTCTGGGCAGCTGCTCCCGGGGGGATACATCCAGCCAGGACTGCTTCTCCCCCATGGGAGCATCTCCGCAGAGCTCCCCGCAGCTGAGCACCCACCACTTCTCTCTTACCTTGCACCAGCTCGGCTTTCCCTTGGAGAAAACCATTTATTTATAGCCATCCTGGCTGCCTTTAGCACATTTTGACAGCCCACGTCTTTGCCTCCCTGACGATGCGCCCGCAGCATTTCTGTTCTCACCCTGCTGCCTCGGCCATCCCAGCCTCCTCTCTCCTCCTCACATCTCCCACCCAGCTCCCCCAAAGGGGCTTAAAAACAGCTTCAGGAGGAGGTTTTATGGGGAGGTGGGGAGAGAAGGGAGACAGGGCTACAAAACTCCTCTCCCATCCTTCCCCCCATCTCTCCCAAGGGAGCCGAGAGATACTCAAGGGCTTTGGTCCCCCCCTCCCAAGGGAATCCAAAGGGAAAAAAACCAAAACCTCCTTCTAGCTCAGGAGAGATGCTGAAGTGAGGTCTGCTGGTCCTAAGCCAAGACGTGCACAGCTACAGAGCACCAGGGACTAGCACTGAGCAGTGCAATAGCAGAGGTCACCTTCTTGTCTGGGTAATTTTCCTCGATGGAAGGAAAGATCCATTTTTTATCAGTTCTCCACCTCACAGGAGACCCGCTCTTCCCCAGTGAGCTGTGGGGGGGACCCCGGCCCCCCCAAGCCCATGACGCTTTGTTCTTCCATCCAGTGCTGACAGTTTAATTAAACCCAGTTTGAGATGGGGTCGCTGGGGTCAGGCGCTCTCCAGTGAAACCTCAGATCAGCACCATTTCCAGCCACTGGGACTGCTTAATGAGTTATCCGCTCATTGTGGCGGATATAAATAAGGGAGGCCACGCGGAGAGTCCTCCTGCCTCCCAGCCCCACTGCCGAGGTGCTGGCACTGCCCCCCCCCCCCCACCTCAGACCGAGACGGGCTCCAAGCAGGCGTCAGCTCAATATTCCCAAATACCAAAGGGAAAACATTCATCTCCAGGCATCTCACCTCCCCCACGCCCTCATTTGAGGTTAGCTTTCTTCTGGCCCTTTCCTGCCATTCCCCAGTTTATTTAAGCCCTGACGGATCAGGTTTAACTCCAACCCTTTCCATTATCCCGATGCACAAATGCTCTTTATAGCCCAGCTCCAAGTAACTAATTGCAGCTCCAGCCGGGCTGGGAGACCACAAAGCACCACCAACGTGGATTAGGCTTCAACACTCAGACCCAGGAGGTGGATGAACAGCTCTGCATCCCAACCTGAGCTCAAGGTCCTCCTCTCTGTGCTTGTGAGATATTTCCATGAGGCTCAAGGTACAGTGGAAAATTGCTCTATGGGTATCACATACCCCCCATTCAACAGGCTTGCCTTAACCTGCTGCTGTGTTACTGAAGATGCATCAAGACTAAGGCTAAAAGAGGCTGGACCATCCCAGCCTCAGGTACCCATCTAAGCAAATCCCACCGGTTCCTCCATCCACCCCTGGCTTTCTGCTTCAGCCGCCACGCACCTGCCAGACCCGCAGCCTCATTTCCCAGCTCAACAGATCTCAGCCCAACTTGTTCAGCCAGTTTCTGCTAATTCAGGACCTCCCAGTATCACAGCGCGAGAGCTCCGCTAGGACATGAGGACCTAGCAGGTACCTTGGGAGCTCAAGGAGCACACAGTGGTGGCCGCAGCGGGCAGGTTAAGGGGAAGCCTGTGCAGGTACTGCTTGCTGGAAATGGTCTGGAAACCGGGATTTGCAAGAGCACGGTGCTGGTAAGAGCCCCCTCTTCCCATCCCGACCAGCACAGGTCCCAGTCTGCCTCTGGGGCAGGGAGGGGACACCAATCCACGGGGCCACCCCAGATCCATTTCAGCAGTTAAATAAGCGCAAAGCCTGGTGGAGAGGCTCCGATTTCAGTTCAAGGCGAGCTGATTTCAGTTTAGCTTAAATCTGCTCCCCACTGACTCATATCCCCGTAGCCTGAGCCAGGTTTGCAGCAATTTAAGAGCGTCCTTATGACCTCTCGTGCTGGCTGGACTAGCACCAATCCAGATCCCATCTCCTGCTAAGCCAGCGTGACGGTGTGTCTAGACAAGCTCTGCCCTGGGCACCCCGTGCTCTGCTGTCTCCCCCAAATCATCCTTGGGCATCTCAGCAACAGGCAGCCACAAGGAGAGGCAGTAGCAGGTCCTCTGGCATGCAGGGCTTTGCTTCCCAAATGCAGCACCCGAGGCTCTTCCAGGGCAGCGGCTCCTGATGTGCTCCCCAGGCAGACCCCAGCACTACATCCCTGCTCTCACTAACGCAGGCAGCGTCAGGGTAATGTGCTGCAGAGAAGGACGGCAGGCAGCTCAGTGCATCCCTGCTCCCCAGTCCCGCAGCGCGGCACAGGGACCCTCTGTTCCGAGCACACATCAAAGCTCCCCAAGACATGGCACTGCCTATAGCTGACGGGCTGCAAAAACCTGAGTCCACTCACACAGTCCCAGATTGCACAAGGAATGCTATGGGTCCTGCTGTCCAGGCAGAGTTTGTTACAGCAGAGAGTCAGAAAACAGCTTTAAGGCAGGGTGGGAAGGAATAGGTTCAAAATGACCACATCATCGCAGGAAACAATGGTAAAGCAACAGGCAGAGGCCGAAATGCACCTGCACGCGGGGTGCCTGCAAGGAGCATCTCGCACACCCCTCCTCATCCACAGCGGTACGTACAGCTCCATGCACACTGTGCAAGCGTACACACAACCCTGTGCACACCGTGCGAGGGTGTGTACAGCCCCGTGCGCACCTTGGCTCCACGCGAGCCCCGGGGCTGCGGCAGGGCACACCGCACAGCCTGCGCAGGAGGCTGCCCTTCTGCATCTCCCAATGAATTGTTGGGTTTTGCTTTTTGAAATAGCCTGGTATTAAAATCCAGACAAGATTAAAAGGGAAACATTAATGTTTGTAAAATAATTCTCTCAACCGTGTTTTTGTTATGCAATGGGTGGCTGGAGGAGGATGGGCCCTTGCTGGCGCCACGATACAGCACAGCTGAGCTCAACAAATGCCATTTGATAATTAATTGAACGCCTGTGCTATCAGCTGCCATTACCTAGGCCCATCTTTGGCACCCGTCCACCATTTCACACATCCCACGCTGGCAACCCACACGGCGTTTTAACCCTTCATTACACCGCCTCCGGCTGGACTCCGGGTCTGACTCCCTGGCACTGTTGGAAGAAACCGGCATCGCCGCTGAGCAAAACGGCTCAGCCGCAGCCTGCCTGGGCGGGCAGGGCTGCCTGGCCCTGACATGGCCATGCCTGTCCTGGCAATGCCTCAGCCCGTTCAGTTATTTCATCCACTGCTACCCTGTGCCGGCAGGGACCTAGCATCCTCGCTTCACAGCTGAGAAATGGAGATACCAGATGCAGTAAGCAGAGAGCTCATGTCCTGGCCACAACTGCTCCTACACACTGCAAGTCAGCCACAGGGTGTAAGCATCTTCTCTGAGTCATGGAGAACACCCAGCCCATTTGGCATGCACCCTCTCCTCCTCACAGCCCCCTTCCCAATCTACGTGGTGCCTGACATAGCTGAGAGCTGGTAAAAGCTTTGTTAAGAGGATTTCCTGCAGTTTGAACAATGCTGGCACTGCCAAGCGCACTGTTGCCGGAGCAAAGCAGCCCCAGGCAAGGGAAAACCAATATGGAAAAGAGAATATTTGTCAAAACCCCAGCAGCCCTCCCCAGGCACCCTGCTGCTGCATGGAGGGAGGAGGAGCAGAGGTGTCTGCAGAGCAGGGGCTTGCACGACAAAACACAGTCCCTGGGGGTGTTTCTGCAAGTGCAGAGGGACAGGCCATCCACTTTCACCCTCCCTTCATGACAACCCGATCTAGGGCGTAAAGGCACCCTGCTCCAGAGCCTGTGATCCCCACCCAGGGAGGAGGCTGTGGGGCTCGCAGCACTTCTACAGCCAGCACTGCACAGGCACAGCCCAGCTCAGCAACACCAGCCCCAGCCCAAATCACCAGCACCTCCTCCCACATCCCCATGCACTGCAAGGATGTTTAACACCATCTTTAACAGCACCAGTCTTGGGTCTTCTTCGAGGCCATTCCCTGACATGCTGCATGCTCAGGTTGCTCAGAAACAGGGTGCATTCCCCTGCCACACCCTGGGCACTCAATGGGACAAGACACCAGAAACCACCAGCAAAACCCCCAGAAGCAGCACCCCCAGGATGCCAGTGCCCCTCCAAACCCCGCAGCAGCCCCACAAGCCCACACTACAGCCAGACAGGGGAGCCCCACCAGCACAGAGGGTACTCACAGTCGCGACAGCGCCTGGTTGTTCTGGAAGAGAAGTTCGGGCAGGGTGTGTAGCTGGTTGCGATTCAGCCGTCTGCAAGGAAAGAGAAACAGGTCAGAGTTTCAGGGGCAAAGTAATCATCCCGCCTGCAACCCAGCTGGCAGCTCCAGGCACAGCTGGGGTACTTTGGCTCACTCAAAGGCACCAAAGAGCAGAGCATCCCACCTAGCAAGGGCACCCCTGTCCCACTCACAGCACTCCCAGGTAGAGGCAACCAAGGGAGCATTAATAGACTTACTCACAATATTGTAATTACGTGCAGACAGGACTCCAAGCTGTTAACTGCTGATTGCTGCTTAACTGCACTGTTAACCTGCTGCTCACTCAGCTCCTCATATTTGCTTGAGCAACTCAGGATTTTTAAACTGCTGAGCTATTTTACTGAGTACTGGACTGGAACTTACAGCTCCCTCACTAACACACAGGACACAGCTGATAACAGCGAGAGTGATTTGTGTTTAACCTGCCCCTCACCTCAAAAGCATCAGAAAGGACTTTAAGATCTATAGAAACAGAAATAGGTTTGCTTCCCACACTGTAAAATACCACCGCCGTGCAGCAAAGGAGCTGTTTGAAGTCAGGCAGCACGGATATGTTATGGTTTAAGGCAAAAAGGAAAGGATGCTCTCTGCAACTAAACCTGTCAGCCCCTCACCGACCCGCCTCTGCGCCCGGGCACTCACAGCCGCTCCAGCTCCTTCATGTCATCGAATGCCCCACGCTCCACTGTGCTGATCTGGTTTTCCATCAGCTGCCTGCAGAGAGAAGGGGTCAGCTTTCCAGAAAGGTGGTCCCCAGCCCCAATGTCCCCATCCTACCAGTGAGGTCCCTCCAGATGCTCCTCCAGATCCAGGGCCACTCTACTCCCACCATGGCCTCGACACAACCTGTCATCATTTTCCCCGCTCCCTCCCAGCTGGAAGACCCACCGTGTGGATGCCCTTCAGCCCTGCCGGCAGATGCCCATCAAAGGGCTGAGCATCATCTCTACCAGCCCCAGGACGGGTCACAAGCCAAACATGGTGCCCACCAAGGCCAGGGCAGCCGGCCCCTTGCCAGGAACTCACAGGACACGGAGCTGCTTCAGCCCGGCGAAGTCGTTCTTGTTGATCCGTGTGATGTTGTTGCCATTGAGCTCCCTGCAGAGAGAAGAGGCAGAGATCAGCAAGAAAGTGCTCAGGAGGTGGCCAGGCACTGAGGCTCCCCAGTAGCTTCCCAAAAAGAGCAGACAGGGCCCAAAGGACAGCAGCAGCTGCTGCATTTCTGTGCTCTCTGCGGGGAACAGCAGGGCTGGCTGCTGGCTCCGGGGAGGACCCTCATCCTCAACAGCCCGCAGTGTTGTGCACACAGAAGTCTGGCTGGCCAGGAATATGTAAGCTTGCCTCTTTCATAAAGCAGCAAGGGGCAGGGGCTGCCCAGCTCGCCCCACTTCCCTGTCCCCACACTGGTCCCCCCCTTGGGACAGAAGCCCCAGAGCCATCAGCAATGCAATAAGCAGCCCAGCAATTCCAGCAGCCGCCCGGCTGGACGTACCCCACTCTGGAAATGCAGCAAACACCTGGTAGGGTCATCCCAAACACGCAGAGCTGCTTAGGGAGGGCAGGGGTAATAAGAAAGTGAACAACCAAACCCCAGAAAAGCAGGATTCTTCCACACATCCAGCTGCAGGTCACTCACATGCATCACAACTGGTTCAGGGCTCAACACTTCAAACCTTCCTCTGCCCTGTGCCACCTCTGAAAGATGTGCTCAGAGAATAAGCCTCATTTCAAGTTTCATCTGCCAAGAGACACTTGCAAGGGACCAGCTCCTTCTCCTGGCATCGCTCCCTTGTGCAAAAGCCCTGGGTGAGCACAGGAACAGGCACCCCAGCCAGAGGGGAGATGCTATCCCAGCTTGCTCACCCTGCTGGTGGAAAAAAGGGGAGGGGATGGCCTGTGGGGTGCCTGCACCCACCCCATGGCCTCTGTCCTGCCCAGGCTCTGCTTAGCACATGGGCAAGGTGAGCCCCACCGCCAGACCCACATGTGGCAAGGCCTCTGCTCCCAGCCTGATGGCTACACCTCCCCAGCTCTCCCCTGCCACGCTCTCCAGAGTGCCCCCGCTAGGATTACCCTGCCTTAAAATCTATTGAGCCAGGAGCTGCAGAGATTTGCACCTCGCAGTCTCAGCTTTGCAGCGTGTTTCTGCATTACGGGCTGTGAGCACTGCAGGGAGAGGCAGTGACCGTCATCTCTGGGACTCACAGCCTGTAGAGCTGAGGGTCCCCGTGCAGCACCCCACGGGTAGGTGAGAGCCTGCCCCTTTGGCAGCGCAGAGCCTGCCAGCGTTTGCTCCTCACCAGGAGGCTGATCTGCCCACGGCATGCCCTGGCAATGGAGGATGCCCACGCGAACGCACGGCCCAGGGAGAGCTCCCATGCTGGAGACCTGCTGCCTGCACTGAATGCAGACACAGGAATAAAGGGGAAACAAATAAACTACGGGAGGGGGAGGCAATCGAGGGAAGGACGGGCTGCCGGAGCCAGGGCAGGGGAGAGGCAGGAGGGTGCCACCCCGGAGCAGCTTGCAGTGCCCGGACAGGACCCAGCACGCAGGGCTCTATAACCCCCCAGCCCTGGCAGCGGGACCGGGCAGCGAGGATTGCCCAGATCACACGAGGGGCTGAATACAAAGTCCATCATTCCCGTCCAGAGCCAAAGCCGCCCTCCACCGGGTTCCGCAGCCGTGCGAGGGGCCGAGGTCAGCGGCGGGCTGGCCTCACAGCGGCCCGAGCAGCGCGTACGGCTGCCGGGTACAGCCAGCGCAGCCGCACACCCCGGGGTGCTGCCATTGTCCTGCTGAAACGGCTGATAATGGCTAATGAGTTCCAGCTCGCCATTATAGCCTCGTAATTACACCGCTATTCAGCGCCCGAGATTGCCGGGCTCCTGCCATTATCCAGCCGTGTGTGCCTGTGTTGGGAAGGAGGTGGGGAGAGCAGTTACTAGGACACAGATGAATGCAAGCGGGGAATGAATAGAGGTGCCCCTGCCCCGGCGATTAAACTGAAACCCACACTCAGGCTCCACAGCCCCACGGCTCGCCCGGCTCCCGGTCTGGGCAGTTCACAGCGTGCACATCTGGCCCCGGGGACCGGGCTCCAACCCGCGAGGTTGCACCCTGCGGGGCTCAGTCCTGCCCCTCTCCTGGGAGCAAAACCCACGGCCAGGCTCTAAGTCCCGGGCACAAGGCGCTGGGATGGGTCATGCGTTTTAGGGACATCTGTCACCGCAGGAGGGGTGGCTCGGTACATGCAGGTGTGTGCCCACCGCCTGATGGACCACAGCTCTGGGGCCAGCTAAGGGCAGGGAGAAACCATGGCTTCAGGAGTGGTTTTCCCCCAATGTCCTAAAGGGTCCTTGCTAAAGCAGATTGCCTCGAAGCTCCCCAGGGCCGGGCTGGAGGCCAAGCTGGAGGCAAGGGTGCCTCTCTGAGCTCCTGGAGAGGGAGGGTCCCCAGCAGCACTCCCATGTCACCTTCTTTTAAATGTACATCACATTACTCTGGCTGCAATGTGTAAGTAGAAGTTAGGAAATCTCTACTGCAGACAGACAGAGCAGAGAGGCTTGATTTAAAAACTGCTGAATCTGAAAGCCAAGATTTATAGCTCAGCCTGCAAAGCCCAAGGTAGGCTTGGACAATGCTGGGGTCCTCCGAGGCAGAGCACAGGTGAAGCAGCACAGAGACATGCAGAAACACCAGTCCCTCCACATGCCAAAACCAGGCTCTGCCCTCTCTCCCAGACACCTTCTGGGACAGCGCAGCCTGAACCCAGAGACTTTTCAGCACAAGGCGGCACAGGCAGGATGCACTGCCCTGGGACATGCCACCCCGGGAGGCAACTGTGCTGCCCACCCAGCCCACCCCAGCCTCTGCTCCCTGCATGCTCATTGAGCATCCTCAGGGTGCTTTGGCACTGGGGCTAGTGGCCGTCCCTGAGCAGGGCAGTGTCTCAGGGCCCCTTCACAGCCCAGCTCCCTCGGGGACTGGCCCTGTGTGCTCCCTGACAACTGCTCTCAGCATCTCCCCTTGCCTTTGTTCGGGTAAATGATGGCCTTTGCAACCAAGATGGGAATGAACAGCAGGTAAAGCTTATTTGTAAGGATGCCGAGGCAACACTGCTATTTAACTTCATGCCATTTTTTTCCCCTCTAAATCCCCTTCAGTTCCTCATGGAGATAAATTACAGTCTGCTGTGCCCAGAAAGCCAGATCCCTGCTGCTCAGCTGCTCACCCGCTGCCTCTGTGCCCTTTCCTAGTGAAGCGAAACACCCTGCTCTGCCCCGCACAGCAGAGCTTCGATAAGGACTGATGTGTCTGGGGAGCTGCCTGGCAGATTGGTTTTTTTTGTGGACTGTGATTTGAAAGCACAGATGCGGGGCGTGCTCTTTCGCCATTAATCCGTAAGGTTTAATGCCAGAAAGCATCCTCATGTTCATCCAGGCTGTCCTCCTCTGCCCCCCAAGCACCCCAAATCTCACACTGCTGCTGGAGAGGCAGCGGATTTTCATTTGCAACCTTCAAGTTTCAGAAACCCCCCCTCCCATTTCTCCCTGGGAAGAGGAAAGTCATTAAAACAAGCAGTCCCTTTGCTACATTGCTTGTGGATCATCCCACTCCCAGATGGGATGTCTGTGCTTCAGAAGGGTTCGTTAGACTAGATTTGCATAGTCTGGGTTTATATTTGGTTTCTATCTTTGGATGGCTTGTTCCACTCCCAGGGGGTCGGATGCGTCTTTTCCCTTTGCAGGGTTTGGAGCTACACTAACTCGGTAACAACCTCAGAGAGTGCAAATGCTGAGAGGTAATTTATTAAATACAGCCAACATGAGTGATATTTCCCTGGGCGCTGATTTATCAGGAGCGGGAAGGGGAAGGAGCAGACAGCACAACCCACTATCCGTACTCCGTTGCAAAGCATCAGCTATTCGGCACGCGTGTGACTCCTGTCCTTGTGCTCAGCTCAGCTCTTGCTCTCCCACCGAGGCAGAAATCCCAACTGCTGCGCTGCCCAGCCTCACGCTTTAAGAAGTCAGAAGGAAAGTCTGTGACACGAACCCCCGCATTTGCTCCCACAAGTGGAGAAATGTGTCCCGGTCAGCACCAGCACAGAATGGGTGCCCACAGTGCCCGGGCCGTGACTGCAGGGGCTGGCGGAGAAAGGGTACGTGCCAGCAATGCCTGCAGCCAGCCATGCTCCTGGGGTCCCTGCTCCAAGGGCCACTGCTGCCCTGGTGCCATACAAGGCCAGCAGCTGCATCACTGGTATGATGCATCCCTCTCTCCATGGTCCCCATCGCCCTGCCATTTCTGCCCTGGGCTCAGAGCACCGGCCCTTAGGCGCACAGCTCCCCTCCCAGCAGCTTTGCAGCCCTCATCCCAGAGCCCTGATCCCAGCTGGAGCCAGCAGTGCCAGATAATAATCAGGGAAGCAGAGAAATGAAGGCTGCAAGGTCACACACCCCACAGCAGTTATCTCTGCAGCCCTCCATCAATCCTGACAGATGCGTACACAGCTCCTTCAGGGATGGGGACTGACACTCCCCCGTGCCCTGTCCCAGCATGTCACTGCTCCTGCCTCAAGGACAATTTCCAAAACTCTGACCTGAAGCCCTCTCACTGCAGATGAACCCCATCCCTGCCTGCCCTCGCCACCACAGTGCCAAGATCAGGCTGCTCCCTTGCCCATACAGGTCGCCTCTTCCAGCCCCATTCCCCTGACAAGCCCCCAGCCCCAGGGGCACAGCCCTCCCTCAGGGTCCCTCTGCCTTGCAGGGGCAGGACCCACTTGGCTTGTGCTCCCATCCCACGTCTGTGGTGTTGGTGATCTCCTCCTGCCAAACACCTTCCTCGAGTCCCCAGGCAACAGCATCATTTTTGTCAGCCCATTCCTCCTGTTCACCAAGTGCACTTTGAAATCTCAGCCTGTCCTCCAGCCCGCTTGCATCTGCAAATGTCATAAGCAGTTTGTGTCCCATCACGCAGACTGCTAATGGAAACATGGATGAGGCTTGGACCCCAGACCGACCCCTGCACTCAGCACTGGGGGGACAGAGCAGTTGCAACCTTTCTTCCTGTACTTTTATTGCATTTTTCAAGTCTTCTCAAGATTTCACCGGGCTGCTTGAATGGAATGGAGTCCCAGCACAGGCTCGCTGGGAACTGCCCAAGCAGCAAAAGGCAGGGCAGAGCCCTTCCCAGTCCCAGGAGAGCTGGTCTCCCCTCCAGTGCCAGCATGGTGGGTGCTCACCACGTCCGCCAGCTCCCTGCAGCCCACGGGGGCACAGCCAGGTGCTAACCCCATCCCCTCCAAGATGGGTACAGGGTGCTGCTCGGGGAGGGGGCACTGGGCATCCACGCCCTGGGCTGACACAGCAGCACAAGGCGCTCAGCACCTTCTCCTCCTTTTCTTCCCCACCCCTGCCCTGACCAGGCACCAACAAGGAAGAGCAAGGGTGTCTTCAGGGTTCATCAAAGTCCCTTTAAGGGTGCCTTACACCCCAGGGCAAACATCTTGCCAGTACCCACTCTACCAGGTGCCTCCAAGAGCAGCTATGTGCTATTTGGGCTCATCTCAGAATAGCCACCCGTAGCCAAAGGGGAACCCAACCAACCCCAAGTACAGTGTTGGCCCCCAGAGCACAGGATGCTCTGTAAGCTTTTACGAGGTACTAAAGCAGGTTAGCATCACAATAAATTTTTAAGCGTTACAAACAGCATCGATTGTGCGAGTAAGGGTGAGGATCTGGAAGGCTTTCTGCTCCTCCTAACTTCTCTCTGGGGTTTTCATGCCACAGCCATTAGCTGCTCGCAATCAGGGAGTGCTTTACACTCACGCAGCATCGTGGCATGTCACCTTCACGTTAAAAATAAATAAATAACCTCGCTCAACCCTGGTGTGAGAGAGAAAAGGCAGTAGGTAATTTCTGTTTCATAAATGGGAAACCGGGGCTCAGATTTATTTGGACACCCTTAAAACTGAGCTTTTTGTGCTGTGCTGACTAGCCTGGTGAGGAGTATTGCTGCTCCTGTGGCTCCTCCGCTTCCCAGGGCAGAGGAGGCAGCCCAGCCCTCAGGCTTTGTCCTGCCACTCAGCAGATCGAGGTCCAATCCACTCTGCATCTCCCTCAGCAAACTCCCTTTGCTCATCCCTCCTGGAGCAGCTCATAGTGGGGACAGGAGGAGAAGTGCACCTGATCTGCTCAGTTATGGGAGCCTGCTCAACCCCGATCAGGTGGATCTCCCGGAGCATCCTGTTTTGGAGCTGGGGCTTCCTCCCACTGAGAAATATCCAGGGCCAGGAGCTTGCATCTCTCCCACTCTTGGTGCCCGGGGCTGCTCCTCGGCTGTATCGTTTGAAAAATTAATCTTCCCTTTTTTCTGATCTTCCTCCTCCTAGCAGGCTCTCTCCCCCATAGGACACTTGCCTCTGCTATTTTGAGCAGCAAGTGCATCCAAAATGCATGCCAAGAAAGCAGATACTCAGCCCAGCTTCAGAGCCCGTATGTGGCGGGGAGGCCTGAGATGGTCCCGGAGGGGACAGCCTGGGACCGACCCTGCACCAACGGAGCACGTTTCCTCTGTCCCATCTCATTCCCTTCCCGCTTCCAGCAGCGCCACAACCCTAATGACCAGGCTGCAAACCATCCCCTTTCACTGCCCACATTGCTAATTGCAGCCTGGCACCATACAGCAGGAAAACCTCCGCTCGCCGCTCCTGCCAGTGCAGCCGTCCCTGGCTGTCCCCAGAGTGGGGAGAGCAGCCAGGGGCCAGCTGCCGGAGCTGGCCTCGGAGCTACTTGCGCTGGAAGCCTGCTGGGGAGCAGGGATCTGAGTCTGACATCCCTCAGGATGGGGCCATTTGCTAACGCACAACTGGTTTTTATTGCCTTTCAGCAGAACATGCACAGAAACATCTCTTTGCCTTTCAGGTTTTATAAAAGGTTATTTTGGTAGCAATAAAGATAAAGGGGATGTGCCTGCAGCACCAAGTACCTCTGGAGCGGGCACAGAACCATGAAGGACTCAGATGCAAGACAAAGACAGGCTCCTTGGTTGCCCATGTCGCCTCTCCCGTGCATGCACATGTGCACACATCTTGCTCCAGTGCTCACCTTGACAGCTCCCCAGTGAGCAAACCAGAGCAGGGATGCAGGAAAAACCCCTCTCAACGCAGGGTCACGGGCTCATACCCCTTTCCCTAGACAGGACAGCCTTTCCCTGCCCACACTGCCTTGGTGGCACCCCAAGTCCCCTCTGTTCCCCCAGGTTGCGGGCTCTGCTCCCCCCGTGGGGGACTCTCGAGCATCCTTTGTGTTTTATAGCTGCCTCACTCTTCTGCCGGCCAGAGGTTCGGTAGGAAACAATGAAGTAGGAGAGGATGAAACTCAAAGCAAATGCATGTCCCATAATGAGCCAGCTAGACAGTTTGTGTGTGTGTGTGTGTGTGTGTGTGTGTACGGGGTGCTATCCTGCACTGGCACTGCTGCCGCCATGCCCAGCACACAGCAGCAGCAGCAGCGATGGTGTTTGAAGATGCACACGAGAGACTCACAATTAAAGGCAGGAACAATTCCCTCTCCTCGCTTCCACCTCAGCGGTGAGGAATTGCCAGCAGCACAATGCATCACCCTGGAGGAGCAAAGGGGCAGCACATTTAAGGCAAAAATATCTGTTTTAAAGGATGCAATAAAACAGACCCAGGGAAGGGTTTATAGGGAAGCAATTGCCGTGCGGGGTGAGAAGTGGTCACCAGAGGCCAATTTACCTGGCTTTATTGCCTGTTACCGGTGACTTTTCCCAACCAGGGGACAATAGATCCTCCGCTATCAGCCTCGGCTCCAGTCAATACAAACATGACATAGTTTTTTAAACTAATATTTTTCCAGCATGCAATTCCATGGAGAGCAAGAACGCAGCGTTACCATGGCGATATATAGACAGCATCTGCCTTGGACGTAGCTGAAGGGAGAAATTGGAATAGAATTGCAAATTTCCTCTGTCCGGGAAGGCTCCCAAGGAAGCCACCGTGGTGGGCTGAGCAGGCTGAGCGGGCTGCCTTTCCCAGCCAGCCCGCATCCTCCCAGAGCCCAGCGCTGGCTCTCCCGTGAGCTGAGGGCAACGGGACTGGCCAAGCACTGGCCTGGCTGGATATTGGTCCTGCATCCTGCCCCAGAGCTCTGCAGAGCCTGCACGCTCCCTCGCTGCCTCTGCCACCAGTCTGCTCAGCTGCAACACCAAAAACTTGCCCAGGCACCCCAGAAAAGGGAGAAGCTGACCCCCTCAAGGTGCTTTCTAAGAATTAACATTCCTCAAAGCCTCCCAAGGAGACACAGCCCAACAACTGGTGTCGAACGCACGAGTGCTGCTGTGATACACCAGCCTCGCCGCTGCAAGACATTTTGATTAACTGGCTAGAGGGAGATGTGGGTGCATGAATTAAACACGCTCTGAACAAGAGCTCGCTGCTGTAATTTCAGCAGGGGACGGTTAGGCAGCACGTGAGTGGGCTTCAGGTGCGGCCACCTCAGCATTGCGCTCCTGCACCCAAAGACTGGAGCTCAGCACCCCTTCCTTCCGCCAGCACAGATGGGGGAAGATGGCAGAGCTGGCTGTGGTCTGGATAGGGCCCATTTCAGCACAGGAAAACCCCAAGTTGGGGGAACAAGGCAAACGGGAGCCTCATGCAATGCTGAGGCCAGGAACCCTGGGAGGGAGAAGAGGGAGCCAAGGGGGATGCAGTGATGGGGACCCCCAAACCCAGCACTGCTGCCCCCAGCGTGGGGGGAGTCGGGTACTGAGAGGGGCACGGCATGGCTGACAGCGAGATGGGGGATGTTCAGCCCACCAGAGAGGAGGTGAAAGGGGTAAGTGGGGCAATTCTCAGGTGTTAGCTGAAAACTTGAAAGCAGGAGCAAGTGCAATGCCATCAGGCTCACTTCATCCCCCACGAGCAAAGAGTTGGGCTGGAAGCAGCCATTTGACGGTGGTGAATTTGCACTGATCCTGCTGGCACAGGGAGAGTGACCCAGCTCCCTGACAGGGCAGTCTGCTCTTCAGAGGCGCTTTCAAAGAAAGAAAGAAAAGCAAGCAAACGGGGAAAGGAGCTGTACTCTTCTCCCACGGCTCTTCTCCAGTGGCTGAGACCCAAGAGACTCCTGGGAGCACATAACACCATAGGATTATCCTGCCTGTGATGCCTCCAGGACCTGCTCTGTCGTGCTTGCCAGTGGCGTAGGCAGGAGCACAGGCAGCCGTGCAAAGCACCCAGAGATTTTGCTGCTTCGCCCCTTGCTGCAGCATAAGCCTCTCTGCTCCGTGTCTGGTCCAGGGAGAGGAGGGGTGCGGGCACCTTGACATTTATGTTGAGTTGCAGACTAGAAGGCACTTAGGGACCAGTGCTCTGTGCCCTGGTGCAAGGAAAGAGGGGTCCCCCATCCCCTCACACAGCCACAGCCCATGTTCCTTCCTGCACGTCTCCAGCCTTTACCCTGCATCAACAGCACAGCACCAGGGAGACATCAGAGGGGAAACCTTCCAGCAGAAGACAAGACAATTTCTCCCCAGCTCGTGATTCTCCAAAGTTGTAGTGACTCTGCAAGGCAAGTAACTCCCTCTTCAAAGGACAAGGGTGTGTTTCAAAAGTAATGGAGCTCAGACCTTCACCACAGGACACTGCTGTCTGTGTCCGCATTGACGGCTTTCACAGTGCCAGCATGCGTGGCTACCGTGGCAGCACTGCCCTGTCCCAGAGTTCAACCCATGCCACCACTGGGCTCAGCCAGCTGGGAGGCTGGAGAAAGCCTGGAGCCTCCAAACACCAGACCAGGCTGCCCTGCAAGGCTGTGAGTGTGCAACAGGCAGACAACACGACAGCAGGGACATGACTGCTCATCGGCACTGTGGGACCGACTCTGTGAGGTCGGCATCGCTCACACTGCACATCCTGGGGCTTGGGGAAAGGGCCGGGCAGTGGAGGGCTGTGGTATGGGACTGCTGGCTTCCCAAAGAAAGCCAGCCCTTGGAGACAGCAAGTCCTGAGCACAGACCCTGCTGCAGGTTCCCCTGTGGCTGCCAGCTGACCCTACTCCATCAAGCAGTGAGAAGTTGGAGACTGGGACATTGCAGCCTCTTTACAGGGAATTTGAACTCGCTTATGAGCCGTTGCAGCAGGAATTTACTGCTCGGAGACAGACCAGCTCTGCACAGACACCCTCGAGCACCTTGCAAAGGCGTGCAAAACAGCGAGAAGTAGTTATCCAGCAGTCAACACCCACGAGAGAGCAGCACGACTAGCTCAACCCAGCCAGCAGATCTGGCACTGGCAACTGCATGAATATACAGAAAACCCAATGTCACCGAGTGGTGATGGACATGGAGGACCGGGTCAGTGGAGGCAGAAGAGGAGAAAGCAAGCAGGACCAGCTGCGGGGCAGGAGCAAGACACCCACCCAAGGGCATACTCTGTCTGTCCACTCCAGCACCATCCTGTCTGAGCAGTGCTGAGCACCTGCCCGGCAGGCAGAGGCAGGGCTTGCTGCCCAAGTTCCCCCAGCACCCTGCACCTGGCTGTGTGGAGAGCAGATGCTGCGGAGCCCACCAAGCTCCCCGAGGGGCAGAAAGGGCTGGTGCAGGCTACGTGCAAATCTTCCCTCCACCCTGGGCATGGAGGAAAGGGGGATCCTGTCTGGGAGCTCACAAACTGGCTCTATGGGATTGCAGCTCGCAGCAGCCTGTTTGCTGTGCTGGGAGATAATCGTCTGTATGAGGACAATTATGGCGGGAGAAGAGAAAACTCCACTAAAGCGGTGTCCCGCAGAGCTCCCAGCACTGCATGCTGGGTGCAGCCCTGGCAGCTGCCAGGCTGCCTGCAGTCCCTGCCTGCGGAGTCTCTCCCCAGCTGCAGGCAGAGGGCACATTCACACTCCAGTAACCAGAGGCAGCACAGCACAGGGACAGGAGCTCCGTGTGTGGCTATCCCCGACACATCCCGCAGCTCTGCTGCCCAAGGAGGTGGCAGCCCAATGCTTCCCCTGCACTGCAAGGGGCATTGTTGGGGCAGCCTGAGGGGCTACTGTGCCACCAGGCTCCACTGCAGCTTCTGGGACAGGGCACCCACTGCCCCTGAGCAGAGGGAAGAGGCTGGGGACACCCCTGCTCTCCTGCTGGGATTGGGGACACCAGCACACTGGGAAACTGTCACCAGCAGCAGGTTGGACGCATTCAGCTCATGCCCCTCTCCCCGGAGCAGGGACCCGCTGCAGCCACAGGGGTGAGACCTGCCCAGCCGGGCACAGCAGCAGAGGGGCACTCTGCTCAGGGGAGCTGAGCGGACGCCGCAGGACCCCCGCAGCTGGCTGGACTGTGAAAAGCTTTCCTATGGGAGTCCAGCAAAGAGACCCAGGGATCGTCCCCGGCGCCCCTGGGGATGTAGCAGGGGCTTTGATGAGCAGGGAGATGTGGGCACAGGGGACTGGCAGGGCTGGGTGAGCCATGTGCACAGGAGGGTCCCAAGGGGAGAGCAGGGGAATGGAGCCTGATCCCCAGCGCAACATCCCCAGGAAGGCTCCCCGGGGACAAAGAGGTGCCCAGCACAGATAGGGGCTTGGGGTGGTGGGGACCCGCAGGCAACCCCTCCGTCTGTGTGGCTGTGCCGTGACAAGTCACAGCAGGGGTGGCCACACACCTGTCTGTGGGTGCCATGGGGCAAGCAGCGCATTCCGGGCTGCCCTAGGGCGAAAGCCCCCCTTGGAGCAACCCGCCCCCTCGGGCACAGCTTTAATCCCAGCCCTACCCCGCGTGCTTGCACACACACTGGCACACGCAGGCTCTTGCACATGCCAGACCCCTTGCACACGCACCCTGCCCCAGCGGGCTCTTGCATATACACCAATCCCTACCCTGACGGGCTATAGCATCCCCCCACACGGAGGGGATGATGCACATGCACCGACCCAACAGGTTCTTGCACATGCGTCCCCTGGACAGGCACTCTTACACACACATAACCCCCGCACTGAACGGGACACTGCACATGCACCCATCTCACTAGGTTCTTGCACACGCACCTTTCGGACAGGCTTTGCACATGCACCCCTCCCCCCGGCATTTGCACAAGTACTCCCCTTAAACATATGCACCCCCCTTGGATGGGGACTTGCACAAACACCCCCAGACAGGCTGTTGCACACACACCCCACGGACAGACTCTTGCACATGCGTCCCCTGACGAGCTCCTGCACACGCTCCTGACAGGCTCTTAAACACGTATACCCCCCTCGCTGGGCTCTTGCACACGCAGCCCCGCCAGACACTTGCACGCACCACACCCCACACCCCCCCAACACACACCCCCCAGGACAAGCACTTTCCCCAGCACCCGGCCTTGCACACACGCCCGCATCCCGACACGGGCCATTGCACACCCACCCGCGACGGCCGCTCCCACCCGCGCCGGGTCGGACAAAGCCCGGCGGTACTCACAGGCGCTCGGTGCCGCGGGGGATGCTCTTGGGCACGGCGCGCAGGGCCGTGCCGTGGCAGTCCACCGTGGTGCCGCTGCAGGCGCAGAGCGGCGGGCAGGCGGCGGCGCGGCCCCGGCAGAGCGCGGCGCACGCCAGCAGCCAGGCGGCGGCCCGCAGCCCCGTCGGGACCCCCGCCGCCCCCCCGGGGGTCGGGGCCGCCATGGCAGCGGGCAGCGGGGTTAAACGGCGGGGCCGCTGAGCATCACCGGGGAGCTGGGTTAGGCTGGGCTGGGCTGGGCTGGGCTGGGCTCGGCACGGCACGGCACGGCACGGCTCGGCTCGGCTCCGGGGCGAGAGCCCCGTCGGCGCACACCCGCCCGCCCTCACTGCCGCCCCATCCCGCAGCCCAGGCACAGCCTCCGCGCTGGCTCCTCCCTCCCGCCCTGCCCGCCCCGACGGGCTCCCCCCCCCCCCCCCCCCCGCGCCGCCGCCCCTCCCCGCGCCCCCGGCACCGGCGGCTGCGGGGGTAGGAGCGGTCCTGGCCGGGCAGGGCACCGGCACCCCGGTAGCCGGAGCCGTCGGGGCTCTGCACCGCCCCGGCCGTGCAGCAAGGTGGGCTCCGGCTCGGTCCCTCCACCCGGAACAGCGGGGCTGGCCCGCGGGGCAGCCGATCCCCCCCCACCGTGAGAGGGCTACGGGATGCCGGGGTGCAGCAAGGCGAGCGGGTAGTGTGCGGGCAGAGGCACCCGGGGTCTGGCAGAGACCGGAGAAACAGCCTGCGAACCGTGCGGCGGCAAGCAGAGTGTTCCCACCTCTCCTCGGGGGGTGCCAAAAGCTTTTGCATCCCCTCCGGTGTGCTCCAGGCCCCCTTGGCCCGTCTCCCACCCGGCAGCCTGGAGCCCCATGCCCATCGTCCAGAGCCCAGGCGAGGCGCGGGGACCCGGCAGCCCGCGGGGACCGCGCAGCGGGCTGGCACTAGTTGTACCCAGCCTGCTCGTGGGAACCCTGCGGCCAAGCACCCCAGCACGCAGGAGGGACTTGGGGATGCATCTTCACTTTGCTTTTAGACCCACACACCGACAGTAAGTCCTGAAGTCCTGGCTGTTAGCTATGTCTTTTCCCACTGCAGGGGAAGACCTTAATGTCAGACACCAAAATGTCTTTGTGGCTAATCCACCTGGCAGAATGAGGCAAAATATACCAATTTCAACACAAAAAGAAGTGAAGCCAAGAAATCTTGTGAGCTTGGCCCCAAATGGTTGACATCTTAGAAATGCGATCATTGCATTAATTTTATTGTCTTCCATTTTCTTCCATGAGGTCTACAAATGCAAAGCAGGAGGGTGTAACCAGGAGGGCAGGTTACCTATTTTATTAATGACACCTCAAACACTTGTGTAACGCCATGGCTCCAAGAGCTAAATCTTTGAGAAAAACAGCAGGCATTTTGAGATGCGTAGCAAAGCCCTGGCTGCTGGCAGCAACTGCTGCAAATGTCCTCCTCGAAGAGGAAACCCATGGAAGGAAGGGAGGTGGGAGCCTGTGGCATATTGCTCTGCCAGCGTGTGGAGAGATGTGTGAGCAAAGTACACTTATTCCCCCTGCCAGCAGGATATTTGCAGCAATGGTGGCAAGTCCCAGGGGCAAGAGTGTCTCTTAAACAAAAGCCCCCCACATATGGCGCTCCACAAGCTCCTTAGTCAGGGCAAGAGGGAGGTGTCTGCACAGGGTCTTGCTCCGACAAGGGCCACCTCCCACACACACAGGGCCGCACCAGTCTGGCCCAAATCGGCAGCCTTTTCCCATCCCTAATGCAGGCTCCCATCATCTGTCTGCATTTTCGTGACATCTCCTTCCTCTGGCCCCAATCCCGGGAGGAAGCTGTGCCTGAGATGCATGAAAGGGGTTTGTTCCTTGTTGCTACCCAGCAGCCCTGACAGCGAGGAAGATGAGCTGCTTCCCAGGACTCTGCGAGCCAACCCCTCGCTGGCACGGCTTCAGCAGAGGTGGCCCCGCAGCCCACCCTGGGGCTCCCAGGGGGACCCTGGTGGCAGTGACGCCACAGAGCATCCGAAGGGGCCCTGTGCAGGACACCTCATCTGAATTCCAGCAGGTGGAGGTTGTTTCTTAGCAGCTTGGCATTCCTCAAAGCTGGCCATTACCGGTGTGATGCCTGTGACCCCCTTCCTCCCTCCCAAACTCTCCCTCACCCCTTGGCCAGCAGAGCAGAGCCAGGTCTTCCTAACCTGCCCTTTACCTCTGATGCTAGTGGGAAGGCAGGAACGGGATGAGGGATCTTGTTTCCTTCCTTTTGCAAGAACTTGCCCCAGGCAAATCCTTGTGATTTGCAGAATAAATAGGCTCCCTCCGTCTCTGTGTCCAGCTGCAGCAACACCGGGTCACTTTATAGCCAGAGCCACGGTCTCAGCAGACCAAGTAGCTGGCGGGGGCCTGCCTGGAGGCCACCACTGCCTGCCCCAGTTCCTGTGGGAGTACAGTGCTGGGATGCTGAAAACCCACATTTCTGCCTGCGGATACCTCAACTCCTGCTCTCCTGTGGGAGCTTCTTGCCACCCCCTGCCACGCAGCAAGCGCCTCATGCCCCAGCACCACGGAGCATCCCACCGAGCTGGGCTGCCGGCCACGGCCGACCTCTCTGTAGCAAAAGCAACCCCCTCCCGGCGCTGCCAGCACAGCGAGGGTCAAGCAAGCCCGGCGAGGCAGGAGGGTGGGGGGGGACACAGGCTGTGCACCGAGACCCCTCTCCCACACCTCAGCCCCTGGCACATCAGGGCTGTCCCGAATTGCCCAGGCACCCTGCATGGGGTGATGCAGGCCTCGGAGAGCAACAGCTGCCTGGGAAAGGCCCAGGGTGCCTCTGAATATGGATGAGGAGCAGGGAGAAAAATAAACCCCAAACTTTTCTTTATCGGGGGAGGCCTGGTCCTGCCGTCTGCCACCGGGATTTGGGCCAAACTGCTTGATAGAGAGAGAGACCATCTGGATTGTCTGATGGGCTATGGGTTTGGTTAAAATGAATCAGAAGCTTTTTTTTTGCAGGAGAGGAGTTTTCATGGGAAGATCTGGGGAAGGATTCCAGGGTACGCGCCAGACCTGTCGTGCAAAGAGATGCGAAGCAGCTACAAAGCTTCAAACAAAAATTGCTGCCAGTTTTAAGCCAAGCCCCCCAGGGCAGCATCCGGGCATTTTCATCCACCCCGGGACGGGCCGCAGCACGGCCCCGTTATCTCTTCTGCAGTCCAGGCTGGTGCTGGGTCCCTGTCAGAGCCACCAGCCGCCATTAGCACCTTCCAGCACGCCCGGACTTCGAGGCAGCCGCACTGCACTGCTGCACCCCATGCCTCAACACACGGGGGGAGGAGGCGGCGTGTCCTGACCGGTGCTTGCTATGGTATTGAGGCTGCACTTAGAAGCAGTGCCCCGGCTGTCACTAGTCCACAGCAGTGCTCAGCCCTTCTCTGGGTAGGACCAGGCACTGGTGCAGAGCAGAAGTGTTTAAAACACCCGCAATAGCGTGCATGCACAGTGCCTGCTCCAACTGCCCTGCCAAGGAGCATTGCCAACTGCAGGATTGGGCTCTTTGCACCAGGGCTGTGCTTCAAACCCTTCCTCGCACCAGCAACATCACTAAAACACACATGATTTGGGAGCAGTGGCCACAAGACCCAGCTGGAGATGTGCTGGGAGCAGAGAGGCCATGACCTCCGGCTGCACAGTGTCCCCCAGAGACCCCGCGCAGGGTGGGCTGCTGGGCTGCCCCTCTGCTGGCCGGGGACACATTTGGCACGCCTGGTCGGCTCGGCTCGTGCTGGGAGGCCAGGCTGCCTTTGTCCCGCCGGACACGCTCGACTTCAGAGGGTGAGGCATTGTGTGGGAGTGGGCCGGCGTGTCGGCCCCATTAGGGCACCTGTTGGGCTTGTGCAGCACGACAATGCCCTTGATGGGTCTATTATGGAGTGGTGCGGGCAGCCGGGGGCCGCTGGGATCACAGTAAATCTCAGCTGGTTAGCAGCAGTGGCAGGCAGGGCTGGGACACGCTCTTCCTGGTGTCTCTCCAGGGACAAGCCCTACCTCTCTGGCAATCAGCAAAAGCATCACCCTGCAAATGTGGCCAGCATCACACTGTGAAAGTGGCCAGCACCACCCTGCAAACTGCCAGCATCGTCCTGCAAACACTGCCAGCGTTGCCTTGTGAACATGGCCAGCATCACCCTCTAGACACCGCCAACATTGCCCAGCAAACGCCGCCAGCACCACCCTGCAAACGCTGCCAGCATTGCCCTGCAAACACTGCCAGTGTTGCCCTATGAACACTGCCAGCATCGCCCTCTAGACACCGCCAACATCACCCTGCAAAGGCCGCCAGCACCACCCTGCAAACACTGCCAGCATTGCCCTATGAACACCGCCAGTATCACCCTGTGAACGCTGCCAGCATCGTCCTGTGCCAGCACCACCCTGCAAACACAGTCACTGTCACTCTGCGAACATGGCCCCACTGACTGCAGAAGAGGGGGGCAACCCCACTGCCTGGGGACCTCACCACTGGGACCGAATGAAGGGAACGGCATCCATCGGGTCCTCTGGGATGACGTGGGAGGTGCTGAAGCCCCTGAGCTGGCAGATTTGGCCCCAGCCTCACACAACAGGGACTGTCCAAGCTCGGGGAGCCCAGCCTGCCCCACTTCCTTGAGCAATTGCAGAGCAGCAGGAAGGAGACAGTCCACAAGGCACCACATCCCTGCTTCATGGCACGGCTGAGCAAAGGGCCAAGCCCCACACCCTGAGTTCCCAAAACCAGCTCTAGTCCACAAAGAAAGCATTTGTGCCGAGCAGCCCAGACGCAGATGGGGAGATGCTGTTCCCAGCACGGCTGGACACACCAGCCGCCTGGGAGCTCTGCAGTGCGGCGCAAGCTGGTTTGAATAAACCACACGCGAGGAGGTGTTTGTGAAGCGCCTCGCACATGGAAACGCTATTGTTGGTGCAGCGTGGGATCAGGGACTCGGGGGTCCCCAGATGTAGCAATTGTTCCACATCCGCACTGTGCATACACACATGCTCTTCCCCGCTCGCTCTGCCTGGAGCCACTCATTAACCCTCCTCAATGAAGATGCATTGGAGGGATAATTTACTGTTTAATAGAATAACTTTCCATTTGCTCTTGCCAAGCGCATCTGACATATTTCTCCACGGTGCCATAAACTGCAGCTCCTTGCCATAAACCCCTGCTTCCAGTAGGAGCAGGTGGGTTTTTGGGTCTCAGCTGATGACCCTGGCCATGGGGTGAACAGAGACACCAGGCTTTGTTTTTAGAGGAACAGGGCTTGTTCCCACCAACTCCTTTCTCTTATTGCAATCCCCACTGCACTGACATCCCTGAGCTGGGAAACCATCTAACCTGAGAAATAAAGAGTGCCTCAGCCTCATGGATGAGGGAGGCAGTGGGTCTGTCCTGATTTTGTTAATGAAGAGGCCCTGGGAGCAGACGAGCTTGCCTTTGCTCCATATTTATGCCTAGCTGGTGGTCGGTCCCACACTGGGATGTAATCAATAAGCTGTGTGCCCGCTTGGGCTCATTGTGCTTCCACAGTCACAGGCAGCCTTTCCGCGCCTTGCCAGTCCCATAGCTGTGAGCGTGTGTCTCCGCGTCCTCATTCCTCCTCCCCCAGCCCTTACAGAGTTACAAGCTACTAGAGGCTGGAAGAAAGTCAGGTTCTGCACAATGTGAGATGGGGGAGCTGGTGCCAGCCCTGCTTTGCCTCCATCACCCAAATTCCTACACTGCAGAGGAGGCACTTTCAGGGTGCAGGTGCTGCAGGAAGGAGCAGGAGCCCCAGAGGCACCAGCCGGAGCGACTGGCTACCAGGGTCTGGCTCTGAAGGACAGCAAGAGGACGCCAGTAGCCACAAATAACTTGAAAAGAAGAAGGAAAGGGGTTAGCTTGCCTTGTACCAGCTCTGCTCAGCCCCAGATGCAGGCAGGGACTCTCACTGGAGTGCTAGGGGCTACCTGCAAAGCCGATTTTCGTCCTTTGTAAGAAGGCATCCCTCCCCAGCCCCTTCCAACAACCTGCTCTGTGCTCTTGATGTTCTTGTCAGCCGCCTTTATAACCCCAGCTTCCTACCCCTCCATCCCCCAGATGCAGCCAGGAGGAAGAACCAGACATCTCCAAGCCTGCCACACACACACAAACCCACACCCCCCGACACATCTGGCCCTGGGGCCCCCCAGTGCTGCAGGGCAGGCAGGGGGTCCCGTCCCGCAGCGCGTGCTGCCAGCCCCCTCTTGTGCTGCTGCTGCAGAACGGCCCTGGCGAGGTACAATGGAGCCAGAGGCTTTTGTGCAAGAGGTTGCTGAGATCCTGCTCCCTTGGGGCACCGGGGTTTTGCTCCTGGCCTGGCTGCCTGCCCGTCCTCCCGCCCCAGGGGAGCAAGGCTCAGGCCTTGTAAGCTAAAAGATTGGAAGAAACAAACCCTAAAACCACCTCAGGCCAATGCAGACACCCCCATATCATAGACCTGTGCACGCACGTATCCAGTTACACACAGCCACAACGGCCAAGGTGGGTTTGCACCTCCGTTCATCCCAGTTCTCAGCCCCAGCGGCACAGGAGCTTCAGCCAGAGGCAGAGAGGATGAAGTGGGAGCCAGTCCTCTGGTGCAAAAGGAGCATGGCTTAAAGTCATGTAAGGCACCCCATTCGAGGGCTGAGTGGTGGGTTTGAAAATCCTTCCCAGCAGCAAATCAGGGGAGACTGAAACAACCCCATCGCATTCCTCATCTGTGGGCACTTCCCAGGAACAAAGCTGGGCTGGAGCAAGATGGGGCTGGAGACCTGGTGCCAGTGGAGATCCCACCCTGGTCCACAGCACAAGGAGAAGGTCAGTGGGAACCCAGAACTAACATCTTGGCATCGACATGCCTGCACAATTTATGAGCTTCAGCAGGAAACCCTCACTGGGGGGGGATAAGCAAACAAAACTAAACATGGTAATTTATTCACTCCATGAAAAAATATTAGTTAATCCAAGCCAATGAGATTGTAAAGCCTGATAACTGGTCTGGCTGGTGCCGACATCTATCGCTAGCAATAGGCATGGTTTTTGTCTACACTGTTGCCCCTAGGCAGTGAGATGCAGCAGCAGTATGACAGCTCCCAGCCACACATGATAATTTAAGAGAGAAAAAAAAAATCTTATTCTGACTCCGAACCAGGGCAGAACAGTTTAAAAAAAAAATCAAGACAACTTGCAAAAATTGATTTAGATAGCAGTGACACTCTGCAGAACTTATTTGCAAGTCTGTGCTGTGCAATTTGAGATAAAAACTGTTTAATGAAATGAAGGATGAGCACCACTTGTTTGCTTTGGCCTGTTGGTATTCCTGCGCAGCAGTGGTGTTACAAAGCAAACACACTGAAAGCTGAGCGATCCCCCTCTAAATGTGTACTTTTCACCAGTGTTTGGTCCCAGTGACTGCTGCCCTTTCATTCGCAGCCAAGCATAAGTGCTTGGGTTGTGGCTTCAGGGGCTAAAAACTATCAATTTTTAAAATTATGTAAGCCATGTAAAGCTGTCACTTTGAATCACAGCTTATCTGGGAGGTGATATTTAGGTTTGCAGTATTCAAAATAGCTATTGTGAGGTTTTGCATTCCTTTGTTCAGCATTTTCAAGAACAGAAATGTCTCTCTGGACTCCCATATCCACTTTCAAGTGCACAGAGGCTTGTTCCCTCCCGCTCCCCAAGCTCCGAAGAGATGGGGTGCACCAGTCCCATGACACTCAACTACAGCCCTGGAGGAGAACGGGCCCCACTTGGAGCTCACCCTGCAGGAAGGCAGCGCTGGTTTCAAACGTACTGCACCACTTACTTCTCCTGCTTGTTTTTCAATTGCATTGCAAGGATGTTAATGAGTGTCTGAGCCACGGCAGGCAAGCCCAGGGCATTTCAGACGTGGAAGAACTTCACAGAGAAATAATCTGCATAAAGTCTGAGACGCCATTATTAAGGAGAAAAAGAAAATGCAAGCAGAAACCATCCTCCCTCGGCAGCCAAGAGTGGCAAGAGGAGAATGGTTCTACAGAGAGAAATGTATTCATTTGATCCATTATTTATATAAAGTGCTCTTTGTAAACCTGATTTCCCAGCACCCTGGATGACAGCAGGGGGAAGACAGGAAAAGAAGAGGTCCAACTTCATACCTCCAAGGGAAAGACAGCCCATCTGAGGGCCCTGCATCATGCCAGGATCCCTGAAAGGGAACAAGCCGCAGTGGCACAGGAGGCCCGTGCTGGCCCTGCAGGCGGGCAGCGCCTCACCAAGCACCCCCGGCACTTAAGGGTAAGAGATGTGGGGTTCTGAGCAGATGTTTCCTTCCTTTTGAAGGTGGGTGCACCACCAAGTCCTCGCTGTCCCAATGAAAGTGCTTAAGCCACTGAGCAAAACCATTAAAAATAAAAGCATTTAATATGGGGTTTTCACATGAACACACAGAAAGGCAGCAGTCTGAAACAGTACATACATAGCATATATAAATAAGGACAAAGATTAGAAATACTTTGGAAATGACAAGACTCTGGGAACAGTTAGTGGCTGCTCTGGGAGGAAGCATCCTTGTGAGTCATTGTGCAGGGCAGACAAATGAGACACATCCAAGCATGACTAAAACTCCCCCTCGCCTGTGAGACAGTGTGAACGCATTGGGACTGCAACAGCCAAGGGACCTAGAGGACGAACCCATTAGCCATCACCATCCTCTGCATAGGGAGGACAGCCCAGGGCACCAAACCCCCTCCTGGTACTGCTCTGTCTGGAGACTGCACCCACTCCTTTGGCAGGGAAGGCTTCTGAGACATGCAGAATGCTGGGCTAATGCCCCATAGATAATTTTTCTCAGAGCTAAGCAAATCTGAGCTGTGCCAGAAGCCAGAGTCCCTGAGCGAGAGCCATCAGTAAGAGAAGTTACTTTCATCTATACAGAAGCAGCGTATTTAGTCTTAGGAACAAGATTGCCCTGCCAAGCCAACACCTATACAGAGATATCTGCCCAAGTAAGCTAGGGGCAATGGAGAGAGGGATGGGATGAACAAATGCTTCACCCAGCAACTGCCCCGATACAGGCAAGAGCAGAGGTAGCAGGACCAGATTCAGCTCTCCCTGTGCTGCCGCCTGACCTTCGGCTCTGCCTCATCCCTGCTCAGAGGCAAAGTCGAGATCCCCAGGTCTCTGCTAACAGCAGACTGCAGGGGCAGGGTAGAAGTGCAGTCAGCAAAACATGCCATGCCCTTAGAGAAGAGCACATAGACAGCTTCAGCCTCTGGAGGGAATGATTACAGACACATCCAAAAAGCACATACTACTACCGCAGCAAACAGCCTCTGTGCTTCCTCACAGCATCCTCGCCTGCCCAGTCCCTGAAGAACCAGAGCTCTTTTTTTGCTGCAACAGAGGCTCCTAACACCAGCAACTCTCAACTCACACATCTACAGTCCCACTACCCCCTACATTTTCAAAGCAGTTCCTCCAGTTTGGGGTCAGACTGGGGACAGGCACACCCAATAAAGTATCAGGAACATCCCTTTGGACAAAGCAGCATGAGGCACATAGCTTTGTATCTAAAAAAAAAAAAGTCACAGTTAAAAAAAGTGACAAATTCCAGCTAAGCTGCACAGGGCTCAGAAGCTCTTTTGACAGCTCTAGCCAGTCGGACTGAACTCCCTGCTCACATACCAATATTCACACCTCCTGCCACCAGTTGTCTCAGAAAGCTGTCAAGGACAGAGCTCTAACTCCTGCCAGCTGCTGGTTCTTAAAGATTAGAAGACAATTATAATTGGATTCCAGAGATTATTTGCTTCACTGAGAAGGACTGAGAAGTGTTTAGATGGTTCCCCAGCTGATTAAATCTTTATTTCACAGTAGTGACCCTGTGTGTTTCCTACCCCAGAGTGCTTGCAGACAGGTACTTGGCAAGATTGGCTTACAGGAGCATTTTAGCTTAACAAGACAGCTGACACTGGCCAGCTGTGATGGGGGTTTACCCCACATCTAGATGGTTTCATCTCATTTCTGCAGCTCAGGCCTAACAGCTGAACCCAGCTCCAGCCCTTTCCCCCAGTTTAATGACTAATCACCCAGTTGCCTGACCAGGCATCCAGATATCTTTAACCAAAGTCACAGAAATGTGAAGACAGTGAGCAAGGGCTGCCCTCCAGCTCAAGCTGAAACAGAGGGATGAATTTATTGGGGAAGCTGCTTTCCCCTGGCCCCACTTGAAATGATAGCACCCAGAACCTCTCCTTTTCTCCCAGGCCCATCCTGTGCTCTGTACCATTTGTGCACTCCAGCCCTTTTTGGGGAGAGCAGGGCAAAACGGAGCCCAGAGGAAGCAGAAGACGGCATGGCTCCAGAGGAGGCCTGGGCATAAGGTTAGCTGTCAGGATACAAGTGAAGGCTGGAGTCTATCATTCTCACTGCTCACAGAGGTGAGGGAGCAAAAAGAAGCCCATGTGTTAAAAACTGAGAGCACAAAAGCAAAAAATACAGCCTAGCAACGTTGCACAGAAAGCTGAGAGTGCGCACAGGGCCCTGCAATGCACAGGGCTCTCCTTGTAAGCAAGCACTCCAGCTCTTCCCAGAGCCAGCAGGTCAGACATGCCACACAAGTTTTGGTTAGATAGTGGTTTGCCCCATAGTAGAATGAAATATAATTTATATACAGAAAGAAACAAGTCCCTGCAGTCTTTGCAAAGGTCCAGTTTCAAGAGCGCTGCCGTGTTGGTGAGGGTTGCCGTGAGCCTGCAGCACTCCCCTCCCTTTTGGTGCAGCACAATATTCACAGCTTGCGAGGCTGGGCATTCCCCACCCATGCGTTGGTGCGAGGCAGTTCAGAGGGATGATGAATCCTTGGAAAGCAGGTGGGCTCGCATGCGTCTACAGGATTCCTGGAGCAGAGAATTAGAGCAATTGAACGCTTGAGACACAGAACACCAAGCAAAGAAAAGGTTGATGTGCTCTCCTCCTCCTGCAAGGACTGTCCCCTGGAGCCTGCCTCCCACACCTCTTACCAAAGCAGAGCGCTGGACAAGAGGCAGCGAGCGGATGGGGACAAAGAGCAGTCGGTCTCGGGCTGCTACAAGCCAGGGGACTGCAGCCATCACAAAGCCCTAGACAGAGCCTTGCGTGTGTGACCTCAGCTCTGCAGGTCTCAGCAGAGCCCAGCAGGCCAGGTTTCCCACCTGGGAAGGAGAATGAGGGAGTGTGCCTGTGTGTGTGTCTCACCTCTTTCCGGCCCTCCAAAGATTTCAACTTCACTTGGGACACGTGAGCTGGAGATCCACATTTCTGTAACTGGACAAGAGAGGGGAAGAGGAGTAGAGAGCTGGGGAATGAAGTGGTATCCACAGCCTTCCCTGGGAACAGCTGGTACCACCAGACAGCAACTACCACCCAAACCCACTCTTGGTTTGTCTGGGCCATGGGACAGCCCTACCACCCACAGGGAGCAGGCTCTGAACAACTCGTGGAGGAGGATGGGAGAGAGGAAAGGGGGCACAAACCAATGACCCAGGGCATGAACACAGCTAGAGGGACAAGACTGGAGTGGAGGCCCAATACTGCCACCCCTGTCCCATTGCTGCCCTTGCCATCTGCTCTGCTCTCCTCACAGCAGCTTCCTAAGATCTTATTTGATCATACAGAAGAAACTTGGAAACCTTCTCTTGGGCAGAGAACAGCAAGCAGCCCCCCAAGGATCGCTAAAATGAGTGCCCAAGTTGCACTCAAACTCCCCTCACACACTCCACCCCCCCCCACAGGCAGCTTCAACAGTGCTGGGAGCAGCTCTTACCAGGTGGACATTCTCTTTGCTGACTCGCTCAGGCTCTGGCGTGTCATCCCTGCTCTTCCTCTCCAGGATAACTGGGGTTCCCAAAACTTTTCGCTGCCGTAAGAAGAGAGGGCTGTTGGCTAGTGCTTAGAGTGCAAAGTGAAAAAGAAAGGGAAGGAGCAGGATGCATTTCTGGTAAGCAGTTGGATGCTGGGAAAGAAAAAAGGAAGCCAAGCTGGGACAAAGATTGCAAAGTAGCACTACCTGAAATACCACGCCACTAGGCTGAGCCTGCCTGATTGTAAAGGCTTTGGGAGCTGACCTGAGGCCTGGCCAGGAGCCCAGCCTGTCAGAAGCAGGTACATGCTGCTGTACGGCAGCCTACAGTGTGCTAACACCTGTGCTAACAGGCTAGACTACATGACCAGCTCCCTGTCAGTCCTCATCTCATCTCGGGAAGCAACCCATCCTTCAGAAAGATGCATAGATCCTACAGCCACGTGTTCCATAAATAATTACACTTTATACTAACAAAGCTTATTCTCACTCTGCTGCCTTTTCTGTCCCCAGTGGACCTGTGTTCTTTGGAAGTCAATACTTTGAACAGTCCCTACCTTTGAGGGCCTCATTCAAGCCAGGGCAAGGCAGAAGCAGAGAGCAACATCAGAAACTCACAGCAGAGAGCATGGGTCAGAGGCTGCCTTTACCTTAATGAGGCCGCTGAAGGAGCGTGAGCGGGTGCGTCGTGGTGCTGGGGATGTGGGTACATCAGAGCCAGGAGTGAGAGCTGTAGGATGCTTATTAAACTAGGTGGAAACATAAAGGCAGTATGTTAGCACAGTTACTGTTATGGTTACAGCAGTCCCTTGCTGCTGTGTGCTGCTCTACCTGCTGCCCTCTGCCTAGACCTCCATCTGGCTCTTTCACACCCCGAAATGGAGGAGCAGCTCAGAGCTGCAGGGAGAAGAAAGCAGAGGAAGGCCACATCTCACCCAGGATTACAGGGAGCTTGGGTGTGAGGCTGCTTTGTGCTGGCTACCAGGTTAGCCAAATGCAGCAGCTGTTGGAGCAGAAAGGAGTTTGGGCAGCAGCTGGATGCTGGCAGCCAGAACTGGCGCTGACCATATTGACCAGTCTCTCTGGAGCAGCAGGTTGGCTGGGAATGCTCACCAGACCGAGAAAGGAACAGTTTGTCCATTTCCTGCAGGCAAGAGGGGACAGGACTGCCTTTCTGAGGGAGGAAGCTCAACAAGCTTCAGGACTGGGGAACTGCTGTCTGGCAAGTCCCTGGCTTGGAAAATAGAGAGCTTGAAGCATAGCTCCGCTGTCAGCCACATCCAGTATAGGCCTCCTCCTCTCCTGTCTTCTCACAGCTCTGCCCCTTAAACAGCCCAAAGCCCACTCTCCACAGCCTGCCCAGGACCAGGAGCAGCTCTCCAGCAGGCCCTGCCTTCAGTCGTGTGCCCAGGATTGTGCTGACAAGCACACCCCAAAGATATCTTCCCTCCCCACACTACCTGCCGGATGAGCTTCTTCTTCTTTGCGGAGTCAGGCATATTGTGGACATGGCGGAAGAGCTCCTTCAGTGCCTCCTCTGTGCGCTGCTGGGTCTCCTCCTGATGGCAAGTGTCCAGTCGGCTTCGCTTCTGAGACTTGAGGGGCTGCAACTCCTTGGAGCCAGGAGATGTGAGCAAATCCAGGTCGTCCTGGGAAAGTGGAGACAGCAGCTGCTTGCCATGCTTTAATCCAAATGAGCCACCCATCTGAACCAGGCTGGGAAGAGTCTCCTGAGCTGCCTCCACCCCAGTGAACACACAGGGCTGTGTTTTCCCTACCCCTCTGCAGCAGCACTGCACCAGCAGGCCCTGTGCCAGGAAGAGGTGACAGCAATACAAAGGTGACCCCATTGCTTCTTCCCTCCCCTCCCGGATGCCAGCTGCAGAAGCCCTTCCAGGCTTGCAAAGGGTCAGTGCAGCTCCTTACAATGCATCTTCCCTCTTCTGCAGCTACATGAGGCAGGGAAGCATTTCCTGGCAAGGCACAGACAAATCTTGTCCCAGTGGCAGCAAGTAGCCTTTATCGCAGCCCCTCATTCAAGCAGCCTGGACACGGCAGTAGGCACGTCTGTCTGTTTGGAAGGCACAACCTCAGGAAGGAGCAGGTGCTGCATGTACTGGGCACAGGGAGCAAGTTTGCTGCTAAACAGGGGCTGATAGCTTTCCCTGTGCTTTTGATTAACAGATGCTTCAACTCTGCCCAATTTCCCTAATGCAGCCGCCTGCACTACCACACCATATGGTTCCCTCACTCCTGCTCTCTGACAGATCCTCTTTCATGACTTGGTTTGTTTTCAGCTTCTTTCACTCACAAGGATCCCCTCACAGTATCACAGCCTCTGCCCTTTCATGGAGGGCAGGCACTGTATTTGCTGGCCTTACCTTTGATGTGTGGGCTCTGGATCCCAGGTAGTGCAGCCTGGCACACTCCCGGATGTACGCTGGCGCCTGTGATGATGAGCAGAGAAAAGGCCAAACGTAAGTTTAGTATGTTTGGCTCCGGGGCAAGACTGGCCCCAGCAAGAGCTGTTCTTCAACCATATCACACAAGCCACTTCCATCAAGACTCAGCTGTTTAGAGCAGACAAAACAATGGGATTTCATGTCCCCAGTGCAGTCCCTGTTCACAGTTTCCTTCTGATGCAGGCAACCAGCACAAGTGGAACACACAGTAAGAGCAGGGTTCCACAGGAACTTTTTCCAAGCACTTCCCCCAGCTCTGAGCTGGTGAAACAGGGGCCTGACAAAGAGGGCAGAAAAGGAACTTTCTATGGGAGGACTCTTTGCAGAGAGCAGATGCCTACAGTGACCAGGAAGGTCTTGAGAAGTCAAGAGAGACTGCCCATTGCAGAAACACTTCCTTGGGGTAACCTGCAGACAGCCCCGCACTCCTGACAGCACCCTGCTCTGAGCTAGACAGAAGCTCAAGACTGCAGGCTGTGCTTTTAACAGCATTGGCTTGACTACCACTTGCAGAGAAGTTCACAACAAAATGATCCACCATATTAGGTATTCAGCTCTTGGCAGTACTCATCCAGGATAAGCTCCTTCAAGTTTTCTTACCCTGCCAGAGCCCAAGGGGAGCCCAGTCACTACCGGCCCCCAGGAAGCAGGTTTCCCAGCCGGGCAGTGGGTGCTGGGTGTCCAGCAGAGGGTGGTATTGCCCTGCACCGTGCTTCTGACCTGCCTGGGCAAATCCACCTCCAGCTGCCTTCCTCCTCCAGGGTGTCTTCCTCCCCCTGTGCTACTTGCTCAGCAAAGACCTCCTCCGTAGTCACTAAAGGAACAATTTCTCATAGAAATCCTCCTTGTCCTACCGCAGAAGAGAGCGCCCAAGATACCCTTGACATTTGGGATCTGTCTGGACCAGGGGCATTCAGTCTCCTGCTGAAGGGCCAGGGAGAGCAAGACCCCAAAGTGCACTTACCTTGAAGAGTTTCTGAGAGTGTTTGATCATGAAGGTCACTCCATTGTTTAGCTTTGTGATATTCTCCTGAAGGTCATTTGCTGTCACCTGGCAAGGGGACACAGTCAAAGGCGTAGCAGTTAGAAGGGGAGGAGAAAGGGTCTCTGCTGCCCTTGCTGTCTCTGGGACACAGATACACACAGTGCCTCAGCAGGAGACCTGCTCTGAGGGGACAGACAGGCAGAGCTCACAGAGCCAAAGCTGCTCTGAGAGAAGGAGATCTACACAGCTCTGGGGCCAAACAGTTCACCAGCAGCACAAGAAACCCTGCAGAGAGATCTGCAAGGTTTGTCTGGAGCTGTCATTCTTAAAAGAAGCAGGACTGTGCTATGCTTTCAATTTTACTGAAAAAGATGAAGCATCAGTTGCAAGTAAGGCCTACAGTAGGTCTGGACTGAACACTAGGACTGAGTCCTACCTCACCATCCCAGCCTCCAACCCTCATGGCACTGTATCAATACTTAACCCTCCCATCTTGGTTCTTCTCCCGTATGCCTGCCAAGTCTCTGCTTTCTACCTTGCGATATCCCACCCACAAATACTGAGGCCCTGCTCACATTTCTGGGCCACAGGATGTGGGGTGCAAACATGAGGGCAAGATTGTGGGCAGACATCTTGTTCTTGTCCTGCTTTTTGGCGGTCTGGTAGAGCAAGTCCAGCAGCAGTTTGAGCAGACTGCGGTTGGGCGCGGGAAGGATCAAAAACAGCAGCTGCAGGGCTTCGATTTGACGCTCTTTGTCTGGAGTGCTGGTCTTATTCCCCTTCTCATCAAACAGTGTCAAGTCTGCCAAATCACAAGGTAGAATGTGAAGGACATACATTACCTTCCCTAACAGCAGGTCTATTGCAACTAGTTACCCTTCCCTCTTCATATGCAGATCTCCTCCAAACTCCTGCACAGTTCTTGGCCCTTCATCTCTCTCCTCCCCCAGCTCCCAAGCTCCCCATCTGATGTGTTAATCTGTGGTACTCCTCCCACAGGACAACACAGTTGCTAAGAGTTGTGATGGATTGAAGGCAAGAATTTCACATAAGGTAGTTCAACAACAATTACTATGTACATAGAAACCACACCTCACTCAGGAGACCCCCCCAGACTTAAAACAGATGGAGACCCAGGTTATCAATGTGGGCTCTACTCCTGTAGGTATCTGTTTATTGCTGGAGAGAGAAGACAGACTTGGTCTGATTCCTTGGGATTTTCAGCACCAGTCTTTCCACCATTAGGCTGAGATGGCAGGAAGATTCCTTTTTACCCTGCCTTTAAGGATTACACTTCCACAGCCTAGTGTGCAGCTCTGTAGCATTACCAGCTTTCTAGAAGGCTAGTTCCATTCCCTCTGCTCATCACTGCCTCTTGTTGTTCACTCACCTGCAATTTTGAGGTGGGCATGGAAGTGCTTGTGTGTCAGCAGGGGCTCTGGCAATTCACCCAGGAACATCTTAAGCAGGGTGGCCACATCGTTGGAATGAAACTCCCCAGAGTCCAGGTCAATATCAGTACCACTGTTCAGAGCATCCTTTAGGATCTGTTGCCTGATGCTGTTGCCTGGCACCCGAAACAAGCCTTCTGCTCTTAGATCTGCTCAGCAGATGGGAGAAAAAAGGCCATTGATTAATCAGAGGCTGATTCTCATCTTCTTAGTAAAGCAGTTCCCTCCCCTTTCCAGAGCTTGACAGCAAACCTCAGTGAGCTGCATTCAGAGACATGACTTCAAGCTGGCTCCCATCAGTGGAAAGAGTCCATGCACAGAGGGAAAGAGATTAACTTATCTGCTAGGCAATTCTGGGGAACGGTCCAGCCCTGAACTCCTGCTGCTGGAGAGCTCGGAGCTTTTCCTTCTGTCTGCACTAGATGAGGTGGGCCAGACAGATACCCCTTGGGATAGGAAGACAGCAAGACAGAGTCACTTACTTTTGTGCAGGTACTCGATTAGCTGGGAGACCTGTGCGATGCCTTCTTCTGTCAGTGGCGAGCCAAACACCACCCCTTTCTCTGCAGAACAGAAGATAACACGTTCAGACCCCAATAGCCACAGAACTCCAGTCAATAACACAGGCTACAGCCCCAAAAGTAGAAGCAAATGAGCTGAAAGGAAGGAGGTCTTTGCATGGAAGGAAATATTAGATGAGAAGCCCATTTAACTGAAAGGCACTTGTTGAACCAATGCAGAAAATTGTTCTTGTCTAGAGAGGGACTTCCCAGGTAAGAAAGTGGTGATCCAGCAGGACAGTATTTTCTAATAAAGGCAGTCTTGCTGGTGAATGGCTTTTTCCATCAGATATACACAGCCAGCACACTCTGTCCCTCAGAAAGCTGAGGCAAATCCCAGGGGCTTCACTGGCAGCAACCAGAGCCCTGAGCACCACTTCTTCCCTCAGACGCATGTAGGTTTTGATTGCAGCTAGAGACAAAATGCTGGACAGACCATACCACAACATGCTGACTGGGACTGAGAACTGGAACCAGGTACAGAGCTGGTTTGTCCTGCCCTTGCACTTAGGCTTCAAAGAGCCAATGGATTTAAGAAAAGAATATTCCTCTTTTCTCCATGACCAGGCTGCCAGGAGCATGGGCCACTTCTGAGGGCAAGCTAGGCATTTGTACCCCAGCTGTATGTGGCTGAAGATTTCCCTCCTTATTGTTACAGCTGATAGCCCAGCAATCCAAGCAGTGCATTGGCTGGTACAATAACAGTTATCTCCCTCACAAGCTTTCTCTTGCCCTCCTGCCGCCCACCCACCCCCCCCCAGCACATTTTGATTTCACTAGCTTTTGGTCTGTTGTACTACAGATCTTACTGTTCTGTGGTGTTGATGCTCACAGCATGTGGGAAAGACCTGGTTAACCCTGTGCACTTCTCTAGCAGCCTTCCTGTGCAACTAAATTTATTCCGCCTGAGGAATGTTCCACTTTCTTCCAGGACTTCTGAAATACATGGTAAGCCACCAGGAACTCCAGCCTCCTGTTAAATCAAGAACTTTCTGACCTCCCTCTGATAAAGCACATGCTTCAGTCTAGCAGGAGAAAGGAGGGCAATGTGACCTCTTGATCCACACGGAAGAACTGAAAGCCTTGAGTGCAAAGGGAGAGAATGGTTGGCGAAAGATTCTTGTCCTTGAAGAAAACTAAACTCATTAGACATTCAACAGATAGAATCAATAGTGGCCAGAAAAAGAAGAGGAAAATACATCTTCTTGAGGCATGCAGAGCCTGACAAATTCGATTTACTTCTGAAGTCAGAAGTTGATATCTGAATGAGAATTTGATTCTCAAAGAAACTTGAAAGATGCATCTTGAGAATGGATGCCGAGTTACGAAAGCTTAGATGTTATTGTATGATTGCTTCTGAAACTAAGCAGCATGAGATTGAGTTTCCTGATGCTCAAAAAAGTTGTAAGTATTTGCAGTTTGATGAGCTCTGAGCTCTACGGTCCTTGGCCTCTGGCTTTGAAGAAATAAAACCTGTTTGTTCTAGCTGGTCTATAACATGAAGAAAAACAAATGATGGCTCCAAGATGAAACACACAGTACATGAAACTGATTTTCTCTGTAGGCACAAACTTCTTTTTCCTCAGAGTTTGGCCAGGGAGTTCACAGACAGTGCCTGTCAATGCAATGCCATTGCAGCCTGGGAGTGCAGCCAGCAGACTTGGAAACATCTGCTAGCTGTAGTTGTAGTGAGACACATGGCCATGGAGACATCCGAATGGGGGAAGGCAGAGCTCTTGGGGAAAAGAGCTAGAGGGAGATGTCAAGTCTGATAAGAGCAGTGCTCCAGCAGAGTAGATAATTTAAAAAAAAACAAGCTAGAGAAGGCTCACAAGCCCCTGCTAGAAGGTTTTGACAAGAACAGGGAAGCTTCTATGCATGCTAAGAAAACACTTTCAACTTGGTTACTCACTTCTGTTTGTCAAGTGGCAAAGTGTCTGAATTTGAGGTGTCGTGCTACTCTCCAGGAACAGAGGCAGGAGCAATAACAGGTACAAGCACAGTCTAACTGCCGTTTGGGAGCAGTGTGAAGACGTATTACTATGGAATAGCAAGATAAGTCATAGCAATATTTACTAATTCTCACCTAAGGATGCTAAAGGACTTGATTTGCAGTACTTGATTTTTCCCTGCAGTGCTGTCCAGCCCAGGGTGAATGTGTCTACCAGGGTTCCCAGCAGATGAGCCAGGAGTGGAGGGCTGAAGCCAGCACCAAAAAATTCAGCCTGAGCAGTGGGGCTGCAGAGCTTGTCCTTATGAAACACAATGGAAGAAAAGGTTTGGTAGAATCAAAAACACTTGGAGAAACTATATAAAGGTTGAAGACAAAAAAGCCAGCCATACTCGGACATGCTGATAGCTCCCTTCTCAGAGGTACTCACAATAGTGGAATTGCTCAAAGGGAGGGGGAGACTAATTAGAAGTGTTCAACCTCAGGCTACCAACATCTGAAGGCAGCTACCCACAGCTTCTCTGCCAGCAGACAGTGAGTCCAGCTAGAAAACCAGAGCTGACAAGGGATGTGAGAGGTGCCCAGATGGAGGCAGTTCTGTTTAGATGAGTGAGAAGGTTTAACTGAACTTAGCAGGAGAATTAGGCTCCCCTTGAGTGTGGACAGAGGTGGGAGAAGGCACACACATACCTAGAACACCCTTTTAGTTACAACAAAACAGAGTGGTAAATGCCAGGCAGTGGAGAGGATCTGAACACAACTGTGCTCAAAAGCAAACCTCAGACTTCTGAGAAGGGGCCTGGGGCTAATGTTTCATAACCCAGACAGCTCAACTTGAAAGAGAAGATAAGAATAGTCTTACAGTTTATCAGAAGAAAACTCCAGCTGAATGCTTGTCTCAGAAAAAGAGAGACATGTCACCTCCCAGGGTTGAATCTGGGCTTGAGCACAGTCTACAGAGCTCTGTCACTGACTCACTGCATTGGGATGTGGATCAGAGTGGCACTGGCTTTTGGATGGGAGATGCTTACAGATTTCTGAGCTGCACAGACAAGACCTTCCAGAGAGCTGGGACAGTTACTGAAGGAGACAGTGGGCACTGAGTGAAGTCAGTGTCCTGGAAAACCTGGGCATTATTGTTCTTCACAGAACCTGATGCTCTTAGTCTTTACTGATATTCCATCACTTATGAGGAAAGCTAATGAGCTAAGGAAAACTGAGCATGGACTACCATGGACACAAACAAGCAGAGAGACAAGACACGGTGTGTATCAGAGGAACCTGCAGCTTGTTCAGGCACCCCTCTCCAGCTCAGCACTATCCACAGAGCCAGACCAGAAACGCTCAGGAACCAAAGCTCTACCTCTGTGGTTTGTGCTGCACTGAGCACAGTGAGCAGCAGACCCACCAAGGCCGACCTGACACAAACCACAGTAATAATCCCCAGAAGAAGGGTAACTCTGGAAGTGGCAGGACATTTCCAGGATGAACCTCCTGGTCTCTGTTTCGCTCCATTCTAGAGCAATCCCCAGAGATTACAAACCTACAGTAGTAAGCATTCAGCACAAGCTCAAAACAACAGGCCTTCACTGAAAGTTTTGTAAACTATGTGTAACAGACTATGACAGTCAGCACCACCCTAAAGGTGGGAACCAGACCTCCTGCCATACTCACCCTTGCGCTTCAGAGACATCAGAGAACGAAAAAATCCAGAGGCTGTGCTGTTTGCCCCAGGCAGCTTTGGGTCCTCCTCTCCCATAAGCTGGGCCAGCTCTGCCCCAGGCAAGTCAATGAGCCTGGTAATGTTGCTGACAACGAGCTCTGTGAACACCTCTGGTTTTTCATGGCGCAGCTTTTCCACGAAGAAGTCAGGATTGAAGATGATCGGCTGGCTGCGGAGGGAGGAGTCATTGCAAATGACAAAATTGCAGATGGCATCACTGGAAAAAAGGGAAGGAGAAAAAAAAAATGCAGTAACTCCTCATTGCTTTGTTTTTGACAGCCAGCTGGTCTGCCCTGAAGGAGACATCTGCTGACACAGGAGCTACCAGTCTACACCATCAGCACTGTCTGTCTTCGGTGAGTATTCAGCACAGCGCAGTTACATTTCCTTTTGGAGCAAAAACATTTCTGCCCTGTTTGTACAACACAGCCCCAGACTAGCACTCCATAACCTGATGGTAACATACGCAACACATGACAACACCCAGCTAAAACTTTCACTGTATGTACATTCCACTAGCTCAGGCAGCTATGACATCCAATATTTTACATTAATTTACCACTCTCAGTCATAAATAAGTTTGGTTGTCTTCTTTCCTCCCCAGAAATTCACTCCCTGTGGCCTGAAAGTCTAAATCCCAATCTTTTTTTTCATGGCCAGCATATACTCATCAGTTCCCATTGCTGTTTCATCATCACTACCTTCCTATCAACAAATTGAAAGTTCCCATGCCCTGGCACTTTGTTTTTAAGATCATAAGCATGCAACAACACTGACCCACAATTCTGCTAGGGATGTAGTCAAATGCTCCCAAGGTGACAAGCTGCCAACTCTTGGTCACTGCTCTCTGCCAGCTACGGTCACTGCCCAGCTATGCACTCTGAGACTGGGGCGAGTGGGAACTCATCAGTATTACGCAAGATCAGGCCTTGAGGAACCTTTAGTAACCTTCCTCCTAGTACATCTCTTTTTGGCTCATCCAATTATTGCCTCTTCTTCAGGCTGTCCTTTATCTGACCTCCCTATTCTCTGCTGACACCTACTTTCTCCATTTCCCATGCCATGTGAGAAGCTATGAAAAGGGATGCATCTGAGACACTGCTCTGCTAAGGGTTATCACATGCTTAGCCCTACCACAGGTTAGGTAAGCTACATTTGCCATGTCTAAAATCAAAATAAAGAGTTATCAAAGACAGATCTCAGGTTAATCAGCACTCTTAATGCTCACACTTAAAGCTTATCCCAATTTCCATCTACTTCTAGGTCTTCCATTACCATCTTCCCACCACTGTTCCAAATACTCGCACACTTCTGAAGTCAAGCCCACCGGCTAGAGTTGCCTAGCCTGCTTCTCCTGCCCCTCTTTTACTTAAATGTGAGTATTAGCATCATTATTCCCCAGTCACAAGCTACTGCTCAGATGTCATACTCTACTACAAAGTGCTGGCTTGGCATGCCAGTTCTTCCAGGGCTCCGGGTGGAGGCTGCCTACCCACCCTGCTCGCACACACAGTGTGACATTCCCCAATCCTTTAATCATTCTTGGGCTCTTTCCACTGTTTCAACATCCCTCCTCAGCTGTGAGCTCCCACTGAACGCCATTTTCCAACAGTGCACAGGTAATAGAAATGCTGTGGTCATGCACCAGGGATCGCATCAGGCCCTTCGGTGCAGTGTGGCACCCGGGGGGGGGGGAAGCATGTGCTCTGCCGATCACCCCCAAGGCCACCAAAGGCTTTCCCTCCAAAGGCAGCTCTCTCCCACAGAAGACCAGAGCACCCTGCCCTTCCTCTTGTCTCCTGAGGAGTGGAGGCCATGTCACCGCATTCGGTCCATGCTGGGCATCTGTGCTCAGTGCTCAGCATGCCTGCCACCAAAAGGGAGGGTGTTTGCAACGGGCTGGACCTTACGTCCATCAATTCAAGCACCAGAGCACTTCAGCTACTAGTTCAGAGATCTTAGCAACTTATTGTTCTGATGTAAATCGACAGAAGCTAACGAAGCAAAGCACATGCTGGCAAGCCACCTGAACTCCAGCCCACATCCACACAGTGTCTGTGGACCCAACAGTTATCTGAGCTATTGCTGTACATCTTCAACCCGGAAGACCATCTTGGCGTGATTTCCAGGATGCGTGATCAGAATGAGCGAATAAAAGCAGGGACTCGGGCTACACAAGGCGAAAGATATTTGCTGAAATCAGAGGAAAGCAGGCTCTCAGCTACATTTGCATCGTGAGAATCCATACGAAACCCTCTCCCCTTGCCACTGATCTCCATGGATGTCAAGGACTCCTTCAAGAGGATGGAGAGGAAGAAGGTCTGCAAGGCAATCTGCCAGGCCATCTAAAATTTTAGAAAGCTCTTAAAGGCTCCCAGCTGCATCACCCAGAGTGGCCTAGCAAGCAAGCTGCCGACTCCAAATGGGGGCCATATTTTTCTGAGTACCTCCCAGCCTGTTTTTCAGCAGTTTGTTATCTGCAATAAATCAAGACCGAAATGCAACAACTCTGTATCAGCTGCCAAAAAAACAACTGCCAATCGATCTGATCGTATTCGCATTTCATTGCGCGGGGCTACGCTGCACAAAAAAGTGCCAGCTCTGCCCATAATGTGGAGCAAGCCCTTTGCCTGAAACCCATGACAACTCATTCTGTGGCAATACAGATCCTGAGAAGGGTTAATAGCAAGTGTATAGGCCCAGTGACCCTGCCTGCAATGATCCGTGCACTGTTATTCACTCACTAGCAGTTTTGTTTCCCCACAGAGAAGATATGCAAATACTTTGCAGCAGTTACATCAAGCATCACAGATTATCTGCTCCCTCTGACAATTAGGTATCTAGATTCAGAGAAAGAAAATTAAACAATTTTGTCAACTAGAACTGACTGACATGACTTCTCCGCACAGCCAGCATTAGAAGTTGCACAAAGTTTAACAACATTTAATGCAAAAATAAATAGAAAAAAGTAAATTTCTTACATGAGTGCTGAGAGCTTTTGGAGAGGCATTAGGAAGCAGAGACAGGGAAAAGAACTTGCTCCTTGTTTCCAGCAACAAAAGAAACCTGCCTGTCCCAGCACAGCCTATGCAAATTCCACGCATGCTATGAGACACAAGGGCGCATTATTGGGTCTGAAAGGCCCCCTTGGCACACACTGGGCATCAGCCTTCACACAGAGACAAAACAGAAAAGAAAAGCTGGACAAATTGATTCATGTCTCTTGCCAAAGGCTGCGTAGCTGGAGTTTAACGGCAAATAATTCCTACATAGAAACCGGGGGTTTGAATTAGGACCAGCGTGGTATTAAGTGCTCTCCACCTGTATCCAAGAAGAATCCACAAAATAGTCCCAGATCTACCCTGTGTTTACCATGAGTAAAGCCATGCAAACACATTCCCAACAGCATCTGAGCACAACCGACGTTACGGCACTGGCAGGACAATAGCTGAGTCCCTTAACTGCACAACCCCGTCCCCAGAAACCTTGCTAGAAACACTCTCTGCCCCTGCCTTTCACACTTTTAGATCCTTTCAAAGACAAAGCACATAGATCAGCCCCTCCAGAGCTGGAAACAGCACCTGGCCATTGCTCTTTGCTACCGTTACTGTGCCACTGTGTGCCGTTCATCCACTTCACGTCTCCCGTTCCACGTTTCTCTGGATTCCCGTCCAGTTTCCCTGCCTGCCGCAGCTGGGACCAGCCTTGTATACTCTTATTGTGGTATGGCACTTCAATGAGCTACTTAATTTTGAAAGGTCACTTTATTAGCAGCCCTTCCTTGCGCAGAAAATTTGCCTTTGTATCATTATTGCTAATCAAAATGGAAATGTGAAGCAAACCCCTATTTCTGAGCAAAGATAAAGCCCCCACTGGCTTTACACACAATAACCCTGCCAATCCTCACTGCTGCACACGCTATAACCTTCAGAAAAAGCCATGTGCCCCATCTGCTGTTTTCATGTTAAAAAAAGGAAGATGGATGTATTCTACCTACACTCACAGTTTATATAACAGCAACAAAGGGGAAGCAAACATGTATTCAGGGAGTTTATTGCCTTTTTTTTTTTGCTTTGCTTGCAATTACAGAATTATATTTTCTGTATGCTGTGATCTCAGATTGCTTTATGACACATCAAAAGATGATAAAATAAAAGAATAAATAGCTTCCTCTCTGATTGCATGAATAAAATCAAATCCCAATGAATAATAAAACCTTGTACTAATAGGGTTGTGATTAAGACGGCAGATTAAAAAAAATGGGTCCTATATTGTGCTGAGATTCTTGCCATTCTAGTATCTTTTAGAAGCGAAGCCTGTGATCCCAGCCAAGTGACAAAGAAAGCTGTCTGTCACACACAACGTTCTTGCTTCAGGCATGACAGCCCCATCATTTCATGGGGAGTGGATGGTGCAGGAGGTCAAAATCATGATGGATCAATTAATCCCTAAGGTAACTAGATCCAGGCCAGGGAAATGCCTTGGAAACTAGGGCAAAAATGAGACTTTAACTGGCAAAATCTGGTGAGTGAACCTGTGGTGCAAGAGCTGTGCAAGCAGGAGGATTAGCTCACATGGCAGCGAGCCTGCATTCAGATAGGTGAGACCTAACTGGTTTAGTGGCTTTTACAGATTTTATGTTGTTCTAACTCCATCCGTGTGAAGGCAGAAACAGGTTCAAGCAACACGAAATAGATCATAAGGAGAATACAAGTCAGCCAAGAAAGAGAAGGAAGAGGTACCTTTGGGGCAAGGCATTAGCTGTGTTTGTCTAGCTGGGAAAGCGGAAAAGCTGGAAACTGCAGATTTCAGAGGAGCCTGAGTAACTAATCCAGTGGGCAAAATCCATCTCTGGTGCCATTTTGTGCACTTTGTACGTTGTCACTAAAGAGCTAACACTTCAGACACACCACAGTAGATGAGTCTTACTATACAGGAGTGAAAGAATTAAAGAGCTTTGGAAAATAAGGCAGATAATGGAAGAAAATCTCCCTCTATAGTAACAAAAATTTTAGACTGAGAAATAGCCAGGCTACTACCAAATACTGAGAGCAGGGTGATAAGCAGGCAGTGCTAAAGAACACAAAACGTGAGCCATTCTTTGCCTGGCTAAGCACAAAGGGAGACGGGACAGATGCGCACAGGCTCGTATTTCCCCAGGGAGAGAGAAGTAGCATCGTTTCCTATGTTGTGCCAGAGTAAGGAATCAATTAATGAGGATGTCTGAAGACAGTATTTCCAGAGCCAGATAGGAGCCATCCCAGATTTTGCAAACAGATGAAAGAACTGTAGTGGAATTATGTGGAATCATTTTAAGTACAAAAGGACCAGAAGACAAATTATTTCCTAGATTAAAAAAAAAAAAAGATTTAACAGAAGTCTAATGGGAATGGACTGTAGAGACATTAGAAGTGACTTCACATTTAAGGTTGCTTTGAGGATTGTACTTCAGACCAACATTCTTGTACAACAGCGTAACAAAGATCACATTCAGGCCTCAGATTTAGCACAGTAACTCTTCATAGGATGACTGATTTGCCTCTGCAAAATGTCAAGAAAAAACACGCCGTAATTTTTCCCTAGGGTTATACTCATAAGGACTTCAGGGGCAGAGGGCGTCCTTTTGTGGTAAGTACACAGTGGGTGCCGATCCTTGACCAGTGTCTCTAGACTTGATATAAGTAAGCCATACTACATAACACTGCCTTTTAATTTTTGCTTTGCTTTCTTCACATTTAAACAGCTAACATGGAGTGATTCAGCCTTTTGGCTATGGGAACCAGATAATAATATCCAATTTAAACAGCAAGGAGCCGGGGAAGAAAGCCTCTATTATGTGATGGCAGCCTGTGCTGGACAACCTGGAACTACCGTAACAGCGGGCCGTCTTTTGGACATCAGGTAAATTGGATATTCAAGTCACTGCTATATTATAAGAATTCAAATTCTGTCTCAGTAAAGGACTCAAAGCAGACCTCAGCAACATCAGCTACACATCTGTGATATGAACCTGGAGATGGACCTATCTGGGAAGATAAGAGGGTTGGAAGGGGGAGTGGAGGAAAGTGTGCTTTGGAAGAAACACAAAATGCAACATATTACCAGTATCAAAGAAAACTGCAGTAGCAAGACAGCTTGATCTATATGAAACATCAGGAAATTTGCATTTCGGCATGAAATTTCTCAAGTTTGACCTCTGTGAATTCTTTTTTGATATCTTTAATAATAGCCACTGGAATATTTTAAAGTCAAAGCACTTCAATCAGCCACCACCACAACATGGTATGAGTATCCAGATGCCTTCTAGTGCTAGGAGGAGGAAAACAACTAAGAGGTGCCTTAGAGAGGAACCACGTGTTCACTGTGGTGCTCCTCACCGAGTCTCCTTCCCAGCACCGCCACCACAGCTCTGGATCATCCCAGGGTGTGCGATGGCTCAGCCTCCTACCCAAGGCTCTGTAAAAAAATGCAGAAACACAACTACTGCCAGAAACCCAGTAATTTTACATTAAAGATCTGCAAGCTCATATATCTGCCTTAACATCAGAGTAACAGAGTCTAACAGCATTAAATAGCAATGCTGCTCCGATTTTCATGACTTTAAATGCAGTCTAAAGTTTGTGTCTTTATTTTCATATAAACCCCTACTGGGAGCAGCAATAGAAGAGGAGCCTTAGATCCAATCCTGATTTCATGGAAACCAGCACCAAAACTGAATCTTTTTAGATGGCAGCAGCTGCCTCTTCTCATTACTGATCTATTCACTTTTATCACTGTGGCATTGGGAACCTCAGTCACAGCTGGGGACTCCACTGTGCTCCATGCTGTACAAACGCAGAACAAAGGCAATACCCTGTCTTTAGAGGGCTGATAGCTAAATCTGAAATGAATGCTGGAGGGACAGAAAAGAGGAGGAATCCCAAGAGAAGAGGCAGCACTATCAGTCAGCATGACTGATATAACTGAACTCCGCCAGCTTTTCTGTAGACACTATTAAAAAGGAGGGCAAGGAAGGACAGGAAAAATAATCAGGTCACACTGCAGATATTTAGAAGAAATCCAGCTCCTGAGCGAGGGGCAACATGGGACCGAGCACAAAAGAGCTGGTTTGAAAGCTATCAGGCAGGGACGGCTGGGACGCAGGGCACAGACAAGCGCCCAGGAGCTAGAGGAGCCTGGCAGCACCGCAGGGCACTGCACGGCTGCATCCGCAACCCTGCGGCAGGGTGGGAAGGTCGCAGCCTGAGGAAGCCCTGCAGCCACTTCCCACCACCCAGAACGTGCTGGGCAGGCATGCTGCCTCCCTCAGGAAAAGGTCACCAGGGCCGGGGGCTAGTTTGTATAGAAACTGTATTGATGTAGTTTTCCCTGCCCCAGTCATATAGTTATAATCATGACAAAACAATGCATCTTTTTTGCTTTATTTTATGAATTTAAGGCACTTGCTTTGTGAATAACGTACCATTGGGTACCCTGTGGGGCCAGGTGGTATCTGCCTTGAATGCCAAGTCCCATGTCTAAGACAGGGATTTTGAGCCTTTTCTCCCCACGCACTGCAGAATTACCCACCACTACCTTTGACCACAAGTCAAACTAACAAACTGCAAGAACACCTCCTCTTTTCCTGAACCCTAACACCTTTCTATCTAATATTCTTTACCAAACATCTGTCCATGGACTCCCACCAACTGACCCGCTCTTCAGCTTCGTTCATATCCCAGGTAGGAAGTTTCTTCCCACTTGTGTCTGTTTGGTCCTTAGCTGGGTGGACTGCAAGGTCCACACGCATCCGCTGTATCCTCAAAGTGTGAAGGATACTTTCCAATTGCCAACAATGATAGCATTCCCTTATTCTCCTCATTTTAAAATGTATTTAAGTCTCTTACTTCCCCATTTTGAGTGTACTGGAAGTCAGTAAGAGACATGGCCCAGTCCTACCTTTACCTCCGTGGCCTCTAGCACTCCAATTGCTGCATGCATATCTGATTGTCACCCTTACACTTGAAGATAAGAGGGCTAGGGCATCCTTTGGAGGAAGGTAAAAATGCAGCTCGGAGACTAGCAAAGATACACCACGTAGATGCTTCTTAGTCCAGTAACTCCAAGCCAGTGTCCAGGTCAAAGCAGAATTACCATCTATAAAGAGGAGCCCCACAACAATCAGGTTTACTTCTGACATGAACAAAATCGAGCAATCACACAAAAAACCAGCACAGCAAAATTAACAAGCTATTACAGCAACTACAATGGAGCTCAGAGCAACCCAGCAAGGAATGAAGGGTGTTTGCCTCCAGCCCTTCCACAGGAAGATAATCACCCAAAATTGGTAGCACCAGCTCACACCCAGAACACATTTGGGAATGCCATCCCACCATCAACTGTCAGCGCTTGTCAAAGCATCACGATTTGAGTATGACGTGCTGTAGCACTCACAGCTTTGCTTGTTTTTTCTGGACCAAGGGGATACCAAGACCTGGGTCGGGACCCACAGTCAGCTCCCACCAGTACTGTTGGGTGAAATTTTGTGGTCATAGCCTGGCAAATACACAGAACAAAGGTACTCGGGAAGTCACAGTTCTTGGTTTTGTTCCTTACACTTTTGTAATTCCACAGTGCTCCTTCACTCAAGGTGCAATGGGCAAGCTGCTTGCTTGCATCTGTATGTTGTATCATGGTGGTGTTTACAAAAGACGAGAGCACATCAAATCCCTGCTCATCAGCAATCCCCTGCAGACACCACGGAGTATGTCAGAGGCCACATCCCATGTTCCAGATGTGTAAACTCTCACAAGCTGGAACTGCAATGAGGCACACCTGGATGCATGCCAGCATTTAAATAAGCTGGTGACATCTGGTCAGGGCTGCCGAGGAACACAGATAAACAGGCTAGGCCAGCCACAGAGCAGCACAGACAGCGTGCTGTACCAGAGAGACAGAGAGGCACAAAGCAGCCCAATTAACTCACCAAAATGAACAGAATGGAGGCCTGGTGCTTGCCAAAAACTGGAATATTGTACACAGACACCAGGATTCCTATGATAATAACCTACCCTGTCACTTTATGCAACTCTCCCATACTGCTCAGAAACTGCTTCTCTTCCCATCCTGCCTGACAGGTCATCCCTGTCTGGATTCACTCGGTTTCTCTGCAGAGCCCAGGGAGCACCGATACATTTATGTGCTGCTCAGGAGGATGCAGAGCAGCACGTGTGTGAGAGAGCTCCAGGCGCTCCTGAGAGCTTGTGATGGATGTTCCCTAAAAAGCTTCCCGCTCTCCAAGGCACAGCCAGTCCTAGCACGCTTGTCTCCTGCTATATGACAGCTCGTGAGCGTGACTGTAGGAATGCCCATATGGAACTCCCAAACCATAAAGCTACGTTTCAACACTGAGTCTGAACTCCAGCAAAACAAAAAGGGAAACTAATGCCGGCTCCCCCGAGAACTTCCTGCCTCTGAAAATCAGAGCTGCCACGTTACCACTCAAGAAGAAAGGATGTTTTGGCCGGACTCCAAATTATTAGAGCTTTATAGGCCAAAAGAAAACACATTAAAAGTTCTTGTAAGCCAGCTGGCAGGCAATTATTTAAGCAGCTTATCACATTCTTCACTATCTACAGTTTCTGAAAAAAATTATGAGGAAACTCTAGATAGCTTAATTGCAAGTACCTAGCATAGAGGTGAGAAAGGCCGGGAGTCAGGCTGTTGCACCTCGGAGAAAAGGACCACTCATCAAACACAACAATAAGTGTAATGCTTACTGTAATGGGTAGGCCAAATTTATCACACCATGGGACCACAGTTCCTCCCATTTCTCTCCCCAAGCTGGCTCCAAGACCCCTGTGACTTGGGACCCCGGGAACCCATGGCGTCAGTCTCCAGAATCACAGCGCGGGGTCGGCGAGACCCTGCTACTTCTGCACAAAAGCAGCACAACAGGCCCGTGCCTGAAACCAGCAGAGCACAAGCTGAAGTTCCTCAGCTCCATGTTCTTGCCTCCAGCTAGGGAACAAGTGAAAATGAGATCCTACAGAAAGAGCAAACTCTGAAACAAGTGGAAAATACAAGGGCTCAGCTGTGACCAGGAGCCTAATCCAGCTTACAGAGGGACAGTATTTCCAAGAAGAGCTTGACTTCAGTGCAGCCATTACATACTAGCCAACATTTCATGCTGCCCTGTCTCCTTCCCATCTGTTCATGCCACTTATTAAACCAACACACACTGAAGACCGTTGACCTTTAGGACAAGGAATTTGATTTCCCAGCACAGTGTCCAGTGCTCAGCGCTTCAGTTTCAGACTGAACTGAGTGCCCAGGCACCTTTAAAGGAGTGTTAACGAAGCCCAGTGACATTTTCATATGCATGTAAATGCACACACAGCAACAAGGCAATGACCAGGCTGGCAAGGAGACCCAGACGCTGCTTTGGGCTATGTGGGCAAGCAATGCTCCCCCTTCATGCAAACAGACAATAAACTGAAGCGTAGCAGAACAAGGATCCTGTTGTCCAAGCCCAGCCCAGGCCCTGGATGAGAACAGGACAGGGTGTTATGTGCAAATATACAAAAATACTGCAAATGCAACTCAGCCTTGAGTTTGGGTCTGGATGCGTGCCTGATGGGGCGTGGACTGAGTAGGGGGTTAAACACAAGTCTGAGTCTCAAAGATTTTAGTGAGAGCTGCGGAGAAGGGAACGTTTGAATAAGATTGTCCCCTGCTCCAGGCTATCTTCAGAAAAAAAGTAGCCATGCGTTCAGACTTGGCTTTAAATCTGAAATCAACCATTTTTTCTGCATGACCCTCAGCAAGTCACTGACTTTTTGCCATTAATTCATGTTTACAGTGAACATTTTCCTATTTGCAGTAAAACATAGATGGTAATTGTGTTTCTCTTCATAGCCTGTTTACAACATGAGCTCTCAATGTTCAGTTGTACAGTGACACCCTATCAAGCCATTTTAGCAAGATGTCTTCTGCCTTTTTTCAGCACCTCCTGCCTTCCAGGCCCATGGCTTTTTACCTTCCGCCCATCCCACCCCTGCCATATCAAATGGCCGACGTGAACACTGAATGCTTGGCAAAGCATTTAGGTGGTACTCAAATCGAACATTAAATGCATTAAACAGACAGATGTTTCCCTTTTGAAATCAAGCACTTGGGCACATTGTAATCATCATTCTCAGTTTTGAAGAGCCAGGCAGAGGTTAGAGAGACCACAAACCGAAAAGATCCACACAAATCATCTTTTGTCATGTTCAGTAACATTTGGTAAGGAGTTTTAAGACAACTAGCTTTCATTTCCAGTCTTTAAGTCAGCATGCTATAAGACCACACGCGCAGCATGCAAGCTTTACTAGTTAACTTGCACTTCTCTCCAGATGAGAGGAAATAGGGGCAAAAGCACAGTCGTGAAGTGTACTTTTTTTTTTTTTTAAAAAAAAGCAAGCTTTGTGGTCTTTGTGGTGCTAGACCTGCAAAGCAAGAGATCAATTTGCTAGCACTACCTGTGGTTAACAGGAAGCATTGGAGTAAAAGTTACACTTCAGGCTTTAACATAATTGCTTGCGGTAGGGTGGGTAAAGAGCTGGGGGATTAAATCCCAATGACAACTGTCAGCAAATAAATTCAGTCATTTGGACTGATCCAGGCCACTTTTAAAATGCTTTATCCAAAAGAATGTTTTAAGTATCACCTGCGTGGAGCATACTCATCCTTTAACCAGGCCCAGCATTTTAGGCACTCCCTGCTCAAATGTGCCACACTGAGCACCATCCCTTCATCCCTCCTTCCAGAGCAACACGCTGCCCCAACCCAGGCACCGCAGCAGTTCCCCCAGATGAGCACTGCAAGTACCATCAGGATGGATCCCGCCCAGAGAACGGGACAGCACCGCTGTGATTCAGGCTGGGTTATGAGGCATCAGCCCTCAACTGAATTTATTTTGCAAGTCCACAAGAATTACTGCTTAAAGGATACTCAGTTTACAGTGCACTGCCATGCATGCAGGGGAAAATAAAAAGGCGGGGGGGGGGGGGGGGGGGGGGGGAGAGGAAGGGATATTACAGCTTTTTAGCAGTAATCCAAAACCACTATTCCGGTAAGGTGCTCATACAGTCTCCGCTATTTTATTGGCAGCAGTCACGGAATGGTTATGCACATAAAAGTACGTGCTAAAGCTTAATTATGTAAAGCTTACAGTGTACGCGTATTTAGATAGAAGACTAATGAACTCAGAGTGGACAAAGCAAGGGAGAGAGGGTTGGATGCAAAGCAAGTCTATATAGTGCCATCACCCTACCAAACCCCGCAACTGCCAAGTGCTCGATATTGGGCCTCTGCGGCTGCAGGACTGAGCCAGCCCGGCCACAGCCCGGCTCGTATCTCTGCAGGCAGCGAACGGCTGCACCGGAGCAGAGGTGCAAGGCGGGCACTTGTCCGTGCTAACGTGAGTGCAGGGACACGCTTCTTCCCTGCGGGAATGCCCCCCTGCCCGAGGGCGGCTAGTTTAGAGCAGGAGCTCTCCCCTTTGCCGGACGAGCGGGCGGTATTTCCCTGCAATGCAGCACAGGGACGCTGCAGGGAGCGCTCCCCAGCCGCCGAGGCCGAACCCACAGGGACGGGGCGGGGGACGGGGACGGGACGGACGACCACAGCAAACCAGTCCGGAGGCGCCCGCAGGGTGCCACCTCCATGTCCCCCGTCCCGCCAAGCGAGCGGGGCTGCCCGGCAGCACGACCGAGCGCCGGGGGCCGCCTGAGGCGGCGGGCAGGGGGTCGGGAACCTCGGCCCAGCGGGGGGTGAACGGCTGCCCCGCCGCAGCAGGGACGGCGAGAGCCCGGCTCGCAGCAGAACCACCGCAATGGGCGGGCCGGGGCCGCGACGCTGCGGACGGGTCCGGAGTGGCCGCAGCGGGGAGGTCGGACCAGGCCGGGCCGGGCCGGGCCGGGCAGCGACTCGTAACGCGGCGAGGGGCCAGGGAGGGTGCCCGGGCACCCCGCGGAGGGGTGGAGGGGGTGCCCGCCCCCGGGGAGCCCCACTCCTACCTGCCGCCGCGCCGCCCGCCGGGCACCGGTGCTCCCGCCGCCATCTCATACCTGCCGCTCCGCCTCCCCATTGGTCCGCCGCACCACCCCTCCTCGGCTCCGCCCCGCCCGAAACGCGCACCGCCATTGGCTGAAGCCGGCACCGTCCCACTGCCATTGGTCGATTCGAACGGGCAACTGCCGATCCGCGCGCACGACGGCGGCGGGGACGACGGGTGGGGGGGAGAGAAACGGCCGTCTGTGCTGGGAGTTGTAGTCCGGCGCTGGGCTCGGCGGGGCACGGGGCAGCGCGCGGCCTGCAGAGCCCCTCGGTGCGCCGGGAGGGCCCTCAGGGCGGCAGAGCCTGCCCCAGCCGTCCCCGGCGTTGTCTGCCTGTGAGCTGCGGCAGCGGCCCGGGAGCCCGGCTGGCATGCTCCCACTGCTAGGGGGCAAAGGGGGCAAGAAGGCGCAGGTGCCATTTTGCCTACGCTTGAGCATCGTTTGTGCGGCAGGAGCCACCACCGCTCCTGCGAGGGGAGAGAACGGCTGACGCCTGCACCACCAGCACACGCGAGCCACGGGCCTGTGCACGGCACGGGTACGGAGCTGCGGACGTTCCTGTGGCGCTGCCTTTCAGCCTTGTGCACACCTGACACCCCAAGCCTTAATGTTCCGTAGAAAAATAAAAGTTGCAGCCCTTTCATTTCAAGGAAACTTTTAAAATGCGGCTCATGTGAAACCAACGCAGCAGGGTCTGCCTGAGCCTACAGAGATCACACAAAGTGCTTCAGAAAGCATGAGTTACACCATCTCAGCTAGAATAATTTTTATCTTTGCTCACCATCAAGAAGAAATTAGAGGAAGAGGGACATTGGAAAAAGCAGTTTTATTTGTTTCCTATTTGTTTTCTTTCTTTTGTGCGTGGAAGCACCTGCCTTGCCCCTAGCTGCCCCGTGCCGCTGCACGTTTGCTGCACCAGGGTTTGCACAGAGCTTTCAGGTAGCAACCAAGAAAACAGACAACTTTTTACAAACGATAAGTGAAACTGTAGATCAGAATGCTGACAGGACTAGGAATTGGTCCTGAACACTGAAGAGAGACTGTTTACAAGAGCATGTAGTAAGAGGACAAGGGTAATGGCTCTAAGCTGAAGGAGGGTAGATTTAGATTAGATATTAAAAGAAATTCTTTACTGCGAGGGTGGTGAGGCACTGGCACAGGTTGCCCAGAGAAGCTGTGGATGCCCCCTCCCTGGAAGTGTTCAAGGTCAGGTTGGATGGGGCTTTGGGCAACGTGGTCTAGTGGAGGGTGTCCCTGTCCATGGCAGGGGGAATGGAACTAGACGGTCTTTGAGGTCCTTTCCAACCCAAACCTTTCTGTGATTCTATGATAATTAATCTGACATTTTTTTAATTGACTGGATTTCAGCTGGAGTGGTCCCTTGGCATTTTAGACCTCAACACTTAATTATCTTAACCACCAACCATTTTAGCATAAACACCCAGATTCCTCTTATACCGCTACCCCCAGGAGGGTTTTCCGATCCCTGCACCTTGGTGTGTGCCAAATCCTGCCTGAACTGGGGAGCCCCAAAGGTGCTGCAGCGTGGCCCAGCTGGATGCTGCATGGGCACAGCCCCACAGGGCACATCTGTCCCTCTCAGCACCATGCCACAGCGGACACAGCTCAGGCAGGTAGCTTCTAGGGTAAGGAAATGATGACGTTTTCCTTCTCCTAATTTTAAGCCTTGAAACTCAATATGGGCATCTACAAGTGTCCCAGCCAGTGCCGGGGGAGCCGGTTAGTGCTCCCCTCAAGCGTGCCTAGCACGCCTGCAGCCTGCAACTCGGAGAACTCCCGCTTTGCGGCTGCTATCTGCAAGGCTAAGAGCCCTTTGTGACACTTTCCTGCACAAGCATAGCTGAACAAGAGTACACTGTCGGTGCCCGCTGTAGCCTGCGGAAAGGAGTTGTACAGTTTAATGGCGTGCTGGGTGAAGAAATAGCCTCCAGCCACCTCACAGCTTGAGCAACAAAAGCCAGGCATTGCTCCAGGTCCCTGTCTCACGCTTCTCTGCGGGTAACTGCACAATATTTGTGGCTGGTATCTGCAGGAGGCAGCACCCCACATCCCCCCTCACCCTGCCCCATAGCAGAGAGCTGTGCTCAGGCTCCTGCGGGCCCCCGAGACGCAGCTCTGCTCCCTGCCAGGGACAGCTGCTGGTGGGGAGCAGGCTTGACTCACAGCCAGCCTCCCTGGGTAGGATGACATCTCTTCTCCAAGGGTTTCTATTGCATTACATGATTAATTAGCTGATTAACAAGATGTTGTTGCAGAAGAATCTGTTCTCTGGACACCGGCTCAGGCGAACACCATCCTCTGTGCTAATGAAACTCTTCTGTTCCACACAGGCATACACTAATTTAAGCAACAACATGCAAATGAAGAACAATACAGTGAGTAATCTGGAGCTTTTAAATGATTTAGCTACAGCCTTCTCCAGGCCCTGTCTCCAAGGACAGAAGAGAAAGCAGAAAGGTAAGTCTGGTGGGTCCGGAGCCACGTTACAGGTGTTGGGGGCTCAGAAGGTGACTGCTGCCTGTCTCCTCCTGTTCTGCTCTCAGGAGAGGGAGTGCATCAGGCCAAGGCTGCAGGCAAGCAGAGGAAGATGCAAGTAGCTCCTGCTGACTGAACGTGGTCAGGAGGTGCTGCTGGAGATGCCTGTCCCACGAGCCAGGCTATGGGATCTCTTCTGACAGGATTAGAGCAGCAGTACTTCAACATGGCCCTGGGGCTCAAGGGTCCAAGTGAGAGCCCTGGGTGGGCAAGCAGGCAGGGGACAGTGCTCCGGACAAGGCAGGGCCAATACCTGTGCAAGAGCCCTCCTCTACCCCCAAGCTTTTAAAAGGATCTTGGAAAAAAACCACAAAGCACAAGAGCCACAAAACTGGATTTGCAGCCTCCACAAAGAAGCCTGTGGTAAGAGGCTGAACAAGCACAATCCCTTTAGCTTATTAGGAGACCGACAAGCGTTGCAATTCCAGCATGTAAGATACCACTGTAGGAAATAACAAAGGACTAAAGGCTTTGTCATATAGAAAAGGAAGAAAAAGCCAGCTATGTTCATAAATACATGTTCTTTGCAGTGAGTGTGAGCACCTGGACCTGTATCCATACCCCCAGCTCCATTCTCTTCAGCATGCTCTGGCCAAACATCATCCTGTGGGCTCAGTGCAGAAATAACTGGGCAAATACACATGGTCAGGCCAACCCGAGATGGCTGAGCAGCTAAAAAGGTCCAGGATTATTAGTGCTGCTCAGGTCTAGTTGGCAGGAGGTGGTCAGAGCAGAGCAAAGGGCGTTTCTCAGCTCTCACAGGTAAGGGAAAGGGCAAGGCACAGAGGTTTGCAGTAGCAGTTTTCCAGCCAATTTGAAGAAATTTGCAGCAAACCATTCTGCCCCGCCACCAGGCATGGCCGATATGAGAAAAGCAAGAGGCAAGACCAAAAATAGTGGCAGCCAAATGGCAGACACTCCCCCAGGGCACAGATCCCCAAGCTGAGACCACGTTCATCCAGAAGATGCTGCCAAGAGGGAGTTTGTATAAAGAAGCTGGTTGTAGCAAAGGACTTTTCACCATCTCTGGCTTCTTTCTTTGGCCAATCCCACAATTTAGCCCTACTACATGTCTGCCAGGAGGGCAGGGGACATGGGCAGTGCCTCGCTGCTGTGTACCACAGCGTTGCTCCTGGCAGGCCTCAGACAACCCCATGCTGGGGAGAGGGCTCCTGCCCCAGGTCCCAGGCTGATGCAGGCGTGAGCCCCCGTGGCGTGCAGGGCAGAAGGCAGAACAGAGGGGACGCGGTGTGCGCAGCTCTTAAGAGAAGGAGCGGAGGAATCTGGGCTGCGTAGGAACAGTGGGTTTTTATCAATACAGAGAATTACTTACATGTTACTTGCTCTCACACACACATGCACACACACACCCCCCCCCTCCCCGCACCAGGCAGCCCAGCACCTTCCTCCAGGCACAGGAGGGTAGGGCTTGGGCCATGAGTCCATAATACGATGGGGTGGCTTCCCAGGGATTCTCAAACAGGCGCAGGCCACCTTCTGCAGAGAAGTCCCCCCTGCTGCACTCACGAAGCCCTCGTCCCCCCGGTGCCCAGAAGTCATGGGGTGTTGTCTGTCCTTGGGCAGGTGCAGGCAGAGCACCCGAGGCTCCTCAGGGGCGCTGGGCCTTCAGACGGTTCCTACGGCCAGCCTTGGCCCCGCGCTGGGCACCTTTCATGAGGCCCTTGAACTGGCCCTGCATTTTTGCCCGTTTTCTGGTGGGAGGAAGGAGCAGGAGGCTGGGTTAGTGCGGGCACTGGGCACACCTAACACACAGGGATGCTCCAAGCTCTGCAAGGAGCAGTGCAGAGGCTGGCAGGGAGCTCCCAGACCCAGAAAAACACCCATAACAACAAAAAGCAGGATCCAATCCAGGTTTTGGCCCCATTCCCACCCTGTGCCCTTCCCAGCTAGCCTCACCTTCTGTTGAGTTTAGCTCTGTTCAGGGGGATGTAGGCGTAGGGGTCAAGCTGGCCCTTCTTCTTCACGTCACCTTTACCTTTCTGCAGGAGATAGTGACATGGGAGAAGATGCAGCACCAGGGGAGATGCATGCATCCTGTTCTGGTCCAACCCCGCCGCCCAGCCATCCCAAAGACTATGTTGCAGTAGGGTGCCAGCTGAGCACGTGGCCCTGGGAGCTGATTTCCCACCCAGATGATGCTACAGACACCTGCTTCAAGCAGGAACTGGCCACGGCAAGGGCAGGACAGGGCGTCCAAGATGGGCTGGAAGCGTTCACAGGTACTGAGTGTTTGGCAGCTCCTCTCAGAGAAGAGATCCCCTCCAGCCTTGGTGCTACCAGACCAGACCCCCCGCAAACAAACGGTGCTTCCTGCCCCAGTGAAGCCCCAGGCATCCCCCCCACCCAAACCCTGCAACCCTCTGGGTCCCTCACCTTGGATCTGTACTCCACACCAAAGGCTGGCTCCTTGTCCAGCTGCCGGTGGATCCCAGAGCCTCCGGCTGGAAAACAGACAATGTGTGTTGAAAGGGAGTCCCAGGGCTCCCCTTCCCCAGTTCCAGGCTGGGAGAGCTGTTCCTGTTTTTGCCTCCAACTCTTGGGTATGAGGACAGCAGAGAAGGGTGACCATCTCTCATGAGCAAAGATCTCTGCTCCAGCTGGGCTGCTCCAGGGCAGCAAGATGTTCTGGCCCCCTGGGGAGCCCCAGACTAAGCACAGGCAGAGGACTTACCTCTGTACTGAGGGTAGGTCCCAGGCTCGGGTTCCTCCTTGTCTGGCTCCTCTCTGAACCGACGCTTCTGGCTTTTCTTCTGCAGAAGAAGGCAGCGGGGACCCTGCAGCTTGCTTGTCCTTACAGTTCTACCCTTCCATGGACCCCTGACCTCCCACTTCCTCCCATGGGGGCCCAGTGACTTTCCAGACTGCCTGTGCACACTCCCTGTCCCCAGCCACCCTCCCACACCCCCTCCAAGCAGCTAGCACTTGCCCAGTGCCCCCAGTGGCCTCTTGGGCAGAGCTGCAGCTGCCATAGCACAGGCAGGACTGTGCCAAGCCCCCGCCCCCTCGGGACCACAAGCCCCGTACTCACACTGCGGAGGCCCACATCTTGCAGCACATCTGCCATCTCCTCGTCCGCTCCTACAACACAGTACAAGATGGTCAGCGCAGGATGTGGGTGCAGGAGACCCCCTGTACTGTGCCAGCCCCTGGAACAGGCTGCGGGAGCAGGGTGCCCCTGCCGAGCAGACAGGTGGCTGTGGCCCCTCCAGAACCCTCCTGGCGATGGAGGGGGCTGCCTGCCCTGGGTGGCAGTGGCCCAGAAGAGAGCCACTGGGTGTGACATGAGGCTGCACCAACCCCTGCCGCTTCCACCCACATCCCTCCCCAAGCTCCCACTCACAGGTGGCAGGAAGAAAACCGTTTGGAGTACCAGAGCAACATCTAGCGTGGCCCCCCATCAGCCCAGGCAGTACCTTTGGCTTCATCATCGTCCAATTCCTCCTCCTCCTCCTCCTCTTCATGGATGATCAGGCGCCCGTCCTCAGACATCTGGAAGTCATGGGTCACTCCTCTGGACCGCTTGGGCCCTGGCTTGGTGGCTGCTCACAGGGAGATGGGTCAGGGCCTGGGGAAGGACCCGCTCCTGGGGGCAGTTGTACCCCCAGGGCCCCTGTGCATCACACCAGCTCCCACCCCGCCAACACCCGTAGCTCCGCTCCTCACCCAGCACCCGCTGGGACACGTTGGGGTCCAGGAAGTTCAGAGGCTCATCCTCTTCCCCTTCCTTCAGCCAGGCCTGGCCCTTCTGCCGTGCTTGCTTCCTCCACTCCTTGCTCCGCTGCTGTTTTTCCTCTTCCTCCTCCTCGTCCTCTGAGTCAGCCAGGATCTCCTCCATGCTGGGCAAAATGCAGAGAGGATGATGGAAACAGAACAAGCCCAGGAGTGCAGACCCCAGCCGCACAGCACACAGCAGCTCTGGAGATGTCCCCAGCATCTCTAGAGGCACCAGCTGAGCAGATCTGATGGGGCTGCTCCTTCTTCACCCCTGGCCCATCTTCACCTGTCTCCTTTGGGCTGTGCCAGTGGCGCCTCCTCTTCATCCATATCCGCAGCCGCCTTCCTCAGGGCGCGCTGCTTGCGACTCCGGGCTTCCGCCTTGCGGATATTCATCAGCACCTTGTGGTACTCGGCCGGCAGCAGCCCCTTCACCAGCTCGAAGCTGAGGAGCGCACAGAGAGCGGTCAGTGCCCATCTCCTCCTCCACTGCTCCCCAGCGAGCTCCCCTGCTGCCCCAGTGCTGCTCCAGCGTGACCCAGGAGCCCCCAGCTCACCTAAACTTGCGGATGAATTTGGTGAAGAGGTTTCGCAGCTTCATACGGAAGTGGCGTCTCATGTCATCCGAAAGGTTCCCCACTGCCTCCAGCTGCCAGGACAGAGACCCTCGAGACCAAAGCACCCCTGCCCTGGACACCCAGCCTCCCACCCTTCCCCTGCATGGCCACCTCGCTCACCCTGCTGCCGTCTCCCTGCACCCGCCCCAGGCAGCACCTGCTTGGCAGGGCTGGTTCACGAGGGTTCTCTGGCAGGTCCATGCCAGCATTCAGGAGAGGGACCTCCTCATTGCCTTCTCAGCCACCAAGATCAAGGCTGTGCCCCTGGCTCCCAGGGAGAAGCAGGGTGCAGCTGGAGATGCCCCCGGCTGCCCAAGGCAGCCCCAGCTCTGCCCCACCACCCTCCTTGGGGCAACCCGTGCAGGGTCTCACCATTGTCTGGACGTGCTTGGCCAGCAGCTTGGTGTCCACCAGCAGCAGTGTGACCTTGAGGAAGCCCAGGGCTGCCTTCACCACGTCCCGTGTGCGGGAGGCCAGCAGCAGGCAGACGTTCTGCAGGAGCTGCTCCACCACGCTCAGCTCCAGGTGATCTGCAACCGCAGCAGGGCTCAGCCGCAGCCAACCTCCTCCTGGCACCCACCCTCGCCAGAGGGTGCTGCCTCGTCCCCCTGTGCTGTCCCTGTCCCCCCAGCTCTCCTGCTCACCTTTGAATTCGAAGAACAGGCGGGTCAGCGCCAGCACCGTGCAGCTGATCATGGTAACTGAGCCCGTGAGCCCCGCGTAGACCAGGAGCAGGAACCGCTGCATGGCCTCTGCAAGAAGGGGACCACTCAAGCTTCCACTCACCCCCTGCCCAGCAGCATCCCTGGCCCATTTCAGCAGGGTGCCAGGCATGGGTCCGATCCCCCTCAGAGCTGGAGTGGCCATGGGGCTGAGTAAGAAGAGCAGGAGCTCACCTTGGGGGCTGGGCCCAAAGCGTATGAAGGCATGCCCCATCTCCACAAGCAGCACGAAAGCATTCTTGCGGGCCCCCACTGACACCTCCTTGGTGCACAGGATGACCTGGAGGCACATGAGCATGTCACATTGCTGCTGCCTGTCCCCCCAGCCAGAACCAGCTGTGTCCCCCCAGGGATCATGCTCACCTCTGGGACCAGGGCAGTGACAAAGGGCTCGTGCTCTGCAGAGAGCTGCTTCACGATGTGGAACAGGCACTTCAGCCGGGGCTGGGGAAGGAAACAGCCCAGCACTGGTACACCCAGGGACATGCACCCGGCTGCCCCCACAACCCACCCCGTCCCCTCCCTTCCCTTCCCCTCCCAGCAGCGGCTGAGCTCTGCCACCACAGTCCTTGCTCTCACCCTCTTGGCCGGGGATGCCGCGCTCTTGAGCGAGTCCAGCAGCACTGTCTGCAGATCCTGCAGGTGGGAACAGACGAAAGCCTGGCAGGGGGCGTGGGGGGCGGCACACACTTCTTCCAGCACACGGTACGCCTTCTTCTGCATGCTGCGCTCTTTGCTCTGCAGGGACAGCCAACATGGCCCTGCTGTCAAGGCAGCACCCAAGCCACCCAGCAGAGACCTGTTCCCTATAGCGGCTGCTCAGGCCCCCAGAGCACAGGTCCAAGCTGGCAGCAAGCAGACAGTGCCCCACTGCACCCCCTGTGCCTGTCGGGGCTGGGGGCCGACTCACCTGGAGGGAAGGCTGGATGGTGCGGTACAGGGAGCCCAGGGACTGCTCGTCAGCGTAGGGTGCCATTGCCACCACCAGGTCCAGTATGGAGAGTCTAAAGCAGAGAGGGACAAGCAGGTGGGTGACTGCAGGGTCACTAACAGCCCCCAGCCAAGCTGGGACTCCAGGCTGCGAGTCTCACTGAATGCACAAAGAGTGGCACATCCCACGTGGCACAGCACCAGTGCCCTAGCACTGCTCACGGGGAAGAAGCCTGCAGCTTTACTCATTAGGGTGTTACCTGGTAAACTCTGAGCTCTCAGGACTGGTCAGCTTCTCGCTGGCTTTCTGCAGGAACCCACACACCATCTGCAGGACAGGCACACATAACAGGATCAGAACTGACCAAAGGGAGCGCTTTTACAAGAGTTTGCAATCCACCTGGCTGTATAGAGACCAGAAGCACCAGTGGGTCCAAAAAGAGCTGAACAAATTCCCAAAGGGCTCATGCACAAGGAGCCAGATGTGGCTGCAAGACTGGGAAATCCCAGATGGCCAGCTGGGAAGGGCTCCCTCCCCATGAGGGCAGGGAAGGGCTGCTCTCTGCCCAGCTTCTTTCTTCCTGTCCTCTCCAGTCAGGCACCCACCACAGCCCCATCAAACTGGGTCCGGCTGGGAGATGCTGGCCTGAGCCAGCACAGCCTGCCCCGTTGCCCCAGCCCCCCTCACCTGGGGGTCCGTGATGGTCAGGTAAGCACGGACAGTGTCCAGCACAGAGCGGCGCTGAGCACTGCTGCGCCCATCCTCCTCGGGCTGGCTGTACACATTGAACAGGATGGGCAGGAAATTTTTGGCAAAGCGACCCACTTCTGCCCGCTCTGCATCTAGAGAGAGGACAACAGGGGGTACGGATCAGCATCTCCTCCCTCCGGGTCACCACAGGAGACAGGGACCCACCACAAGGGTCTGCCCCCCCCCCAACCTGTCTCGCAGCCCTTGTGGATGAGGGTGCGCAAGGCCTGGCACACGGTGGGGCGCAGGTCCGGGCGCTCGCTGATGGCCGTGCCCAGGGTACGGGCCAGTCCCTTGAATGCCCCCAGCACATCTGTGGGGCGGGTGCAGAAGCCAGGCAGCAGGGTCCAGACCTGGAAGGCAAAGGGAGAGGTGGGAGGCCAGCACCCTTCGCCTGGGTCACCGCTCCCCATCCTGGCACCATGGGTATGCCATGGCAGGGCTCCTGGGCACTCCTCATTACCTGCCACTGCAGCGTGTCGTAGATCTTGGCCTCCACGCTCTTCCCAGCCTGTGTAAACTCCAGGGCTGCAGAAGGGAAGATGGAGATGAGCAGAGCAGCAAAGGTGGCAAAGCCCCGCTCCACCCCAGGGAAGGGAGGTCCCATGCAGCACCCTGGGGCTCCCGGGAGCACAGGACTGCACCACTGGGACTCCCACCATGCCACCCTCCTCACCTCTGCTTTTCAGGGCGGCTGCCAAGGGCAAGAAGTAGCTGGTGAAGAAGCCGAGCCGCACGCCCTGCACGTAGTCCCGCAGCACCGGCAGAAGCCAGCTGCGGGGGAAATCCAGTGTCTCCCTGGGGAGGGAAAGCATGCTTAGGGGAGCACGGGCACTGCCAGCATCAGCCCCTGGGCACAGGACACCTCCACCCCGCCCCAAACCAGGCACAGAGAAGCTTGGCAGTGTTCTCCACTGCTGGGAGCGGGCGCAGGACCCGCTACCGCATGCCTGTACTCACTCCTTGCCGTCGATCTCCAGGGGCACAGCTTCCAGCAGCACCTCAGGGCCCATGGTGCTCACAGCAGCCCCCACCGCCTGGTCCACTTCAGTGGTGTAGGGGAAGTGTGGGGAGAGACGTAGGTCACACAGGGACCGGAGACACTGTGGGGACAGCGCAGGATGGTCACAGAGGAGCCATGGAGACAGGTCCAGCACGTGTCACTCGCTATTCCTGTCCAGGGATACCAGCTGCCCTGCGTGTCCCCGTGCTGAGTCCCAGAGCTGCATGTACCCCGCCCACGCACAGGCAGGACGGTGGGCACCGGGGCAGCCCCACTCCGCAGCCGGAGAGGGCAACGCAGCCCAGGCAGCAGTGCAGCCACCCCACCTGCCTCTGCAGATGAGCCTGACACCTCTTTGCCCTCCCAGCCTGGTTCACCTTCCTCATGATGGGGTGGCACTGCTTCCCACACGTCTCGAAGAAGATCTCCAGCACCCGCAGCACCTCGTCCCACACCGCGTGGAAACGGTATGTCAGGCCTTCCTCCACTGATCTGAGGAGGAGGAAGGAGATGGTCATGCTGGCAGGGACTGACCCAGCACCGATCAGGGACCGGGCAGAGGCTGCTCACAGCTCAGCCAGGCCCACGAGGACAGCCTCTCCCACACCACCGCTCCTCACCTGAACATCTTGCAGAGGTAGGCAGCAGGGGCTGGGGCAGACGCAGAGATGGTGCCCAAGTCATCCATGTGGGGAGCGATGCACTCGCTCAGAAGGGTCTGCGAGGGCAAAGAGGGAAAATGGGGCAGCAGTGGACTGCAGATCCCCCAACCTGGCAGGCGTGGAGGGGCACACCACCCCCCGGCAAGCCCCAAACCCCTGGGGAGAGCCCCCCCACAAGGACCAGGGCAGCCAAGCAGGGAGGGGTGCCCATGTGCGGTACCTCCAGCGTCTGTGCTGCCGCTGCCGCCACCTGGGAGTGCGGGGAGAGGAAGCAGTTCATGGCAGCCGAGAAAAGCCGGGGCAGATGAGCCCAGCACAGGTCCTTCTGCAGCCTGGAGAACAGAGACAGGGTGGGTGAGAGACTGAGTGGCTGCCTCCCCCCTGCCCAGCCACAGCCCCTGCCTGCACCTGCCCAGGTTGACGTGCGCCCGCTCCATGGTGGACAGCCAGGTCAGCAGCGGCTGCAGGTCACTCGTGCTGGGCACGTAGTCGTAGAGGGCCTGGGGAAGCAGAGGGTGCGCAGGTGGGTGGTGCGGCACTGCCAGCACCGTCCCTCCCTGCGCCAGCACCCCACACTCACGGTGATTATTTGGGCATTGAGCTCGGCCGGCAGGCAGGCTACGCTGGCCTGGGCACTGAAGAGGCTGTGGAAGGCTTGCATGGCGCACGCCGTCACCAGCTGCAAAGGACACAGCATCAGGAGGGGGGGCTCCATGGCAGGCAGCACCCCTTCACACCCTCTGCCCCCCTTCCCCAAATAAGGCCCTGCCTGGGGAAGCCCAGAGCTGCTGCGACTGCACCCTGTCTTCAGCCTCCCTCTCCCACAGCAGGCAGGCCAGTAACACCACCCATCCCAGGCTCCTCGCATTTCCATCCTGCGTTCCCAGGCTCTCAGCCGGCAGCCGAGGGGGTTCGAGCCCTTCCAGGGCACAGCCAAGGGGGTAAGGGGCTGCCCTCGCCATCCCCGGCACGGGGACGCTCACCACGTGGCTGAGAGTCATGACTCGGAGCAAGGTCTCGCAGCAGGTCTTCACCACGGCCGCAGGGAAGCAGGGCAGCAGGTCCCGCAGCAGGGCGAGGATGTGCAGGGTGGTGGTCGCCTCCTTGGTACCTGCGGGAGCAGAGCAACGTCTGAGCCCATGGCACCCCAAGGCAAAGCCCCCATGATAGAGCTGGGACTGACCCATGGAGTTGGGGTGAAAACCATTCCCCCCCTCCCCCGGCTTCTAGGAAGAGCAGAGCAACAGACAGATGCCTGAGGACCCTCCAAAACACCTTAGGTGCCCCAGAGGTGTCTCATACCCCCCCCAGCAATCCAGGGTGCTGCACCCTTCCCTCTTCCCTTCAAGTCTTTATTCTCCCATGGCCGCAGGACCCCCCCCACTCAGCTGAAGACTCTTTGCTCCAGAACCCCACACCTCCAGCTTTTTCAATCTCCTGCACGCAGAACTTGGCGGTGGAAGGTGCCGCAGGGTGATGCTCAGGGGCTGTGTCTCCAAACATGAACTCACTGCCCCTCAGGACAGAGCACACGCCATGCTGCGCCGCTTTCCGCACCTGGGGAAGGAGAGCCCAGGTGGGTAGAAGCCACAGACCCCAGGGGCACAGCCAGCCCCAGAAACGAGCCCTAAGGGCAGCGTCATCCCTTGCGAGAGGCACCAGGAGCTCACCTTGGGCTTGGTATGAACGCAGAAGCTCAGCAAGCCATGATAGACCTGGAGGGTGATGGGGTAGCTCCAGGCTGCCAAGTCCTGCTTCCGCAGCAGCGTGGCCAGGCAAGAGAGGACCTACGACAAGGAAGCAGCAGCGGAGTTAGCATCACCCCACAGAGACCCACCCCCCCACCTTCATTGCAGCGGCCTCTGGCCGAGCACCCAGCACCACCCTGCAGCAGCAGCTTTGACCCCAGTGCTCAGCAGACCCCCGGGCAGAGCTGGCAGCCTCTTGGCTACTCACCCATCGCAGGGCAGAGGTGGAGCTGCTGCACGCCTGTGAGGACACGACACCCATGAAGGCTTTTGAGGCATCTGAGAACTTTTTTATGAGCACAGGGCTTGGGACTCTGCCGGGAGAAGGGGGTGCGTCAGTGGTGTGAGGGGCAGTGGCAGTCTCACAGGGAACTGCATCCCCAGCCCACCCTGGTTGGGTCATTTCCCCAGCCCGGCAAGGGGGACAGCGCCAGCCCCTCCTCCATGATGGGGCCAGGTAGCTCTCCCCACTCCTTTGCCAGCCACTCACCGCTTCAGGACGAGGCTGAGCAGATAGGCAACAGCAGCCAGCGACTCGGGGGATTCCACTGCCTCCAGCGTGGTCATCTGGGAACAGAGGAGGGGTGAGCAAGGGGAAGCGGGGGTTCGCACCAGGCCAGCCCATCCCCATCCCCAAGCCTTAGAGAGGGGAGCAGAGAAACGAGCAACAGCCCAACAGCATCTCTGCTGGAGAAGGACGCCCAGGGCCTTGTCTATGAGCACAGCCTGTTCCACCACCACCCCTCCCGAGAGCCCACTCATGCTGCCAACAGCAGCTCCCCTCGCGCCTCCTCACAACCATCACTCACCAGCGCGGCAAAGTACTCCGTCTCACTCTCCTTGCCTCCTCGCGAGCGGATCACCTCCGTCACAGCTGCCAGCACGGCACAGATCTATGAACAGCAAGTGGAGCAGGTCAGCACCCTCAGCCTCACACCCACTGGTCCATCCCACTGGACCCCCACCTAGCCCTGCTCCCCCCATACCTCTTTGTGAGCGGCAGAGTTGGACTCCCAGAAGCGCTGCACCTTGCTGAAGGTGACGTTGGTGCAGTCGCTCAACCCGCTCAGGAAGGTGCCCGAGGACTTCTCCGTGGCCGCCTCCCCAGCAGCGTCCTCCTCCATACGGAACTGAGCACTGTCACTCGGCCGCGCCAAACGCAGGGACCCTGACTGCAGCTCATTGTGCAGCTTCACCGCATCCACCGTCAAGTTACTTTTCTCTGCCGGGGTGAACAGGTACACTCAGAACCGTGAAGTCATATTGCTCTGCCATTCACCCCGAAACCCCCTCCAACCCCCTCCTAGCCAGAGCAGCTTGGCTGGAGCTCATCTCCAGCCCGTGGGACACGGATGCTGCTTCCTCCTGATGGGAGAAAGCACAGTGATAACTGGAGAGAGCTCATAATTCCTGTGAAAGCAAACCAGGGCACGGTCCAGTCATCTCCTCTGATGGAGGAGAGCATCACACCCTCATGAACACATCCTGGTGTACCACGGCTTTAATGTTGAGGTGCTCTGTTACTCTGCCCCATTTATCTTCTTCCGCCTGGAGCCCTGGCAACCAGACAGCCCAGGCACAGGCTTCACACCCCTCTAAGTCACAGACACCAGCTTGCGACCAGCAGCAAGAGAACAGTGTGTGATGCAAGAGGCGTTTCTTCATCGGCAGGAGGAAGATCTCCTTGGCCAACGGCAGCCAGGGCTGTGAAACTCCGGCCCATCGCAGACCGTGATGCTCTGGGGTTTGTCTTCTCCATCGTGCAGCCTTCTGAATGGGAGCACCTGTGGCGTTCCTTTTTGTGCCAGACACCACAGCAGCACTTACAGGCACAGCCATGGGCTTTCGGGAGCCCGAATCGCTCCTGCCATGAGCCTGCCCGGAGGTGCAGGATGTATCCTGGCGGCTGCGGGCCCGGCATGGTGACAAGCATTGCTGCAGGCCGTGCCCCGTTTCACTTCCACAGGCCCGGAGTCACGGTGACGTTACGCCGCGGGATCGGTTCTCCCCGGTTTGCTGCCTCCGCTTCCCGGGGCCGCACCTCGGGGGTCAGCGGCTCCGGGCCTGGCCCTCCTGCCCGCGCCCCAGCTGTCAGGAGCCGGAGACCCAAAGGCTCGCCTCGCAGGCCCCCCCCCGCGCCCCTGCAGCCCCCGCCGGGAAGGGCCGGGCACAGGCAGGGAGCTGCCCGCACCGCGCCCCTGCCCGCACCGCGGCCCCGGCCTCCCTGCCCGCCTCCCTGCCCTCACCCGCGGGCCGGCTGCAGAAGCGGCTGCGGGCGGCCAGGCGGTGCTGACGGGTCTCAGGGTTGCAGTCGCTGCTGTGGCCCTTCCGCCACCGCTTTAACTTGGCGGCGGCGCCCGAACGGAGCCGCCCGCTCCGCGCCATGCTGGAACCGGCTCCACGTGCCTGCGCGCCGCGCCACGCCCCTCTCCCCTTCCGCTTCCGCTGCCCGCCGCCATCTTGAGTGAGGGCACCGCTGCCCTTAGGGCTGGCCACCCCTCAGCGGGACGGGTGGGGAGCGGTGTCGGGGAAGCTCAGCGGGGTCGCGCCCGGTTGGGGCTTGAACAGGAGATCCGACGGGCCTAGGGGCGGCCATCAGCAAGGGAGGCTGTCTGACATCCCCCTGCAGGGGAAGAAGGCACCGCCGGCGCCGCGCTCGTATGCAACCGCTCGCACCGAGCCCGCAGCCGGGTCGGCGCCGAGCATGCATGAGCAGCCACGACGAGTTAATGCGTGTGCATTACGGCGTAGTGACGTCACAGCCCTGAAGGTCGCACCGCCCTTCGCAGCGGCGCCATGCGCTACGTGCGCCTCCGCCCGCTCGCCGCTTTGCGCATGCGCGCCAGCCCGCCCCTTGCCGCGCGGGGAGGGGTGGGTCTTCACCGGCAGCGTCAGTCGCGCGCGGCAGCAGCGTGAGGAGAGAGAGCGTGCGCGCCGCGAGCTCCCTTCAGCTCCGCTCCTCCGCCATGGCCGCCTACCGCCTCGTCCTCGTCCGCCACGGCGAGAGCGCCTGGAACCTGGAGAACCGCTTCAGCGGTTGGTACGATGCCGATCTCAGCCCCGCCGGTCAGCAAGAGGCGCGGCGCGGCGGCGAGGCCCTCCGAGGTACCGGTGACCGGTAAACGGGGAGGGGGGGGAAGCGTTGGGTGGGTAGGCCGTTAGGCGGGAGGGGTGCGGCCTAGTGCGCCGCCTCGGGCCTAACGGGGGTGGTTTTGGGGCCCTCCGATGCCGGGGGGGGGACGGCCCCCGTTGCCGCGGCGGGGAGGCTCCAGGACCGAGGGGAGAGCCTCAGGTACTGGGGGGGGGCGGTTCGCTGGCACCGGTCGCGTCCCCGCCGCCGCCGGCCCGCCCTTTGGAGCGGGCCGGCGGCGGGGACGCGACCAGTACCGGTGCAGTGAGGCCGCCGCCCTTGGCACCTCACCGGTTGCGTAAGGCCTGTCGCTCACCTCCCTCGTGCCCCCCCCGCTTTCCTCCGTCTTTTCCAGATGCTGGTTACGAGTTCGACATTTGCTTCACCTCGGTACAGAAACGGGCCATCCGTACCCTCTGGACCGTTCTGGATGCCATCGATCAGATGTGGTTACCCGTTATCAGAACCTGGCGCCTGAACGAGAGGCACTATGGAGCCCTCACTGGTTTGAACAAGGCTGAGACGGCGGCAAAGCATGGTGAGGCGCAGGTGAAGATCTGGAGGCGCTCGTATGACATCCCTCCACCTCCCATGCAGTCTGATCACCCCTTCTACAGCACTATCTGCAAGGTAAGACCAATTGCTCTTCATCTGCCTTGCTGGGAGGCTCCTGAAAGCTATCTTAGGTCCTGCAGCGTCATCTGGTTTCCTCCACAAGGTCTCCTCTGTCTCTGTCACACATGGTGACTGTCATGCATGGTGCTGGTTGGCGTTGGGCTGAGTTTGTCCCGCTCCTTCCCTGGGTAGTTGAACTGCTGGATGTTGCATGGATGGATTCAAAGCAGAGGGGATGATACCTCTGTTAATCATTAGTCCCATGACCTGTGCATAGATGTTTGCTCTGGTCTCTTCACCCAGAGCAAGTAATGTGTGGCTTTTCCCAGGAGGTGCTCACAGCCCCGACCATGGCTGATTGCATCCTCAAACCTCAAAGGCGCTTCTTTGATTCCAAGCCCAGTTTTGCCTACACGTAGCGGGGCCTCAGGTGGAGAATTTGGGGGAGGGACAAAGGCCTTGCCACCACCTTCCCGCACTGCTGGGGCCACTGGGCTGCTGCGTGAGCGTGGCCATTTCCCCAGGACCGTCGCTACGCTGACCTGACAGAGGACCAGCTGCCAACATGTGAGAGCTTGAAGGACACCATCGCCCGGGCTCTGCCTTTCTGGAATGAGGAAATAGTCCCACAGATCAAAGAGGGCAAGCGAGTCCTTATTGCTGCCCATGGCAATAGCCTGCGTGGGATCGTCAAGCACCTGGAAGGTACGTCAGCCCTGCAGGGGTATTGCGGGGGTCTTCCCACCGCCCCAGCTGGCACTGTGCGAGCAGCCCACGAGCGACAGCACCTCTGTGTTCGCAGGCATGTCAGAAGAGGCCATCATGGAGCTGAACCTGCCCACGGGCATCCCTATCGTCTATGAGCTGGACAAGAACCTGAAACCTGTCAAGCCCATGCAGTTCCTGGGAGATGAAGAAACGGTGCGCAAGGCCATGGAGGCCGTTGCTGCTCAGGGCAAGGTCAAGAAGTGAGGGCGGGCAGCAGGCTAGCACGTAGTAGATGCCCCCTCCCCTGCCATCCTTAACCCTTCTGTGCACATCCCCCACAGTTGTAGGAACTTGGAGCTGCAGAGTTGGAGCAGCTCCCCAGGATTAGGCCCGTTCCCTCGGGACCAGGCTCCCCTCTGCAGACAGCCTGGGGGCAAGGGGCTGTGAGCGCGGGGGTCTGGTGCAAAAGGGAGCCCTGGTTCTGCCAGGCAGCAACCACACACCTCTCCGTGCTAAGATCCCAGCCCTCGGGCCTCGTCTGCAGGGGGATGTGCCAAGCAATCCCTTGCTGTGCCAGGCTCCTCCTATGCTTTGCTTCCCCAGCAGCTCTCGTCACCCGGTTACTGTAGTTTTGTTGCTTGAGTTAGTCATCCCGGGAGCAGTGGGGCAAGCACCGCACAGGCAGCGACCAAGATGGGTACCCCATCCGCTGGTGGGTGTGTGGCATTGAGGGTCAGGATGCATAGACGCTGAAAGGGTTGTGTTTTGGTGGTACAGCACCCAAGGGTGGTACTCGCCACTCCGGACCTAGCTCTGCCAGCCCCTGCTTTAACTTATTGCCTTTGGACAAGGGCGAGGGAGGGAGCCTGTCATCCGGAGGTTCGTGTCCACTGCATCCTTTCCCCAGCCGAAGCCCATCCTAGTCCTGCTCGTGCAGCAGGTGCTGTTGTGCCCCATACCATGTACATGGCCCTGCATACGTGGCCTCCCCCTCTGCCGGTGCTGCGAGCCTGGGCTTGCATGGGGTCAGTGTAACTGTCTGACAATAGCAGCTGTCTTGTTCCAGTTCAATAAAAGTAACACGCAATAACCAGGTGTTGGTGCTTTCTTTGCCACGTGCTCCCAGGTGTGTGGGGCAGAGGGCATTCTGGGCTTGGGGGAGCAAAGCACAGCCCCACAATCTGCCGGAATCCGTGCTTTACTGGCTCGGGGTGTGGCACGCCCTTGTCCCCGGAGGCAGGCAGGGCACGTGTCGGAGGAGATGCGGCGCCACAGCCTGTATGGGTTATCAGTGCAGGGAGACAAGCTGTTCTCCACGCCTGATGAGGGTGCGGGGAAACCAAGCAGGGGAGGCGAGTGCCTGGAGCCAGCGCTACCCAGCCACAAACCAGCTCTCTGCCGTTCACCTCGTGGTGGCAAAGCTGCTGGGTTGTTCCCCTTCCGCAGCAGCGGACTGGGAACATGTGCTTCCTCCTGGCCACAGGGCTGGGGAACCTGTCCCCTCAACAGCTCTGCTACAAGGGCTGGGCCAGTGGGCTGCAGCCAGCCCCAGCCATCCCTCTGTGGGCTGTAACTGAGCAGACCACCGAGCTCTCAAAAAATATTTATTATCCACAAATAGAAAATCCACCCTGTGAGCGAGGGCTCATCCGGCTGTTCCAGCCTCCTGCCTATGTGGAGGAGACTGGAGCCCAGGGGCTGCTCCAGCCCCACAGCCCCCAGGTCAGCAGCCCCTGGCCCTGCAGGGTCTCCGCAGCTCCTCAGGGCAGGGTCCTGCTAGGTTTGCAGAAACTGGGGCTGCACGCGGGCCACCTTACGGAAGTCCTTGGTGTGCGTCCGCGGGCACTGCATCTCACACCAGCTGATGGGCACCATCTGCACACCTAAGGACACCACACGTCAGGGGTTCCCCTTCTCAAAATTGTGTTCTTCCATGCGGGAAGGGGGGAGGCCAACTCAGCTGCCCCTCAGGCGGGGGGATGAGGCAGAACTGTCCAAGCCTGGGCCCCGCAGCCTGTCCCTACCTGCCTCGCTGCGCGCTACCACCACGCCCAGCTCATTCTCTGCCGTGCTCAGCAGGTAGTTGGACTGCGCGTCCCCCAGTGAGATCTGGTTAGACGGGGTTAAGGGAAAGGCCTCCCCGAGGGGACTTGAGCAAACCCGCTGTCCCCCGCAGGCCCTCTCGGCACGAGGGGAAAGGATACGACTTTGGCCAGGACAATGTCACCAGGGCGGAAACTCTTGTACACTTCTACCTGCACGGGAGAGAACAGGCAAAACCACGCAGCATGTCGGCGTGCTTGTCAGTGGTGGGACAAGTGCCCCCCACCAGCAGAAAAGAGGAGTGGGGGTGGCTGCAGTAGCAGAGTCACCAGCAGAGCCTCACTGACCTTATCTTTCTCCGTGGCTCGAATATCTTCTCTCCTGAAAAATGAGACGGAGGCATCTGAGCGCCAGTGAGCGAAGGCGACTCTCCAGCCCGTGGCAGGAGCTGCCCCGGCATCCCTGGGCGCTCGCCAGTACTTGCTGGACACAAGCCCGACGCTCGGGGCAGAGCTCCTGCCTGGGCAGCCGGCTGTGCTGCCCAGAAAAGCCTTCCTCCCCCCTTGAGGATGGGGTGCCTGGGCACCCCATCCCGTGGGGAACCCAGCCCCCTCCCTACCGTATGGTGCCACGGAAGGTGGACTTCAGTGGCGTGGAGCCGACATACAGGATGTGCACCTTGGCAAAGCGGGAGTTGATGCTGCAAACCTGCCCGGAGGAAAAGGGGAATCAGGGCCAGCACTGGCCTGCTCTCACCCCAGTGCACCCTGCTCCGGCAGGGAAAGGGCAGGGTGCAGGCAGGACAGGGCTGTACACGAGGAGCTTGTGTCTCACTCGGCCTCCTCCTCCTCGTGACCAAAGAAGCGGTGGCAGAGGTGGGACACCTGGCACTGAGCCAGCGGAGGAAGATGATACTTGTGCAACTCAAGACCCACGAATAAGACCAAGACCTGCTATGACCCCAGTCCCTCTCCCACCATCAGGACCATAAGGAAACTAATCCCTGGTCTGTGCCACCCTTCCTCCAAGCTGTCCTGGGCACTGCTCTCCACCACCCTGCCCCAAAAGGAGTTCTGGAAGGGAGAGCAAAGAATACCCTCCCCTCAGCCCACCTCAGGCTCCGGGCAGGCAGCAAGGGCAGGGAATGTCAAGAGGCAGGTATTCCCCATGCCGATATCTGGGTTCTTTGTGAGCAAGGGACCTGAGGGAGCTACTGGGCTGCCTCTGCCCTGCTGGGAGTTGTGCAGAGGGTATCAAGTGGCCAAGGGGCTCCTTGTCCCACCCCAGAGGCGGACAGGAAGAAAGGTCAGCATGGGGCAGAGAGAGCAAGGGCTGTGCGGTCTGCTATGGCAGCGCGCTCCAGTGCCCTACCTTGCACGTCACCACGGCCCCCACGTCGGGCAGGAGCTGAGACTCGGCATCTCTCACCACCGACACAACGGGCAGCTGCAGGGCAGCAGACACGGGGGTTAGCTTGGGGCACGGCCCCTGCGCAGGGTCAGGCGGGACCAGGCACCGTTGCAGCCCAACTCCCCAACCGGGAACGGGCTGCACAGCCTTGGTGCCCGGCAGCCGGCTCTGGGGAAGGGCAGCGCATGCCGTGGCTGTGCTCACCCCGCTGTCCTCGCTCCTCTTCTCCAGGCAGCCAGCCAGCGAGGAGAAGATGAAGCCGTGCCGGGTGTAGGTCCCGCTGCCAGCCGTGGCCTCCTCCGCGCTGCACAGCCGCTCGCCTAAGGGACGGGCGCTCAGGGGCTGTTGCTGCCAGGGGGTCCCGGGCTCCGCACGGCCCCGGGCACGGTGCCCGCTCCTGGCCGGCCCAATGCGGCGGGGCGGCCCCCCCCTCCTCGGGTCAGTCCTTTCCTGCATCCCCCGGGGCAAACCCCCTCCCACGGTCCCTCGGCTCCGGGCCGCCCTCTGCCGTACTCCTCGCCCGGGCCACCCCTTCCCCTACCCCGGGCACCCCCTGCTTCGAGCCACCCTCTACTCCGGGCACCCCCAGCTCCAGGAGCCCCCTCTCCTGCCCCGGGCACACCACCGCCGCCTCCTCCCCGGACCCGCACTCACCAGGGACACAATACCGAGCGGGTGGCGCCATGTTCGTTACCGGGAGTGCACCCGCAGAAAGCCCTCACTCTATTGGTCCTCAGCAGCAAGGCCACGCTGTAAGCGACGCGGCTATTGGCTCTCCGTTGGCCGGCACAGAAGTTGGGCGCGCTGCCCGCTGGGAGTTGTAGTACGACGCCGACCGAGGGAGCTTCCCAGCATGCTCCGCGCGGCCGGCGCGCAGGCGCAGTGCGTGGGGTGGCGGGCGCTGCCCGTGGGGCCGTGAAGGCGGCGGGTCGCCGGGCATGGAGGCGGCGGGTGGCGGGGCGCGGGCGGCAGGTCGGTGGTGTCGGAGGACAGGGCTGTTGCTGCGGGATGTCCTGGGTCTGGGACGGGCCGTGGGCCTTCAGGGGGCTGGAGATGCCGTGGAACTGGGAGGCGATGGCGGGGGGGTGGGGTGCTGTGGTCCTGGGTGGACTGGGAGGCGATATAGGGGTGCTGTGGGGCTGGGGGTGCTATGGGGCTGGGAGGCAGTGGGGGTGCTGTGGGGCTGGGGGTGCTATGGGGGTGCTGTGGGGCTGGGGGTGCTGTGGGGGTGCTGTGAGGCTGGGGCTCCCGGGTGTTACGGGGCTGGTTGCAGTGGGGCTGAGGGCTTTTTGCTGTCGGTATGGGCAGCCCTCGCGTGATGGGGCTGGGTGTCAGAGGGTGTCTCAGGGCTGGGTGCTACTGGAATGGGGGGGCTGGGTGTTGTGGAGCTGGGCGCCGCTGGAGGGTCCCACGGGGCTGGGGCTGGGTGGCTGGAGCCCGGCAGGAGCTGGGCCCTGGCTGTGGCCGGGGTAGGGCCAAATCTAAGGTTCCACCCTGCTGTGGTGTTGCCTGTGGTCTTGCTGTGCTGGTGGTTGCTGTCCTGTGCCATCCCCGTGGGCTCAGTGCCCCACTGGGATGTGGGGAGGGCCGTGGGCGGGGGGAGTGCTGGAGCCCCAGTGCCTGACTGGGCCAGGCAGGGTGCATGCCTCTGCTGGAGCCTTGTCCCTGTGGCTGTGCCACTGTCTGTAGGCAGGTGCCCTGGGGACAGAGGGGGTCCTGCCCTGTTCCCAGCAGCATGGGCAGTCTGCCCACAGAGCAAGCTCCTGCTCAGCAGCCACCAGCTGTCATAGGCGAGGAAACCTCTTTGATCAGAGCTGGCAGCCTCAGGGAGGAGGGAGCCAGCGGGGTGGGGAGGTGCTGTGTGTTTGGAGGGGACCCCAAGACCTGCTACTGGCTGGAGTGTTTTGTTTCTTACCACACTGACAACATGGGGATGGGTACCACCCAAAGGCTGCACAGCAGGAAGTTGTCACTTTGCTTCATTCCTGATACATTTCAGAGGAAGACTCTTGGCAGAGCGAAGGGGAAATGTGGGGGAGTGGCACTGGGGTTTGTATATCCCACCTCCCCCTTACCAGGGTACAGGAAACGTGGGCAGAAGCCATACCTGTGACCTGGGATGGGTCTGTGTCCTTGTGTCCAGCTGCTCCCAGCCTTGGTGTCAGCCCCACGCTCATCTGGCAGGGCAGAGGTGAGCCCTTGGCTCTGTCGGACAGCCCAGCCCATCTGGATGCTGCAGCTACTGCCCTTACCCTCCCTGCTGCTGCCCAGGGGCTGTGCAGTGGGTACGGCAGCACCGGGAGCCGGTCCCCACTGGAGGGACTCTGCGGTGTGACGCCACTGCCTGGCTCTGTGCCGAGGCGAGTGCTTGGCCCAGGCTCAGAACGTGCCTTGGCAGGACCCCGGGGCAGCCTCGTTGCTTAATATTGATTGGCACTGTCTGCACGGAGGCCTGGGGGCCCCAGCCCTGCAGATCGTTTTCCCAGCTGCTGGGTCGGCTCGGGTTCCTCCTCGGTCCCAGCACAGCCCTCGGGTGGGACGAGGGGCTCAGCAGGCAGAGGAGCGCCGCACAGCGTCGTCTTGGCCTGGGGCTGCCCCTGGGCTGCTCCTCTGCTGGTGCATGGTGTTATCCAGGGTGGATTCAGGTGAGGGGAAAGAGGAAGTGTTGGGACTCTCAGAGTGGGGCTGTGAGGTTGGGAAAGCTGCAGGGTGGCATCTGCAGCTTGGTCCAGAGGTTGAGGTAGCATCCAGGCTCTGCTTTTTGGGAATGAGAGGAACTAGGGAGCAGGAGTAATCCTGGCCCAGCTCCTCCACATATGTCTTGTGCTGGTTCCCCTGTTGCCAAACCTGTCGGGAAGAGCTGGGTCTGGGATTGTCCCTGGAACTGGCCCAGCATCCTGGATGCTCGTACCTTCTCTGGTTTCCTCTGAGTCAGACTCTCCGTGTCGCTCCCCCGGCCCCCTCCCCGCTGGGAAAGACGAGATGGGTCCAGAGAGCATCTGAGCCCAGACACCAAGGGGCCTGTGCCCCCTGCTCCACATAGAGAGCCATCTCAATGACAGTGGCCCCTCCGCCTCCAAGAGTCTGGGCTCAGCTCCCCCTGCTCCGCATCCTTGTGCAGGGTGAAGGAGAGGCCCCTGCCCTGCTGTGCAGGCAGGTGTCTGGCAGAGTCGGCGCAGGGAGCTGTACAACCGGCATCAGCACGTCCAGGAGGGGAGACCCTTCCTGAGGGACAGCCAGGCAGCAGGGTGGCCTGCCCACACTGAGCTCCTCTCCCTCCAGGCGTGGTATGGCAGGGATGAGGAGCCGGCAGCGGATGTTTGCGGCGGTGATGCGCCTGCTCCTCAAGTGCCTGCGGCTGGGCCGACGGCGGCGGTTTAAGCTGGTGCGACAGACGGAGCAGCTGTGGCACTACGGGCACCTCTGCCTCCGTTCCCTGCTCTACAACTCCTTCACCAACAGCGACGTGGTGCTCGACTCCCTCTTCGAGCCTGTCTACTGGCTGGTGGACCACGTCACCCGATGGTTCGGTGTGGTGAGTACCCTCACCGGGCAGGGGGGTACCTGACTCTGGGGTGAGCATGCTGCTGGGGCAACTGAGTCTCAGGGCTGCCTGTGCTCTAGGCAGGAAGGGAGTGGGGACCTCAGTGTGTGTTTCAGACTGATTTCCTGTGGCCGTATGCTGCCTGTGCCTCTCCCCAGGCAGCGAGGGGCAGACGCTGCCCACTCCGGTGACCCAGGCCCCTTTCCCATAGGTGTTTGTGGCACTGGTGATCGGGCTGACGAGCTCCATTGTGGCCATCGTGTACATCTGCCTGCTGCCCCTCATCCTCCAGACCTACACACCTGCCTGGATCTGCTGGCACCTCGCCTACGGACACTGGAACCTCATCATGATCATCTTCCACTACTATATGGCCATCACCACCTCACCCGGGCACCCACCACAGGTGAGGCACTGACCAGCAGCTGGCCACTGGGGACCAGCTATGGATGATCACTGGGAACAGTTAAACCAGCCTGCTGGCCTCCAGATTGGGGCAGCTAGGGTGGGCAGCGTGGGTAGAGGAGCGGAGGGGGGTCACAGGAGAGGTGAGGAGGGGAGAGGTGCAGGGCTTGGGTGCACAAATCTCTTCTGACCTGTGCGCAGGCCAAGGACGATCTCACTGGCGTCTCCATCTGCAGGAAATGCATTGCCCCCAAGCCAGCTCGCACACACCACTGCAGCATCTGCAACAGGTAGGGCTCCCTCCCTCTGCCCAGCGCAGCACTTGGGGCAGCCTCCGGCACCCCTCTCCTTGCCCCCTGTCACATGGCGAGACCCAGGCCCTTTCCCCTCTGCTGGCTTCTTGCCTCATCTCTTGTACAGCCCGCAGGGCTCGGGGGCTGCCTGCCCCCTCCCAAACACGGTGCTTGCACTGACACTGGCACTGCTCTCCTCCCTCCCAGGTGCGTGCTGAAGATGGACCACCACTGCCGTATCCTTCTGCAGTACTAACCTGCGGCACTCTCCCTGGGGGGAGCCGGCCCTGCTTCCCCCTTCTCTCCCTGCCCCACTCCTGAGTCAGCCAGCACGGGGAAGGGTGCCGGGGGCCCAGAAGAACCACCCTGGTCCCTGGGGTGGGTTTGGACCCATGGCCCATCACGGTTACACACCTTTAACCCCAGAGGCAGCCTGGCTAAACAACTGTGTGGGACACTACAACCACCGCTACTTCTTCTCCTTCTGCTTGTTCATGACCATGGGCTGTATCTACTGCAGCATCAGTGGCTGGGAGATGTTCCGGGATGCCTACGCAGCCATTGAGGTGAGCAGGCAGGCCCTGGCCCCTGCCCTGGCCTCCCCAGCCTGAGCTTGCAGAACAAGGCTGGCCAGGCCTGGCCTTGTAATGACTTTGCTTCCCCTTTCCTTTCTCCTGTGAGCCCCCCAGCTACCCTGGTCCTGTGGGGGCGGGGGGTGTGAAGGGGAAGGGCCCCCTCCTCTGAAACATGTAACTGGTGCCCTGTTTTCCGTCCCCCTAGAGAATGAAACTGCTTGAGAAGGAGAGACTGGAGGTGGCTGCCAACCAGGTGGGACATCCCTGCCCCCCAGCTGCTCCAGGCAGTGTGTAGCAGAGCTGCTCCACAGGCTGGGTCCTGCTTGGGGCCCTGCTCCCAAGGAGCACCCCGCAGCCAGAACCAGCCCCTCTGCTCGTCTCATGTATTGGAGAGCTGGGGCTGGCCTGGCAGCTCTGCTATGGGCACTGCCTCCAGCAGCTAGGGGTCTGCTTCCCTGTGCACCCAGCGTCCAGGGGCTTTGGCTGGTGGCAGCTGCTTGGCATGCGCTGCTCTCCTGGGGAAGCTGCAGCAGTGCATACGTATCTCACCCTGAGCATCAGCTGCGGTGTGATGCAGTGTCCTAACCAGTCCCATGGCTGCTCCCTGCCCCCTTACCTCCAGCCCACCGCTTCTCACCCGTGTGCCAGCTCTCAGGTGTCCATCTGTCTCATGGCTGTCTCAGGCTGCCTCCCCATTACCCCGGCTGTTGCACTGGTTCCAGCCACAGTCCTTTCTAGCTGTCTGAGCTCTGCATCAGGGAGGGGTGCAGCAGTCCCCCTGTCTGGCTCTAAGCTATAAAGCAGTTTGGGTAATCCCCCCCTACTCTGGTCCTTTTTCAGACGTACTACCAGACCCCGCCTCCCACCTTCTCCTTCCACCAGCGAGCTTTCCACAAGAGCGTGGTCTACCTCTGGGTCCTGTGCAGGTAAGGAGGCCCAGGGCTGGGAGGGAGGGTGCCGGGGGAAGCAGCAGGCAGCCCCCTGCCCTGGGATGTTGTCTGCCTCCCCGCGACTGTGCTGACTTGCTCTAGCACAAACGTCCCTGCCCTACCAGCTCTTACGCTACAGAGGAGGAGAGATTTTTGGCTGTCACGGGAGATTAGATGAGGTGACCCACCTATGCAGCCATGGGTGTGCAGAGGCAGCTTCAGGCCCCCCTCAGCTGCAGCACCAGGGAAGGAAGGCCTATGTGCAACCTGCTGTCCCTTGCTGTCTCCAGCTCGGTTGCGTTGGCTCTGGGTGCTCTCACGCTGTGGCACGCCGCCCTCATCACCCGTGGGGAAACCAGCATTGAGAGGCACATCAACAAGAAGGAGAGGCAGAGGCTGCAGAAGAAAGGCAAGGTGAGCGCAGCCTGCAGAGCAGGATGGCTGGCCGGGGCAGAGCCAGACATGATGCACCTCTCCCTGGCCTGCAGGTCTTCAGGAACCCCTACAGTTATGGCGGCTGGGATAACTGGAAGGTGTTCCTGGGCGTGGATGTGCCAAGGTAAAGCCCTGGGGAAGCTCCTGACTGGGAAGGTGGTGGCTCAGCAGCATGTGGGGGTGCTGGGACACTGGGGCTCTCCTGGGGCAGAGCAGGACAGTGAGTGTCCCATGCTGCGCACTGCTCCGGGCTTTGCAAGGCATGGAGGACCCAGGCATCAGCTGCCTTGTGGCTCCTCAGCCCTGCCCGGTGGCAAGCTCTGGCCTACCCAACACCCCTTTGCGAAAAGAGCCGTGGCTGAGGAGCTCGGCTATCACAGCAGCTCAGGGACTTGGGCTCACATCCCTCGCTCGTGCTGACAGCCCTGGCTCAGCTCTGCAGCGCTAAGAAGCGCCGAGACTTCAGCTTTTTGTTGAGGCCTCGCTTCTCTCCCCACAGGCACTGGTTCACCCGCGTCCTGCTGCCCTCTCTTCACCTGCCCCACGGTACAGGCCTGAGCTGGGACCTGCCTCCCTGCGTGACCAAGCAGCGCACGCCCCTCCTGGCCATCTGAAGCCCCCCTGGTGCTGAACGTCCCTCCCTGCAGGCAGGGGAGCGCACGGGGACCCGCTCGCCACTGCAGCTCCCTTTGGCCTAAGTGTCTGGGGGAAGGCGGGTGCTGGCACGCACCGCTGACCGGAGCCAGAGCCATGGGAAACTTTGGACAGTGCCGGTGCCTGGATGCCTGCTCTCTGGGCTCCTCGGTGGCTGCGGGCGGCCCCGGGGGAATGGTGGCAGAGCTGCTGCTCCTTGCTCCAGCTGAAGGTGCTACCCTCACTAGCACAGGTACGGCCCAGCTCTCTAGCAGGGCTGAGCACAGAGGATGGCACCCCTGCCCCGAGCACTCCCCAAGGAACCTTTTTAAGACCATCCAATAAATTTTTTTAAGGAAGCCTGCCTCTTTTTCCTCATGGGGGGTGCTGGTTAGGGGAGGAGAGGGACCCCCACAATTCCCCAACATCAAAAGAAGAGTAAGGGCCTATAGCCAGCAGCACCTTTAGCTGCTCAAGACATGGAAGGGCACTGTGGTCCCCGCCTGAGCTGCATGGAGACCCCCACAACGTTACCAAAACAGATATATTTATTCCTCTGATGCATGGGTTGCCACACACTGTATGCATGTGCACAGGCCTACCCTCTCCACTCACACGTGGTGAGTCTGTCTGTCACTGTCCCTGGCTGCAGCGGAGGCACAGCTTGCTTCCTCCTTCCTGTGGGTGCCAGGAAGAGGGCGGGGGCGCCGGGAAGTTGCCGCAGTGAGGGGTGCCGTCTGCCAGCCCCTGCACTCCAGTCCCAGCACTCAGGGCAGTACTGGGCTCCAAGGGTCCGTGGCATCGGCTGGATGGCTTGGCAGGTTAGCGGGGGCCCGGTCAGACTGTCGGTCAGCACAGGGAGGGCAAGCAGGGCACTCACCTGCCCGGACTCCCCAGCAGAAACCTGTGGGACAGAGATGATGTCATCAGTCATGTCCCCAACAGGCCAGTACCCCAGCAGCTCCAGCCACACGCACTCACCATTCCCCCCGTGCTGCCACTGCCTCCTTCCGCACCAGCCTTTTCTTGTCATCCAAAGGCTTGGCCAGTGCCCGGATAACTCGGGCCTTGTACGGGAGCAGCTGTAGCACAGAAAAGGCTCTTAGTGAGAAAGCTGGGTGCCAGCTGCCCCCCAGGAGGAGGTCTGGGACCCCCTTGCCCCTCTACATGCAGGAGCAGGCAGCTGCAGGAGCACTTACCACTGTCGTGGGCAGGCTGGTAAGCGCGTGGGCACAGCGCAGGGCAGCAATGCGGACAGCCTGGAACAGAGAGGGGTGAGGGTGGCAGAAGGGAGAGGGGCAGAGGGGAGGGGTGTGGGGGAGAAGGAGGGGTGCACGCACCATGGTGGGGCTGGAGGTAAGGCTGAGGAACTTGGTGACCAGCGTGTCGATGTGCAGGCTCATGATCTGGGGAGCTTCGAGCAGCAGCGGCTGGAGGCAGCTCAGTGTGGAGAGCTGCACCACACGATCAGAGCAGGACAAAGCCTCAAGCAGGAGGGAAAGCAGCTGCGGGTGGGGAGGACACAGGAGACGTGAATAACTCCCAGCCGCGCACTCTGCACTGCCACAATCTGTCCCCACCAAGGCTGGCTCTCACCGTGGGCAGCTCTGTCACCAGCACGGGCTTAGGGAGGTGGTTAAGCACATGGGACAGGCCCTTCAGGTAATTGGCCTTCACGTCTGTGGAGAGCAGAGATGGTTACAGGCAGCTGGGGGAGGAGGGGACGCCGGCTCAGGTCCCCTGGGTAAGGCAGTCACAGGGTGGCGAGGCTGGGCTGGGGGTGGCCGCTTACCAGGGCTGGCCCCGTGGAAGCCCTGCACCAGCTTGGGGACGTTGTCAGTGAAGAAGCGCTGGCGGAACATGATGCGCACATCAGCGTGGCAGCCCTTGTGCAGCACATCCGGAGACTCAGCCATAAGTAGGGAGAAGCTGTCGGCTGCGGCAGGGCCCAGCTCCGTGTCACCCAGTAGGCCAAGCAGCTGTAAAGGGGAGAGCCCTGAGATGGGGCACCCTGCTGCTGGGGTTCCCAGGAGGCCATGGAGGGAGCAGGCAGGCTTCTTGAACATTACCCAGTCCCACCACCACCTACCTTATCCGTCAGCTGGGCACTCAGAGGGTGGTAGCGCAGCACCAGGGCTTTGGTAACCTGTGCAGGCAGAGCAGAGTCAGCGCCAGGCTGGCTGTCCCCCCACCCTGCACCCAGGGCGGGCCTTACCCAGAGCAGCAGCGTGAGTGCCTGCGTTCGGTGGGGCCCCTCCACAAGGCCAGGCTCCATCCTGTTCACTGCAAGCTGCAGGATCTCATCCAGCTGCTGCCCTGAGGATATAGAAGGGACAAGCTGAGCCATCCCTCTGCCAGCAGTGGGCAGGGACCCACAGCGCCCTGCCCTGCCGCCTTACCCGCAGGGTGCTTGTTCACCAGCCCTGCAAAGCACTTGGCAGCTGTGGTGGCCGTGAAGGGGCAGTTGCAGGAGCAGCTCAGCGCCAGCAGCTCCTGGAGCAGCCGTTCCTGCTGAGGAATTGCCACCTGGAAGAGACATGGAGCGTGTTACAACCCAGGGCCACAGCCACTCGCTTCCTCTGCCCGTGGACCCGGGCAGGAGGGCACTCAGTCAGGGCCCCTTCTCCACCCTGCTCCTCACCAACTTACATTGCGGGGTAAGGAGCAAACGAAGGCCATGAGGAGGGCAACCAGGCGTCTCTGTGCCTCCAAGCACTCCCCATCCTGTGGGGAAAGAATAGTGCCCGTGTCACCACAGTCCTTGCTGCCAGCCTGTGCTCAGTCTGAGGACATCCTCAGTCCCTGCTCCTGTTCTGGAACACCGGTCCTGAGCACCCAACACACCTGGAAGGGCTGGAAGGAGCAGGGAAAACTGTTCTGGGGCAGGAAGGAGACCTCTCCGTCCAGGAAGAGGGGCACCACGTGAGACACGCTCTGGGCAGCTAGCCTAGGAGAAAGGAGACATTGCAATGTGCTGCTCTGGGAGGGTCACCAGAGAGCTCCTGGGTACCTCTCAGGAAGTACAGGGTCTCCCTGTACAGACAGCAGCAGGGGACACACAGCCTGACCCCTCCCCACAATGCAGTGCCCGGTGTCCCACCCCAGCACCACTCACTCAGGGCTCAGGTGAGTGGTGGCAGCACTGATGACGGGGACCATGGCAGCCAGCACCTCTTCCTCTAGCAATGCCTTGCCCAGCAGCGGGTGGGTGCTCTCTGCAGGCAGTGGGAGGAAAGGGACACGCTGGAGCCTGCTGCCCAGAGGGAGGAGGCAAGCACAGCCCCACACCGGCCCTGGCCAGGGCTGCTCTGCCTCTGGCAGGGGGCAGCGAGGCCCGCAGTGCCCGCGGTTGCCGGAAGGCGGCAGCAGCAGCGCTGGCTGCAGGATCAGGGATACCGGAGAGCCCGGGGAGCTGCCTGCTCTCCCCTCTCCCACTCCAGACCCGCACCTACCCTGTGTGGCAGCCTGCACGGCCATGCCCAGCAGGCAGGGCACCACTGTCTGATGGTAGTACCAGCAGCCCTCTGCATCCTGCTGGCACTGCAGGGCCAAACGGTGCAGGCTCTGGCACACGGAGACCACGTCTTGGGCGTTCCTGGCCTCGCTCCCTGCGGGGCACAGTCACCGTCACATCACACAGCTGCAGCACCCATCCCTGATCTACACCAGGATCCCAGAGCAATGCAGCTCTCCCTCCTCCCACTCCAGCGGTGGGATTTACAGCCCAGCCCTGGGCCCCTCACACCACTGCCATCCCTGCTCTCTCCCAGCCATCCCTGGTAACGGAGGCAGCTCCTGCCCAGACGTGCTCCGTGGAGCTGCCTGTCACGCGCTGTGCTACCTTTCTGCACCTTCCGGAGATGCTGCAGCAGGACAGGGACGGTCTCCCTCACGATGCTGGTGTGGGTGGACACGGCTGCCAGGGCCTGCAGGCAGCGCTGCTGCAGGGAGCAGTGGTCACGGGAGCTCTCCTCCTCCCACTCTGAAGAGGAAACACACCTCAGAGGGGTGCTGGGGTGACCCCACGCTCCCTCACCCAAGGGCATTCAGGGCCCAGACTGTGCCAGGGTGGATGGGGTGAAGCAGCACAGCAGAACTAGCCCTTGCCAGGCCCAAGGCACTCTGCCTGCTCTGCAGCTGGGCAGCTCCTCCTCACAAGGGTGATCCCAGCCACACAGGCTGGTTGCCAGACCCAGGCACGATCTTCCCTGTGCCAGCACCACAGTGCCTGCACTGGGAATCCCCCAGGAAGGAGAGCCACCAACCTAAGCCGTACAGCACAGCCCCACTGTGTGGTAGGAGCTGAACAGGGATGGGGCAGGCTTCACCCCCAGACCAGACATCACTCCGTTCCCAAGGCCACCAGCCCTACCTGACCGCAACTCCTCTTCAAGCCTGGGTACCATGTGTCCGGAGAAAACCTTCGGGTAGATGGGGGCCAGAGATCCAGCTGCCTCCATTGCTGCTTCGCTGCCAGGGGGAAAAAGAGCAGGAGGGGTGATGTGAGCACTGCAAACCCTGGGCTGCTTCTACCCCAGCTGCACAGATCTGGGCCAGAAAATGCCTCCAAAAAACCATTTCTCAGCAATTTGTCTTTTTCGCCCTACTGGTAAGGCAGAGCAGAGCCCCCCTACTTTGACAAGCCCAGACTTTCTAATTTCCAGTCCATAAATCACCTGGTTTATCCTTTTGCTCTTACACCCACATGGGCTTTTAGTTCAGACAGTTCCTGTGCCTTCCCCCAGACGACAGACCCTCTCTGCAGCGAAGCCAGGCTTTGTTCCTCTCCCCAGAGCGTGGGTGACTGCAGTGGCACCAGCCTGGCCCTCACCTGCTCTGAGAATCCTCCTCATGCAGAGCGAGACGGATGAGGTGATCCACAACCAGCTCCAGGTTGGAGGGAGACAGGAAGCCTGGAACAAGACATGTAGATGAATCCTGCCCTCGGTGAAATGCGAAGCTGCCAGTGTTCTGGGCAGCATCCTTCCCCCTCGTCCAGGCTAGCAGCAATGCATCAACATGCCAAACACCAGAGATACAAGGTGCCCAGCACAAACAGGCAAGAGAGAGACCAAGTGTTCCTGGAGCTCATGGCCTGGGTAGAAGAAGCTGCCACTGCTCTTGTGCACCTACAGGCAGCAGGCAATGATGTTCCAGCAGCTGTGTGGCACCATGTCTCTCAGAACATGGTGACATCTCCCTCTGCTTCCCCAAGAGAAACAAGGCACCAACCTTGCAGGGAGCCCAGGACAGTCAGTGCCCTGATCCCAACCAGCTGCAGCTGCACACTGGGATCCGTCAGCGCCGAGAACACCACAGAGCAAATGGGGGCTTGGAGTGACAGCAGAGAGCTCTCATCTGGAGAGAGAGGCACAGAGTCACTGCCTGCGCCTGGCTGTCACTGCACAGCCACCACCATGGCACCTAACAGATCATTTCCGGGGCCCTGCCGGTTGACACCCAGCCATGCAGGGTCCCTGGGACATGGCAGGGGGTTGCACATGCAGCTGCCGAGGTCAGCGAGTTTTCCTTCTCTGTCAGCATATGGGAAGGTGAGGTCAGAGCTAGAAGCCCGCTGGGACACGGGTGCCTCCAGAGCCAGCAGCCAGCCTCACCTTCTTCCACATGTCCCCACTTCTGCTGCAACTCCAGGAAGCCCAGCAGCATTTCCAAGATTGTCCTCCTCTGGCTGCTCTGCAGGGACACAAAGGCGTAACCCAGATCACCGTCATTGCTGGAACACAGCTACGTCTCAGCCCAGTGCTGCGAGGCCAGAGGGTGCCCACAGGGTCCCCACCCGCAGCCAGGGAAGGACACCCAATTTGACACCCTGCTCCCACCAAGCCCTGCAGAGCCAGCGGGTGCACTCAGCCCTGCTGCCTGTGACCACAGAGCCCAGGGTGCCCCTCACCTGCGGGTGCTTGGTGTACTGCTCCAGCAGCAGGGGCAGGACGCTGCGGGTGACGCGGTGGTAGGCACGGAGGGAGGCACCCGCTGCTGCCTGCAGGAGTTTGGCACTTGGCCACACCAGCTTCATGTCGGGCTCACACAGATGGTGCCTGCAATCTGAGATAGGCTGGGCGTCAGCTGCACCGGCAGAGCTCCTCTGCCTCACGTGCGGGGACATAGCCGATATCTGGGCTGGGACGTGCTGTCCCTAACAGAGCTGCTTCCCCCAGCTCCAAGCCCACAGCACAGCCTTGGACACCCCAATCTCAGCAGAGAGGAAAGCAACTCAATCCAGCAGGCATTTCCTACTGTCCCCTTCTCCTCCCTTCCTGGCAGCTAATTCCCTTGGAGAAGCCAACAGTGGCTATGAGAATTAGAAAGAGAAGAAAGAGGCTTCAAAGAGAACAGGAGGGCAGATTTCTAGCTAGGAGCACGTTCGCAGGCTCAGGCAGGGTAGGTCTCTCTACTAGCTACCTTGCAGGATGCTGCTGAGGAAAGAGTCCAGCAAGTCCTCAGTGTCAGAGCTCAGCACAGACCGGGAGAGGCAGGCAGAGAGGGCGTGCAGTGCGGCCAGGCATTCTGCCTCGACCTTCTCACTCGCTGTCTGGAACACCTGCAGGAGAGGCCGTAGGATGAGCTAAGGTCCGTGCTGACCCCAAACGCAGGCTTCACACTCCCAACCCGAGCTGAAGGGCTCAGGCTCCCACCTCGCTTCCCATGTGCTTTGAACATGCAGTGTGGCATATCCAAACCCCAGGTACAGGCTGATAGGGCTGGCCTGACCCCCAATTTTCAGCTGGGGCTGTCTGAGGCCACAGGTGGGGGCTGCTGGGAGATATGGGGCCTGCCTGGTCTGGCTCCAACTGTGGTGGAGCATTTGTTAGGGGCCCTGCAGTACTCACCTCCCTGCGCAGGGATGACCAGAGGCTGGGGAGGAATTCCTGCAGCTCCTTCTGCCCGTAGATGGCACAGCAGGCAGTCTGCAAGAGCGAGCCAGGAGAAAGCATTAGAGAGAAGCCAGTACCAGGAGGACACAGACTAGGGACACTTTCCATCCTGGCAGGCTTGTGCTGAACTGCATGAGCCACTCAAGGGAGAGAAAAAGAGGAAAGAGCGATGCAGGCCAAACTAGGACCCTGGAAATTGTGGCTCTGCAAGGGAGAGTCTCTGGCTGGCAGGGAGAAGGGCTCAGAGGTGGCTGGCTGCTGCCACCACAGGCCAGCTGTAGGCTAAAGGGAGTAGGGGATCCCTCCTTACCAGAGTCTGCAGGGAGTCAAGCTTGGCACTTTGAAGGTCTGAGTCCATCTTCTCAATGAGCAGAGGGAGCAGGAACTGCAGAGAGAGGCAGTTAGACTCGGCACATCCTTTGCACCACCGTGCCCATGGCCCTGCAGGGCTGCAAGCACAGCCTCTGCCAGGAGAGCAGAGGTGGAGGGATACCTGCCACAGGCAGCCCCTTCCCAGCGCACCAGTGTCAACACCCACCCCATGCCCAGCCCCAGCAGGAGACAGGCAGACTCCTGGTCCCAGCTGTTCCCATCCCACAGAGACACAGCAGGAGCTGCAGCACTATGAAATGCAGCCTGTGCTCAGGGAAAAGAGGGGTGCTCGAGAACCCCCAAGGAGCTTCCTACCTCAGCAAACTGGGGCGTGGAGGCCAGTACAGCCCGGAGGCTGAGGATCAGGTCTTCCCTCTGGATGCCGTGGGGGTCATTGGGGGGCTGGAAGGGAAGCAGAGAGCAGGTCAGGAAACCTCCCAACCCAGCCACTATCCAAGGCTGCATCACCTCATCTCCAGCAAGGCAGCAGCAATGCCAGTCACTGGAGCCAGCTTGGCACTGGCCTGTCTGCCTGGGTACCACAGCTCGCAGCTCAACACTGCCCAGCCAAGACTCATGCCCACCCTCTCCTCCCATTCCCTGGAGGGGACATGACCCTTTGAGAAAATGCCAGAAGGAACAGGCTGTGGCACAGAGCAGACTCACTCACCGGAGTAAAATCAATGGGGAAGTAGCAGGACGTCACTTCAAACAGCTCCTCCACAAACGGACCTGCAGGGAGAGAAGAGAGGAGTGAGCAGAGACATTGGGCAAAAGAGGCACAACAGCCATGCCTAGCACCCACAACCAGCTGGCTCTGCAGCTCCTAAAGTAGGTCAGGGACAACTCCAGCCCTGGTCAGATCCAAGGGCCATGCCTCCAATAGCTCAAAGAAAAGCGATGTGTCCCCCGGTCAGCTCTGCACAGCAGGCACAGGCTCACCCAGGGCGTAGTTCTTGGCAATGAGATCACGCACGATCTGGAAGGCCACCAGCAGATTGCGGGGATCCTTCTCCCCATCCATCATCTGGATGAAGCCGAAGGTAAAGTCAGCACCCAGGCCCTTCAGCTCTGCAGAAAGAAGGAGCATGAGCAGATGCAGGACACAAGACCTCACCAACATGGCATGAAATCAGCCCCACTTCTCCAGCCCCACAGCCCTTTCAGCTCTCCTCAGGCAGAGCAACAGAGCCCTCAGAGAAGGTGAATGCGAGCCATTTTCCCAATCTGGACAATCCCAGAGTGGTTCTGGCATCTGCCCCCTCACCTTCCTCCCTGGTGCCCATGAAGTTGGTGATGATGCTGTAGACTGTGTGGCGGTCCAGCTGCAGCAGGGACTGGAGGGAGGAGCAGAGCAATCAAAACACGCCTCCACACAGGGCAGCACTATTACCCACGACCCAAGGGCAGCGCATGCCCTTGAGAAGAGGGCAGGACCCCCAGCAGCTCAGCTGCTGCTTCCTGGCACACAGATTTCATCTACCACATGCAAAGTGTGCTCATGCCTGCGCAATGGCACCTGAATGTGACTGTGTCCATCACTGCGTGAATGCACCATCACAGGCACACCAGGGCCACACATACTGCCCAAAGCTCTGCCAGCATAAACAGTCTTAAACCAGAGGAGAATTTGGGTGCTGAGGTCACTTAAACACAGCCTGGAGAACAGAACAAAGGAAATAACTCCCCCAGGGCTGACAGAAGAGAGGACAAGGTCCAAACAGGATCCTCATCTGCTGTCTGCCTCTCACTCCATAGTGAGACACACTGTCTCTAAGCTCCACAGGAGCATTGCACTGCTGCTGAAGGATGCTCTACACTGCACTGCTACTGAATGTGCTCAGACCTCGGGGCAGACAGGCCATCCCCAGACACCCAGGGAGCAGGGACAGGAGAATGGGAAATCACATTGCTCACCTGCACATGTACCTCCTGGAAAATAGCTTTGAGTACAGACACCGCTAGCCCTGGGGACAGCACCTCACACATGCTCTGGGGTGAGAAAAAGAAAAGCAAGAATAGAAAACCATGATGGTAGCCATATAACAGAGCTCCTGCTCCTGTACAGCAGTCACCTGCAGAACCCTCTCCTACGTGAGGGAGAGCTCACCACCCCCTGAGACAGGACAGGACAAGACACTTATCATCTGTGCTGCTCTCCAGAGTGGCCAGGGAATCCTCGCCCCATTACCAGCATGGGGCAGAAAATTAAGGCAGTCTCCTCTCTCCTGCCACTCTGCAAGGGGCACAGCAGGAACACGGAGGAGACAGGGCAATGCCGCCAAGCAGGAGCTGACAGCCCAGCTGGGCCATGCTCAACATGCTGCTCCAACCTGCACCCAGGTGTTGCACCTCCCTGGCACCGTTCTGGAGCACATCCCGGCACTGCGGGGCATGAGCTCACCAGTGCTCGGAGTCCCTGGAGCACCGAGGGGATCACGAGGTGATGATCTTGCAGCCGATTCTCATAGAACAGGACCAGATGCAGCACTGTCAGAAACAGACGCCAATGTGTGTTAGTCCCGGGAAAGCAGCGGCCAGATGAACAGCAAACATATCTTGCACTGGTGAATGGGATTAACTGCCACCCTTGGGTGCACCAACCTGGCTCCAATGCCTTCACCCTCCCCCTGTGAGCAACCCATGTCTGACCACAGCAGGGCAGCACCCACCTCTGGCCGTTGCAGAGGTGCTGGAGCTACCTGAGAGGCATTTGCCCCGGCCTGTCCGGACACGTGGGTGCAGACGCCTGCTCAGCCAAGGCTGGAGGATGTCATGGGGTGGGACGCAGGGCTGGAGCAGGAGCTCCGGCTTCCCCGCGCTGGCTCCACAACGCGTTCCCGGCCCCTGAGTCACGGCCACGGGCGCCTGCACACCCTGGCCCTGGGGAGTGGCAGCAGGAAGCAGACTGGAAGAGCCGGCTAGTAGCATCCTGCGCCCACAGCTGCTGCAGAAACTCACCCCCCCAGGAGGCAGCCTGACGCAGCGCTTGAGAAATGAACTGCGTGAGGAGGAACACGAAGGGAGACGGTGCCAGCTGGAGGTGTCACAGCAGCTGCCTGTACCCTGCTGGGAAGCTGGCTCTGCCCACCCTCCTCCAGAGCTCCTGGTGACTTGGATCTAACACAGCTCGCTCCCCTCACCCAGCTGCCCTAACTCTGCCTTCCCACTGAACCTCCCCACCCCCCCGCTGTCCCTCCGGAGCACCCCAGTCCCCATCACAGTCATCGCACCTGACTCCAGCTACACCAGTAGCTAGTCTGTCTGTACTCTCTCCGCACAACTGCTCTTGGCCCTGGCTGGCACCAGTCTGAAATGAGCGCCAAATGCCAAGGACCAAGCATTTTTTATTTCCATCGTTCCCTTCCTCCACCTCACTTACTAGCTGAGCCCCTCTGCCTTGCCAGCCTGCTGGCACAGGTTCAGCTACCCACCAGCAAGGCCCCCAGTCCAAGTCAAAGTTTGGCAGCACTTACTGGCTTCCCCTGCTGCCAGCCAGTTGCTATGGAGCATTTAACACAGCCAAACCTTCTCCTTGCCTCCTCAAATGGGGCATCTTCCTCTCCCCGCTCTGGTCCTCCACCCGACTGTCATCCTTACACTGATCTCCCCTCCTCCCCAGGCCCCAGGGTTCCCCCAGAGTTAACCTGGGCAGGCTGAAGGGCTGCGGTGTGACTTGCTTTGTGAAGGATGGTTTTCCTGCACTGAATCACCACACAAGGATTTTGACATACAGATGTGTCCCCAAGGCATCCCACGTGGCGCTGAGCACACCTGGGTGTGCAACACCCACACACTGCCGGGGGCACCAGCTGCAGTGCCAGGGCTTTGGCGTGTTCAGGGAGTGACCCAAATTGTGCGGTGAGGTTGGCAAAAAGGCTGTAGTGTGAGGCCTCGTGCCCTCCTTGGACTTTGACTCCTGACAGACATGCACAAAGCTCTCACAGTGCTAAATCAATCCCTTTGCCAACTGCAGGACACCTGAGTGGCACAGGCTTTGTCCCCAACCTGCCGGCAGTCAAGAGCCCAGAGCAGCCCTTACCTTCCTTCTCCTGGAGCAGGGAGTAGCACTGGAGCAGGGCTTGTGACAGCAGCTGGATACCTCGCCCTCGCATCCGAGGATCTGTGTTCTCCAGGCAAGACCTAGGTCAAGTGGGGAGAAAGCCCAAGAGGCTTGTTGTGAGCAGGGACACCCAAGCAGGAAGCACATCCTGAGCAGACGCATTATAAAACCAAAGAGGTGTCGCTCTCTGGGCAGGGGGGTGGTGGCCCAGTCCCACCTGACTTGCTGGCAGGGTGGGAGCAGACTCCTCTTCCCTTGACCGTGCCGCACGCATGCACCTGGCCCCAGCACCATGCAGCAATAAGTCCAAGCTCTCAAGTCGGACCAGAGAAATTGCTCTTGCACCATGCTCTGCACCTGAATTTCAGGCTCCCAAGATCACAAAGGATGAAAAAGGGCAAAGCCTCTTACAACGAGGCAAACCCAGCTCCCAGCTTGGGAGAAATGAGCCTCCACAAGTCCCAGGCCATGACAGCTTGGAGACAGATGCAAAAGCTGAGTGCCAGCCAACTCGTGACATGGTGATGTGCCGTTGTGTGCTCAGGCAGCTCCTGCTGGGGACAGTCCCAAATGAGAAGTGCCCTGCGGCTTGCTGCCTGCCACAACATCTCTCCTGGGAGAGCATCCAGAGCTGCTCTGGCCCTTCTCTTTCCCAAACAGCTCCCAAGTCCTGGGAGAGAAAGCATCGCTCAGGCCCCGTGCTGTGAGTGGACAACATCCTTGCAGGCCTGTGTGCCGTGGTGAAGCTAGCTTGTCCTGGACAAGCACGTACATTTTTCCTTCTCACTGTCCATCCTTGCGGGAATCTCCCCTGCAAGGCCATTACGCGATGTATAACATGTATAAGGCTTTTCTTACCCCAGGGCTTCCACAAGCTGCAGAACAGTCCAGCTTCCATCTTTCACCCCTGGAGAAAGGAGGTAGAGAGTGAACCAGAGACTCCCAGACCGTCAGTCAGGCAAGGTGCTGGAGACAGATGCTGGGAAGGGCCCCGGCACCACAGCGGGAAAGGCTGGCTGGATGCTGGCACCTCGCTGAACACTGAAGAAGCCACACGCACTCAGTTGGTGGAGCTGCCTCCAGCCCTGCCGGCGAACACATCTGGGACCGAGAGCTGCCTTGACTAGATCAGAGCTGAGAGCAGGCAGGAAGGGGTGAACTTGCCTGCGCTTTGCCTCTACCCTCTCCCCACAGCCTAGCTGCACCCGTGACCAACACGTGGCTCCCAAGAGAAGCAGCCTTGCTGTGCTCCACTTTGCTGAGATGCCAAAAACCACTTCTCTAATGTGAGCAAGCCAGGACCTCCCCAGGTGCTCCCCGAGGGAGAAGTGGCTGAGCAAACAGCCAGACACTAGTGATCACCCAGCTTCCCACCTTGGCTCCACCACCTCCATGCTATGCTGAGCAAGACCTGCACAAACTCCCTCCAAGATGGAAGGCAGGGAGAAGGGCAGCTTTGTGGTGAGAGGAAGACGAAGTGTTGGGATTCCTGGAATCTATTTCCAGCTCTGACTCAGACACTCCACGAGGTTGCCTCACTCACCTCCTGCCTCAATATTCTTGCAACTTAGCTGGGGGAAGAGTCACTCCTTGGGAGGCTTTGGTAAGGACCTGCTGCAGGTCCTTGGCAGGAGGGCAGGTTCTCTACTCCTGCCACCCACTGCCAACGTGACACCTTCCCAGTAGGACAGCTCTGTGCGTGTGGGAGGCCAGGGACTGCCTTACCTTCAGCCCTCTGATCTATAGCTCAGGTGGCAAGGGACGTTGCTGGGAAACATGCAGCAGCCCTCACTCTCTACCTGGACAAAACAACTTTCCTCCACAAAAAAAGCACCTTCCAGTCACCAAGACTCACTGTCTTTACCCAGGAGCACTTCTAGGCACTCTGGAGGGCCCTGTTCATCCCTCTGCCCTGCTGAAGTCTTGCCTACACAACTGACAGGGCACCCACCCCCTCAGGAGCCTAAAGGTTTAATTCAAGGCTTTCCCAGGCCTTGTCTCAGCTAGTGTCTCCTGCCGTTGCAAGCATTTACTGGCTCTTCCTAAGCAGTTAATTCCAGTATTAAGTCATGCTGTTCATCAGAGAGCAGTCTCTGGGGATGGGAGAAGGGATGACAGTGTTTACTGACAGCAGGCAGCCCCAGCTCTAGAGATAGAGCTTCCAATCCTGCTTGGCACAGCAGGGAAAGGGAGCCTGGACTGAAGGGCAGAACAGATAAGGGGAGCTGCAAGGAAAAAGAGGAGCCCAGCAGGTCGCCGAGTTGACAGGCACAGACTGAACAGGGGGTGCCTTGAGCAATAGCTGTAAGGCACCGGCAAAATTTCTTGGAGAGTAACAACAGTGCAACAGCAAGTAGGTGCTAGGCATCAGCACAGAGCAGAATCGGCTGCCAGGAGAGCTCGCGCCCAGCATCCCAACATCCCTCTCTGCAAGCTCATGAAAAGCCCTCGTGCCTCTGAACCACCGTGAAGAAGGTCCAAGACTGTCTCTGTGGCCAAGCACTCTGCCTCTGCATTTTCAGAGACCAAAAGCAGCATCTACACAAAGCTGCTGGTTTCCTAATCAACAGGAAAGAGGTGAAGTCTAATGACCAAACCACAATCAGCTATTGATGCTCCCTGAGGTTAACAGCCCCTTCGCTGGGTGATGGTGAGAGAACTCGTTCCATTCTCAGGGTCCCAGGGGTGCGACCAGCTTTGCCTCGCGTGGAGTGACCACACCAGCCCTGAGAGCATGACCGGTGAGCATTGCCTCCCACCCGCAGGCAGAGCTGCCCAGGCCATGGCTTTAGCACAAGCACAGCTATAATTGGACCTGGCTCATCAGCACAGCAGGCACAGCGGCAAGCCTGTGAAACTTCTGCCTCCACATCTGGCAGCAGCATGTCCCCAAGGTTACTTATGCACCTTGAATCCCGGCATTCCCTTTACCAGGAGGGGCTATTTCGGTGTTGCTGTAGTCCGAGAGGCTAAACAGAAGCAAGCCATTTACCCTTTGCTGCATTATTACTCGGAATCAATCTGCTCCCTCTCCTGACACCTCTTCCCTCCTTTCACGCAGTGTCCTCCTAGACTTGAATCACTTCCACACACTTTCCATTCTTGTCTCCCCCACACCCTCAAAACATGAGCACAGCATTCACTGGGATCGTGTGACGGATTTTCTGTAAGAGCAGTATCTTTCTTTCCCCATCTTTTAATAAAAATGAGTTCAGTCTCCTTCTGCCACCCACTGACCCATGCAGCCCAAGCTGCCTGTGATGCCACTGAGGCCTTTCTTCCACTTGCCAAGTTACACTCAATTTAATACTCAGCAACACATGGGAGAAGCTGAACGCGTTTCTTTCAACAATTGCACAACGGCCACAAGGTTAGGAAAAAAACTCCCCTTTCGCTCAAGGATACATGATGCAATTTAATACTTTCTGATGTGTGATTCTATATGAGGTCAGAGGGGCCAAAGGACACTTGCCGGCTCCCTCGCTTGTCAAGGTGGGTTTGTCACTAGCGCCATACGGCTGATGAGAGCGGGGGCAGCTCTTCTCTTTGTACGTCTTTGAAGAGACAAAGCTCTCTCTGGGCACTTCCGTAACATGACCATAGATGACAACAGCAGTTGTAAGGTTATCTTTCCCCACTTCTATCCCAAATATGCCAGAGGCTTTGTGCAACTCTTTTGCGACATCTTGAATGTCACATATTTAAGTGAATCCCTCCAAATTTCCCTGGTATTTTCTTCACTCTGTTACACAGACCACTGGGTTACCTTCCCGTTTTGCCAGCTCATCTCAGCACCAAGATACCACGGATCAGTTCACAATCCATCAGTCTGGGTTTTTCTTATAGACCTTGGGAAAGGTCCGTAAGCTACCTGTCTACGTAACGTAGCCTACGTAGTCCTCTGCTCCCACAACGCCTTTCAAAAATGTGCTGAAGCCACTGCCTAGAAACACAAATGTGCCATCTTATCCTTAAAAAACCATATTCCTGAAGCTGCAAATTCCCCAAAACAACAAAGTCACCAAATCGCTGCTCCAAGCAGAAAGACAAATTATCCAAGGAAACCGAATGCCTCAAACCCTGCCAGGAAAGGAGGAGAAACCACAGAGAGGGCAGTCAGAGCCTGGGCCCCAGAAGCAGCAGCCAGCAAAGCCAGAGCATCAGTCATCTCCTACAGCATCTCGGCAAGGCCAGGAGCTCCCTTCCCACTAGCGCCTTCTCTGCCACCCAGCCACGGCCACCCCCCCAGCCAGTCATGCCCAGTACCACCCACAGCAGCTCCCACTGCACCCCAAACCTCCAGGGCCTCATGCTCCAGTCACCTCACTCACCCCAGGGCCTCATGCTCCAGTCACCTCACACACCCCATGCCACATCCCCCACCCCAAAGCCCCGTTCCCTGCTGCAGGGCAGCCCCCGCAGGCACCGCCACTACACCCAACACCTTCAATCCCACCCCATGCTCTAGACCAGCCATCCAAAACCCTGGCGCACCCCACAGACCCCACAACTCTGCCTTCACCCCAGCTCCCAACAGCCCCGCATCTCCCCACACCCGCCTCACCCCTAGAGCCCCACACCCACCCCGCAGCCCCTAGCCCTCATCTCCCCTTTCGACACCCAGCCCACAGCTGCAGGCCCTACCCACTCCCCCATGCCCTGCCACACACCGAAGCCTCACGCCCCAGCCCCACAACCCACGGCCACGCTCTGCCCCACAGCCGTGCCCACGTCCCTCCCCACCGCCAGCCCCGCAGCCCCAAGCTCACTCTCTAAGCCCGTCCCGCCCCGCCGCCCCCCAGCCGTGCCCACGCCCGCCCTCGGCCCGGCCCCGCTGCCGTGCCCACGCCCGGCTCCGCCCCGCAGCCGCGCCCGCCCAGTACCTGCCGCCACCTCCGCAGCGCGGCCGTCCTGCTGCCCGGCCACAAAGTCCTCAACGAAAGCGGCGAGCGCCGCAACTCCCGCCCCGGCCCCGGCCGCCGCCATGACACCCCGCGCCCAGGGCAGCGGCCGCCGGTTCCCCCCCCCCCGCCGTGCGCATGCGCCGGGCCCTCACGCCGCGGGCGGTGACAGCGCGCGCACGCGCACGGCAGGAGCGCCCCCTCCTCACCACCCCCGGGGAGGGGGAACGGCGGGGCCGCGAGGGGGCGAGGCCAGCGCCGTACGGCGGGGAGGAGGGGACAAAAGCGCTGCGGGAGCGGGCGTGCGCACGTGGGCGGTGCCGGTGCCGGTGCGGGCGGTCACATGCGCACCTGGGGGGGCGGGGCGCGGCGCGGAGTGTCTCCGGCGGCGGGGCGGCCCCGGCGCTCAGAGCCGGGTGGCGCGGCTGCACGGCGCCGGGCCCCGCGGTCGGGCGCAGCGCGGAGCCGGCCCGGCCCCATGCCGAGCGCCGCCGTTGTTGAGCCCCGCCATGGGCGGCTGCGTGGGGCGGCAGCGCCGGGAGCGGCCCGCCGCCGGGAACCCCCGCAAGCGAGCAGGTGAGCGGGACCGGGCCCGCGGGGGCTGTCCCGCCTGGGCACCCCCGGGATCGCGGGCACCGGGAGGCGTCCCGTGTACCCCTGGGGGCGGCGGGCGCGGGGGGAGCGTGGGCACCGGAGGGGTGTAGTCCGCGGGGGCGGGGGGGGGGGACGGCTGTCCCGTGCGCACCCCCGGGAACCAGTCTACGCCCCCGGGGGACCCCGAGGGTTCCGGTCCGGCGCGCGGCCTCGGGAGCGGGCAGGCACCGGGGCTCCCGTCCCGACACCCCGGGGAGGTTCGCAGGGTCAGGGCTGGGGTGCGCGGCTCCTCCCGGGGAGAGGGTGTCCCGGGGGGGCTGCAGGGTGGCGGGTGTCCCCGGTTTGGGCTCAGCAGTGTCTCCCGGCACGCCGCGTCCTGCAAACTGCTGGGTCTCTGCCCGCGCCTTTCCTGCCCGGGGTCAGTGCTGCCCGTACACCGTGCTGCTGCCGACGGGGACAACCCCGTCCCCGCTCCCCGGGGTTTCGGGGGTTGCCGGGGACCCGGCCGCGCGGGGAGCGGCAGCGCCGGTCCGGACAGCAGCGGGGGGGGGAGGCTGGTGCAGCCGAATACCGGAGTGCCATGAGACAGCTCCCGGGGATGCTGCCCTGGAGGGTCCCGGAGGCCACGGGGATGGGCACGGCTACCTGCCGGCGGAGGGGACGTGGACCGGCAGGGTGAATCACGCCTGCCTTCCCCTCGCCCGCCTCCCCGGCCGGTGCAGTCACAGCCGGTAATTACTGTGTTTATGGCAAAGCGGTGGTAGGCGGCGGGAGAGGAGGAACAGGAAGCGTGTGCCCGGGGACGGGGCGCCCCAGCCCTCGCCCGCAGCTGGGGTGCAGGCGGGAAGGAGGGAGGCTTTTCCCGTCGGATGGTGCCCGCCGCTCCAGCAACACGTGCGGGTGCCGTGGCTGTCGGGTCCGGCTCTGCCTGCCGCCTGTGGGGAGCCGTCCCCACCGTGTGGGGCTCCAGGTGTGCCAGCCTGCCCCGGGGATGCCCTGCTGGGTGATGGCCCTGCTCCCCCTGGGGCTGCAGCCCCCCACCCCAGCATGCTCTGGCCCTGGGGGTGCAGGCGCTTTCTTGTGGGCATCAGTGGGTCCTGGGGTCCCTGGATGACTGTTCATTCAGCTCGGTGGGGGTGTGGGGCCATTGCCTTGTAACTCGGGGCTGCTGTGGCTGGGGGGGGAAATCCCAAAGTCTGCACCCATGTGCTCCCCTTCTGTGCCAGGCAATAGCTGGCTACACAGTCTGCGTCTCCATCACCACTACTCACTCACTGCCAGGCTCTCCTGGGATGGGTCACGATCCCCTATTGGTGTCCCTGTGCCCCTGGCAGCCGCTTCCTTGCAATGTGTCCCGTCCTGGGGGAGCGGGGCCGTCCCTGGTGCCAGGGTGCCCAGGCTGGCTCCTGCCCTTGTTTGTGTGGTGCCACCAGCCCATGGAAGCTGCTCAGCCGGTGGTGGAGTATGAAGCAAGGCTGCAGCTGCCCTCACCCACAGTACGGGGACACTGCCCCGGGCTGGCAGGTCTCAGCATGCAAGGACCTGCCGTTGGTGGGAAGGGGTGCTCTGCCTGCCCACCTCTTCTGCTGCAGGGGGCCTGCTAAGCAGCCCACCTGCCTGACCAAGGCTTGCTGTGACCCCCTGCAGAAGGGTTCTGCCAGGGTTTCCTGTGTCAGGTGACAGCATTGTCCCTGGGATGGCCAGCTTACTGCAGGGGATGCCGGTGGCACGCAGCATTCCAACCCTGCCTGGCCCAGGAGGGGACTAGCCAGCACTGCTGGAAGCAGTGCCACGTGCCATCTGGTTGGCATCTCCTCCAGGGCCGAGCCAGCCTCCAGGACCTGCTGGCTGGGACTGCTGGGCTCTCCCTGGGGCTCCAGCTGTGCAGGGAGTGAGCCCCAGGGCAGGGGAGCCTCTGGGGTGCAGCCTCCTGCCTGAGGGTCCCCACACTGGGGCACCCTGGGGTGGGCTGAGCTGTAGGCAGGGTGCTGCAGGCACAGGGCAGGAGGCAGGCGGGCTGCCGGCCAGATCCTGTTGGCTTTAGTCCGGGTGCAGCGAGTGGCTGGACCTGTCCGGCGATGCTGCTGCAGCAGGCAGGGGCGGAAGGTTGCACAAGGGGCCAGGAATAGAGCAGCAGGAGGCGATTAGAGTCTGCAGGGCCCAGCTGGGTGGCAGCAATAAATAGACAAGGCTTAGCCTCTGCCTACCTGGGAAAGGCTGCTAGGCACGCCTGCCTGCACAGGGCGGCTGCAATCAGGTCCCGCAGCTCTGATCCTGCTTGCCTGGGCCAGCCTCTTCCCTTTGCTGTGAGTGAAGCCAGGGGACAGTGCTGGCTGGGAGTCCCGCTGTGTGTGACAGTCCCAGCTGTAAGGATGTGTGCCCTGGCCTGGTGGCCACAGCAGCGTGGAGATGTGGTCCCAGCTGTGTCCTTCAGGCTGGCCATGACTGCTGCTCTGCTGCCCTCCCCGGGGCAGGTGCCGCCTCCGACCTTGCTCTGTCCTGCAGTGCTGCAAATCCCTCCTGCCCAGCACCGTGACTGCTGAATCGGCAGCACTGGCTGCAGCCAGCTGCCCTTGCTCCTCTGGGGATGCGGGAGCAGGCAGGATGCTGCCCATCAGGGATGCTCAGCGTCCAGCCCTGGGGTAGCTGAGCTCCTGTGCCCCATGGGGACTCCTAGGGTGGGTGCTGCATGTTGTGTCCAGCTCTGGGCCAGGTGCTCGCTGGGAAAGTAGGTGCTGTGTTGGCTCCAGTGGTCTTGCATGGGGTGGGATAGGACTGGTAGGAAAAAAAAAAGGTCGTGTAGTGCCTTGTGTCACCACATGCTTACCTAGGAAAAGCTGCCTGGGGGACATGGCTCAGCCCAGAGCTGGCACTGGTGGCTGTCCCCAGCAGCTGGGGTGTGTGGCATCACCTTGCCTGGCAGGTTGCTGTGCAGCCACAGGCATCCTTCCTGCCCGGCTGGGGCTCCACATCCCCTGTGTCCTGTCCCCACAGGAAGGGTGCTGGCTGGCTGCCCCAGGGAGAGGGGAGGCAGGAAGGAGCTGTTGTCACTCATTGTCCCCTGCTTAGCTGGGAGTGACAACAGCTCCTTCCTGCCCCTCACTTCCGGCCCAGCCATGGGGCCGACAGGACAGGGCTGTTCCCACGGGGCCGCAGCCTGGTGTAGGGAAGGCAGGGCGGTGTGGGGCTGGCACGGGAGGTGGCCCAGGCCCCTGCCACTGTGCCCTGGGCTGTGTCGGCTGCTGGGGTCTCTGGCGACGTGGTTGGGGGCTGTTCCATGGAGAGCCTGCTCAGTTCAGCCCATTGCTGGGGCTGCTGCAGGCTGGCAGCCCCCCCACCCCGATGATGCCCTCTGTCCCCTTGATGTCCTGGGTGCTGTGTGCCTGCCGTATTGCCTGGAGCTGGTTCCTCCCACCCTGGGGTGGGCAGAGATGATGAAGTCCTGCCCCTCCCTGCCAGGGCTGCAGCTCAGCCCCCCATAATCCCCTTCCTGCTCCAACTCACCAGCTTATTTCCTGGCTAATTCCCCAAGCTATAAATACTGCTCTGCCTCAAAGGGCCCCAAGGTTCTGCAGCCACCCTGTGAGGCAGAGGCTGGTCCCCCTAGCATGGGGACAAAGGATGTCACCTGGGGGGCCAGCTGCTGCAGGGCCAGTAGGACCTTGGGCCGGGCTAGCTTTAGCCAAGCTCCTCCTAGCTGCATTGAGCACTGTCCTGTGCTGGGCGGGGTGGTCCCTCGGACACTGTTGTGCATAGTGTGAGCAGTCCCCACGAGTCCATGGGGATGGGGAAATGGGGGGCTTGAGACTGAGCTTCTCCCCCCTCCCCAGGCCGCAATGAGCCCCTGAAGAAGGAGCGTCCCAAGTGGAAGAGCGACTATCCCATGACGGACGGGCAGCTGCGCAGCAAGAGGGATGAGTTTTGGGACACAGCACCTGCCTTCGAGGGCCGCAAGGAGATCTGGGATGCCCTGAAGGCAGCGGCCTATGCCGTGGAGGCCAACGACCACAGCCTGGCCCAGGCCATCCTTGATGGAGCCAGTATCACCCTGCCGCATGGTGAGGGATGGCACCGGGGCTGTGGGTGGGGTGGGTGCTGAGTGTCCCACGTACAAGCCCATTGGGGTCCCAGGTTGGAGAGGAGAGGGGTTCCCAGCTGCCATCCGTGTAGCTCAGCCCAGTCAAGGGGGGCAAGATGGGCTTTGCCCCGCTGCCTGGGGTGGCCCCATCCCCATTTGAGGGGTCCATGGGGATGCCCACCCACAGCTTCTCACCCTGCTCACGTCCTCAGGGTCCCTGACGGAGTGCTATGATGAGCTGGGCAACCGGTACCAGCTGCCCGTCTACTGCCTGGCACCTCCTGTCAACCTGATCCTGGAGCGAAGCGAGGAGGAGGCAGCAGAGCTGGCCGAGCCCCTGCCCAACACCCGGCGGGAGTTCGCCCTCAAGGTGCGGCTCTCCACCGGTAAGGACCTGCGGCTCAGCGCCAGCATGGGTGACACCATCGGGCAGCTGAAGAAGCAGCTGCAGGCACAGGAGGGCATCGACCTGGCGTGGCAACGCTGGTTCTTCTCAGGCAAGCTGCTCACTGACCGCACACGGCTGCAGGAGACCAAGATCCAGAAGGATTTTGTTGTGCAAGTGATCGTCAACCAGCCGCTGCCACCCAGGAACTGAGCCCCCCCACTGGTTGTGGGGAGACGGCAGGGGGGTGGGGGACAGTGGCACCTCTGGGGCTGCACTGAGCCATGTCTCAGCCCTGCTGGAGCGGGGGCAGCCCCTGTTTCCCCCCAAGGCTGCCCCCCAACTGGGTGACCCCCTGGAAAGGGCTGTGTGGGGCTGTGCCACCACAGTGGCCCCTTTCAGTTGGGGTCATGGCCACACGCCGTGTTTGCTGCAGGAGGTTCGAGACCAAATGTCTCCAGGGGGGTCGGCATGGCCAGGGCCCTGCTGCCAGGCTGTGCTGGCAGGGAGAGGCCATGATCTGCTGGGCTCCAGCTCCCCCCGGCCAGGAGGCCCCAGGGTGCTGGGCTGGGTGGAGATGTCTCCCCTCTGTACATAGTCTGTATTTATCAATAAAGCCTTTTCATCCTCTCTCTGTCCCTTGGGCAGGCTGGGGGGACTGTCACCCACAGCTATGGGAGGTCCCTGTGCCTGTCCTCCGTCTGCTCCCATGTTGGGATGGGCACAGGGTTGCCGGGGAGAGCCTGGGTGCCCCAGCTCTGCTCCCTAGTGCCACCCTGTACCACCAGCCCTGGCTCTTTGCCTGCCTGGACCCTTCCCCAGTGCATCCTATTGACATCCCGGTTCTTGCCGGCATGGGGCTACCACCTGCTTTTCCTGGCGTTCCCCTCCCGAGGTTTCAACCTGTGCCTGCCTCGGGACCAGGTGGGACAGGCCATGGAGGGGAATGGTCCCGGGACCACCTTTGCGGCCAGCATCACCTGTCCTGGTGAAAACTGTGCCTTTCTGCAGCCGGAGACTGTAGCACCCATGGGACAGGGCACCCAAGGGTGTCCCTGGGAACTGCCTGGGAGGGTGACAGTGACGTGTCCCCGTCTGTCCTTCCCCCAGGTCCTGTGCTGGGGGCTGGTGCCCAGCGCATTAACTGTCCTAGCACAGGGCAGCACCGGCCTCATCTTACAAAGGGGGAGAGCAAAGCCCAGGGGGCTGAACAATATCCCTGCTGCCAGGAATAGCTGCTGGCTCTGCCTCCTGGCCCCACGTGAGGCCAGCCCTGCTGTCAGGCTGCCCGTGCACAGTGGAGGAGCCCGGGCAGCCACCAGGTCCCTGGCAGGGCTGCTGAGATGCTCTGCACCTGAGGTCATTCTCCAAAGAGGCTCAGAGGGACTGTGGCTCCCAGCATCACATGCTGCCTGCTACTGGCTGAGAGGTTTGGGGGGGGGGGGGGGGGGGAATCGCCTACTTTTGTAGTGGGTCGCAATCCTCTTGGGTGCCAGGGAGCCCTGGGAGATGCTGGTGGGTGCTGCAGCATCTGGTTGCACAGGGATAGGGTGATGGGAGCCACAGGGAGCATCCCAGCCACCCAGGGTGGGTGGCACAGGACCGTGTCCCTGATCTGCCAAGCCTCTGTGGACCAGCAGCTGTGGGGTGTGTGCACCCCAGCTTCCTGCTCCCAGGATGGAGGTCCTGGGCAGCCCATGGAGGGGGGCAATGGGTCTCTTTAAGAGGGTGCGGGGCCAGGGAGGTGAGCCAGGGGCACCAGAAAGCAGGAGGGTGAGCTCATGGCAAAGCTGCCCCAGTCATGTGGAGCAGCCACAGCTGTTGGTGCCCTTGGGCTGCGGGACGGAGGGGCCGGCGGCATAAAGCCCTGCAGCCAGCGGGACTGGCAGCATAAAGCCCCATGGCGAGCAGAGCTGCTGGGAGCCAGGGCCGGGTGCTCCCTGCCTGCGGTGGTGAGGAGGAGATGCTGCATCCTGCACAGGGCTGTGCGCCACAGACTGACATGGAGCTGGACGTGCAACGGGCCAAGGAGCTCATTGAGCAGAAGCTGGCAGAGGAGGAGGAGGAAGAGAAGGTAGGTCCATAGGGCAGGGGGACCTGCTCGGTTTACGGAGGCTGGCACCCACTCTGCCATCCTGCGGGATGCAGCAAGGTGGCCAAGGGCTCTCGGGGGCATCAGGTTCCCAACCTGGGAGCTCTTGCCCATGGGGCAGAGCTGAGCAGCAGGTGGGTGCCCAGCTTGGCAAGTAGAGCAGGTGGGCATCCCTTAGACCTCAGCAGCGAGCTGTGAGCCATGCCCAGAGCCACCTCACTGGTGGGCTGGGGACAGAGGCAGTGGGGCTGCTCCGTGCTCAGCCAGCACCATGCAGCACCCCTGTGCCCATGCAGCAACTCAAAGGGAATGCCGCACGGGAGCCACTGGCTGTGGAACGCATGAGCACGCCCGAGCTGGAGGAGGAGAAACACCGTGGCCCCAGGAACCGGGGTGTCGAGGCTGTCAAGGTGAGGGGTGTCAGGGCATAGGGGGGCTGGGGGGTGGCTGGGGGCACAGAAGGCAAAGGGGCGCTGCATATCCCCCCCCAGGGCCAGGAGCGGGTGCGGAAGAGCTCAGTGGACCTGCGGCGGGAGATCATCGATGTGGGGAGCATCCAGCGCCTCATCGAGCTCCGCAAGCTGCGCCGGCAGCGCCGGGAGGAGCGGGCAGCCACGCCCGAACCCCCCCCGCCACCTGAGCCCCTGGAGATTGTACGTTGGGGGTCTTGGGGTGTGGGAGGGGAGCTGTTGAGACAGGGACTGGTGTCCCTACAGGCCAGCCCCTGGGGCACCCTGCCAGCCAGGGACCTCCCTAGGGAAGCAGGGCAGGGCCCCCCCCCCGTGTTGTACCCTTTCCTGCGCCCCTGTGATGCCCCAGCTCTGAGCCTGTCCTGCCCCCAGGAGGGTCCTGTGGAGCCGGAGACCTTCCTGCGAGCCGCTGTCCAGGGCAAGATGCATGTCATCGAGAAGTTTCTGGCAGATGGTGGCTCCCCTGACACGTGTGATGAGGTAGCATCCCCTCCCGGCTGCTGGCTGCCCCCCACCTGCGCCCTGCTGCCATGCCCTGCTGTGCCTGTTGGCAGTGGCTGGGACCCCAGGGCTGGGGGTATGGCTGGGCTAGGCTGGGCTGCGGTGGGATGGATCCATCTGCCAACGTGGCACCTCATCCTCCCAGTTCCACCGCACGGCTTTGCACCGCTCCTCGCTGGAGGGACACACGGATATCCTGCAGAAGCTGCTGGACAGCGGGGCCACCGTTGACTTCAGGGACCGGGTAAGGCCAGATCCTGCCCCTGGCTCCATGCTGGTCTGAGCCTCTGGGCATGGCACAGCTGGAGCAACAGCATGGCTGGGGTCCCCGCAGCAGGGTAGTGCTGTCCCCATCGTCGAGGTGGCTATGGGCAGGGCTCTGCCAGCTCAGCGTGGGCATGGGAACCAGCTGGGGTGGGGGATGGACATGGGGTGGGGCTGTCATGGCCGTGACATGGCTCTGTGCACCCAGCTGGACTGCACCGCCGTGCACTGGGCCTGCCGGGGTGGGCACCTGGATGCCGTCAAGCTGCTGCAGGACCGTGGGGCAGACCTCAACCTGAAGGACAAGGTGTGCAGGGAGAGCCCAGGGGCACAGGGCTGTGCCAGGGGCGTGGGCATGCCCCGGGGGACCAGGGCTGGCCCTGTATTGGGTTAACAGGGGTGGTGATGATCCCATCTGGGGTCCATCTCCTTCCCTCTCAAGCTGCTCAGCACCCCCCTCCACGTGGCCACCCGGACTGGGCACCCTGACATTGTGGAGCACCTCATCCACTGCGGGGTGAACATTGACTCCCCAGACAGGGTGAGTGCTGTGGCCAGAAAGCCAGCATTTGGGGAGCAATGCTGATCCCCCCTCCCTTGTCTGACACCTCTGGGGGCTCCCAGCACCTGCAGAGGGGCACATCCAGACACACACACATCCTGCCCCAGAGTGTTGGCACCTGCAGCTGGGGCTGGGACAGGCACCATCCCCCTTGTCCTTGTGGGGAGGTGTGGAGCAGTGCAGGGGACAGGCAAGGGGTCCTTGTCCCCAAAGCTGGACCACAATCCCCAGCCAGGCTGTGTCTCTCGCAGGAAGGGGACACAGCACTGCATGATGCCACACGGCTCAGCCGCTATAAGATCATCAAAATGCTACTCCTGCACGGGGCTGACATGATGGCTAAGAACCAGGTGAGTGGGAGGACAAGCACCGGGGCCGTTTGCTGCCCCACCATGTTGCACCACCCCGGCCCCAGCCTCTCTCTGCCCCCTCATGCAGGCTGGCAAGACCCCGGCGGATCTGGTGCAGCAGTGGCAGGTGGACACACGCCAGGCGCTGGAGACCAAGGAGCAGCCGCAGGGGGAGATGGAGGTCCCTGCGTGATGACGCCAGGCGGGGACCAGGGACTGGGCTCAGCTCCAAGGAGCAGGATCCAACCAAGGCTTGCCTGTGTCAATAAAAGCCAGCAAAGAGCAGCACTTGGCTCCAGGGGGCTGTGGGGCTGGGCAGCCTGCACTGGGGGCGATGAGGCTGGGGAAGCTGGGTTATCTGGCAGCATGGACATGCCCTGCCTCCTAGCAGAGGGACTCGAGTGTTGGTGACACCAATGGGCAAGGACACGAGTGGTGCAAGGGCAGGACTCCTCGCTGCAGGATGCCCTGGCTGCTCGCAGTGCTTCAAAGTCCCACCTGGGCAAACTCAGGGAGGAAACGTACATTGAGGGCAGCTCAACCCAGATCCACGCTGTGCTGGAGGCTGGGTCACACTGGAGAGCGTAGTCATACCCCTGCTGGGCTGCCACGCTGCGGGGCAGGATGGCTGCTTGTTCTCCCGCCTTCCCCACTGGAGCCATCCGTAAGGCGACACGGCAGCCTGTTTGCAGGCTCGGTCGCATCTGCTGAGTGCAGTGCTCATTGCTCCCTACCCAGAAATGCTCCTGCTCACCCATTTACAGGAGATCCTACACCAACATCAAAGTGAGCGAACTCTGCCTACAGTCCCGGGACTCCCCGCAATGCCTCGCCCCTCCCTGGCCCTGCAGCCCGGCCCCGTAGGTGACAGAGGAATGGCTGCCAGGGCTGGCAAGTGGAAGGGAAAGCGCAGCTGGGGTGGCCGGGGCTCACTGGGAGGGGTGCTGAGCTCCCGCGGCCAGCTGCTGGAGGAGAGGAGAGCACCCTGAGCTCATCCGGTGCCGCCCTCCACGTCGTCTGCCCAGCTGGGTCGCGGGTCCCTCACGTGCCCCGTCAAACATTAACAGCCCCTCAGCAGGGCAAGCGGCACGGCCAGCAGCAGCACCCATCCACCATGGCGCTCAGCACCCGCCTCGCCTTGCCCCTCCGGCCCACCCTAGCAGCTCTGCGCCGGGCAGCCCCCGGGCAGCACCGGGGGCTCAGCACCCCCCAGGGACCGGAGCACACACTCGACCTCAGGGGCATCTTCCCGCCCCTTGCCACCCCCTTCTCACCCACACAGGAGGTGGACTATGCCCGGCTGGAGGGGAACCTGTGCCGCTACGCCAGCATCCCCTTCCGAGGTAAGCGCTGCCTGCTGCCCCTCTTTGTGCAGGCTCCTGCCAGATCCCTGCCCGCCGCAGGGGCTTCGTGGCAGTGTGCAGGCAGCCTGCCGGCTTCCCAAGGGTGCTCAGCCTCCAGCCGGACTTTGCTCCGGGGCTGGTAGCCCCTTGGATGACACACTGGGGCCCTTTGCACGGCGAGTGCCCAGGCAGCCCAGGCACATGCGTGTGTCCTTGCACACCCCCACCACATTCCAATGCAGGCTTGCACACATCCTCCACACGTAACTGCAGGATTGCACCTACCCTCTGCACACCTGTGCATACTCACACAGATTCAGCACCACGGGATGCATATTTGTTGCTTGCCCAGGATGGATGGATGGGAGGAGAGGGGCTGCAGGAAGAGGCTGGGGGGTTGCAGGGATGTGCCCTGGGGTCTCCCCTCTTCTGACCAGGCTGTGACTCCATGGCCAAGGACAGGAGGGGGCACACTGTGGGCTGCAGAGCCCTGTCTGGGTGCCCAGGGACAAGGAAGGGAGAGAGGATGATGGGGACACCCAACTCTCCTGGCATCCTGGAGCCCTGGATGCTGTGGCAGATCCTGGCAGCACTTGGCTGGAGCTGGCCTGCCTCTGCTGGCAGGTTCCCAAGGAAGGGGTCTGTGAGCCCCAGTCGGGGACAGGGTGGCCCAGCCTGGCTGCAGGCACCAAGAAATGCCTCGCTAGCGGTGCTGCATGGGACAGTTTCTGGGGATGAAGGCATCCAGGTGGTGTGTTCAGCCCACAGGGTGCATGGCACACATGAGGGTGCCTGGATAAGGGGGTACATACCCACACGTGCCCTACGTGGAGGAGCCCAGGGATTTGTGGGGCACCTGCGGGAGCCACCTGGCCCAATGGGGCTGCTGGGTGCAGGCACTGGCCTGCTCTGGGTGCCTGGTGCCCACTCGAGAGTGGGGTGCACAGAAGGCAGGAACGGCCGCCCCGTGGGCACCCTGCTCCTATGCCTGAGCCCTGCCCTCCCCACACTTGCATTTCAGGGCTGGTGGTGCTGGGTTCCAACGGGGAGTACCCCTACCTGGCACCCCGTGAGCGGCTGGAGCTGGTGAGCTGCGTGCGCCGGGCTCTGCCCAAGGACCGCCTGCTGCTGGCCGGCTCAGGCTGCGAATGTGAGTGCCTGTGCAGGCAGCATGGGGGCCATGTGTCCCCCCCTGGGTCATCCCTCACCCCTCTGCCTCCTCCCCAGCCACCCAAGCCACCATCGAGCTGACGGTCAGCATGGCAGAGGCGGGAGCAGATGTGGCGCTGGTCGTGACACCCTGCTACTACCGGGGAGCCATGACCAGCGCTGCCCTGGTCCAGCACTACACGGAGGTGAGCCATGCCCAGTGCCCGCCGGCAGCCCCAGCTGGGGCAGCAGGACAGGGAGTGCATCCTGCATGTCTCTGACCCAGCCCAGCTGCTGAGCTTTGCCCCGCTGCCCACAGGTTGCCGACGCATCCCCCATCCCCGTGGTGCTCTACAGCGTCCCCGCCAACACTGGCCTGGACCTGTCTCTGGAGGCTGTCCTCACCCTGGCTCAGCACCCCAACATCGTGGGGATCAAGGACAGCGGTGGGGATGTGAGTGGGGCAAAGCTTTCCTGGGGCTTGCGGGCCACCAAACCTGGCCCTGAGCTGGGAATGGGGAGCTGGGAGTTGCAGCCCTTCCCCAGGCCCTGGGGATGCTGCATGAGCCCCATGGGGGGAGACAGGGTGATGCCCACCCTGTGGCACAGCATGTCTCTCCCCAGATTACCCGCATGGGGCTGATGGTCCACAAGACACGGCAGGAGGATTTCCAGGTGCTGGCAGGATCAGCCGGCTTCCTGCTGGCGAGCTATGCCCTGGGTAGGTGCTGCCCTTGCTTGGCTGGAGGCACGGGATGCTGCCCTGGGGCGTACCGAGGGGACTGGCAGCCGGGTGGGGGGAGGCAGGCGAGGGGCGGTGATGCCTGAGGGGTGCTGGCTGGGCACGGCGTGCTGAGCTGGCTGCCAACGTGCTCCGGTGTCCCCAGGTGCCTCTGGGGGGGTCTGTGCCCTCGCCAATGTCCTGGGGGCCCCACTGTGCCAGCTGGACCGCCTGTGTCGCGAGGGCCGCTGGCAGGAGGCCCGCGACCTGCAGCACCGGCTCATCGAGCCCAACGTGGCGGTGAGTGGGCAGCACCCCCGAGGATGCTGCAGGATGGGGGTGCCAGACCATGGCAGAGCCGGGGGGCGGCGAAGGACGGAGGTCCTTGGGGGTGGCCCAGGGGGACAGGATGGCACAGCACCTGGCTGGTGAGCCGAGCCAGGCTGGAGGCAGTGGGGTGGGAAATGCCAGCCCTGCTGTGCCAGGAACAGCACGTCCGCTGGCAGCGAGCACCTGCCTGACGCCCCGTGGGAGCCTTGCCGCCTATTTATAGGCAGTGATGTAGGGAAGAGCTGGTCCACCCACCGCGGGGTGGCCTGTCCTTGCCATGAGGAGCCCGCCATGTCACAGGGATGCTCTTGTGCGTGGCCATGCTCTGCACCCCCACCCCAAAGCTGGCACTTCATGGGGGGCCGCAGTCACCTCGCACCCTGCCCAGCCTTGCAGCCCCACATGGAGGAGGGCAGGAGTGATGGTGAGCAAAAAACAGGGTCAGCAGGAGCAGCACCCATGGGGCGTGCTGCCCTGTCCCACGGGAGCCAGCAAGCCCCCGTGCCCTCCTCCCGCAGGTCACACACCGGTTCGGGATCCCAGGGCTGAAGAGAGCCATGGAGTGGTTCGGCTACTACGGGGGTCCCTGCCGCGCACCGCTCGCCCCGCTGAGCCCTCCCCAGGTTGAGGAGCTGAGGGGCACCTTCAGCGCCAACGGCTGGTTGTGAGGGGTCCCCCCTCGCCCCTTTCCGCACCAGGAAGGCACAGGAGCCAGGAACCCCGGGAACTGGGGACATGGTGGGGACACTGGGACGTGGCCAGGAGAAAGCCACCCATATCACTCCTTCCGGCTGGACAGGGCTGCCCTGCGCAGAGTGGGTAGCGGGGACATCCAGCACCCACTGGCCACCCTTGCATCCCTGCCAGCCCCTGGGGTCCTGCCTGGGAAGGCATGGATTCCTGCATCAGAAGCCAGGAATAAACCTGCTGCCCCACGCTGTCTGCAGTCCTGCCGGTGCAAGCAGCCCCCTGCCCGGTCCCCGCTCCCAGCAAAAATGACACGGCCTGGGTGTTTGGCAACATGGTTTACTCAGCTGAGGCCCGTGCAGGCAGCAGCACAAGGCAGGGTCACGGCAAGGCACGGGACTGGTGCAGGCAGAGACTGGCAGGGAGGGCACAGCCCCTGCAGCCCACCACCAGGCTACGAGGGCTGCCGGGACCCCCACGCTGCAGCCAGCCAGACCGCACCGGGGATGAAGGTGGGCACGCAGTGGGGAGATGAAGGATGTATGTGGGGGGGCAAGATGGGGAGCTGTGTGGCCCCTGCGCATCCTGCCTGCCCCCTCGCTGTGCCCCTATCCCTGCACGCCCCACCCAGGCCCCCTGCTCCAGCTCTGGCATCCCATGCAGCCCTGCTTGTGCCCCTCATCCTGGGCTCCAGCCGACCCTGCTCCTTGCTCGCCATTGCTCCTGCCCTCCCCTAGTGTGCAGCAGACACTGGCCAGGCTGAGCTTCCCCTGGTCCTCCTTGGTGGGGATGCTGCTGCAGATGTCCCCAAGGCAGCAGACAGGCTGGATTGGCACAGGGATGAGGGGGACACAGCCCACCGGCTGGCCCTGAGAGCAGGCTGGGTCCTTCGGGGACACTGTGTCACCCTGCCCAGGGAATGGGGGGGATGATCAGTCACCCAGAGCTGAGGGCATAAGCCACAGGGTGCCCAAGGTGCCCACCTTGCCTTGGGACCAGAATAGCGAAGTGGGACAGGAGCTGCCCCTCCATGGGTGCATGGTCCAGCCAGCAGCCCCCAGCCAAGGCACCCTGGCAGTGGGGTCGGGGCCCAGCCCCAGCCCATACACCCCAGCTCCATCCCCCACGGTGAGCTGGCAGCCCTGGTGGTCCGCAGCCTTCCTGGGGGCAGAGCGGCTGGGCCCCATCTGCCCTGTCCCCCTGCTGCTCCGGCAGGTGCCAGGGCTACAGCCAGAGAGAGAAGGCACGACGGCTGCCTCAGGGCACTTGGGCGGAGAGCAGGGGGCCCCGTCCACCCCACTGGTAGAGGGTCAGCGGGGGGGCTTGGTGGGGACCCCCAGCCCCACCAGGGCTGGGCAGCCGGCAAGCAGAGGGCAGGGGGGCCACCCAGCAGCGCTGCATCCCTGCTCCGGGGACAGCGGGGACAGCCAGTGCCCGGTGGGGGGGTCCCCACTGCGGCAGGAGGGGGGTGCAGGGCACCGTCACGCCGTCAGGTTGTGGGCAGACTTGGAAGCACCCTGGGCCCTCTGGATGACGGCCGGGCACTTCTCCCGCCGCAGCAGCTTGTTGTTCTCGAAGAAGCCCTCATTGCGGGGCACCCCGTGGGAGCCGTCGGGGAAGGTCAGGAGACCTGGGGAGGGAAGGGAAGGGCCAGGAGTGATGGGGCAGGGACCAGCACCCACTGGGGCCGGGGACAGAGCTGGAGGGACAGAGTGGGAGACACTGGCCAGGGCCATGCTGAGCTGGGGCCACACGGCTGCCTGCACCGCACCGCCAGGCACTCACCGAAGCCGTACACGCGTCCGCCTTTGAACTCGCCCTCAAATGTCATGTTGTCACAGCGGGTGAAGACGCCAACGCCATTGAATTTGCCTTGTACAAACTCCCCCTCATACCTGTGTGGGACGAGCTCCTGAGGCAGCAGCTCTCCGCGGCAAGCAAGGATTCCCGGGGGAAGGTGTACACGGGGGTGCCACACTCACCTGGAGCCATCGGGGAAGGTGAGCACACCGCAGCCGTGGAAGAGCCCGTTCTCAAAGTGTCCCACGTAAGCAGTGCCGTCAGCAAATGTCAGCTGCCCGATGCCGTGCCTGCGACCTAGGTGAGGGCAGAAGTGGGCAGTGCTGGATGGATGGAGCCAGGACCCACCCCAGCACGGTGCTGGGTGGGAACGCGGGGGCTGCTCGGCCCCCGGCGCAGGCAGCACCATCCCCTCCTGCTCCATCTCACCTTCCTTCCACTCGCCGCGGTACTCCTCCCCGTTGGAGTAGGTGAAGGAGCCTTTGGTGAGGGTCATGGTGACAGCCTCCAGCAGTGCAGGGCAAGAGCTGGCAGGGAAAGGTGCGGAGGGTGACTGCTGGGTGGGGGGGAGCAGCCCAGAGCCCCTGTGTCCCCTCGGCTTGCGGAGAGGCTCGTGTCTGCCCCAAGGACAGCTCTGCTGGGGCACGCTGCAGACAAGGAGGTGACCCCAGGAGCTCAGCCACCCTGCCCAGCCCCTGAAACACCAGCTGCTGGGTTCGGGTTGCTGCCCGCACTGCTGCAGGGCTCTGGGTGATGTGAGCCCACGGGGGTCACAGCCCCGTGAAATGTGAGTGAGTGGCAGGAAGAGGAGCCTGGCAGGAGCTGGGTGCCTCTGGCATGGCTCCCCAACGGGACCTGAGGGGGTCCTGCCCCATGGCAGGCTCAGGCCACGGAAGAAACAGGCATTTGGAGATGAGATGCTTGCCGGGTTGTGCTCTATGCCAGCTCTTCAGGGGAGGGAGCAGAGAGCTTGTGGGGCTTCCAGCTCCAGCGTGGAGGATGGGCAGACGCAGATCACCCCGCAGGGATGGAGTGGCCGCTCCTCCTAAGAGAGAGAGCGGAGAGAGGACCCTGGGGCTCCAGGGCCTTGCTCGGCTCCTGAGGGTTTGCAAACCTGCCTACTAACAGCAAGCAGCCCCCAGAGTCCTGCACACCCCCAGAGCCGCTGCTGTACAGCACAGCTCTCCCCAGCACCCAGGAAGGCATCACCATGGAGCTGGCCCTGCAGACAGGCTGGGCGCTGCCTCTCCAGTGGCTCCCAGCACAGCTCAGGCAGTGCCTGTGATGGGAAGGGGCTCCCAACTTCAAAAGGGGGGATCCCTGGTTGCACCGAGCTGCGCATCCCTGGAGAGATGGGTGCTGAGCCACACTAACCAGGCAGACGTGGCGCCCGGGAGCACTGCAGGTAACTTGGCAAGGGCTTTGTATCCAGAGGAGAAATGGCCCCCAGCCAAGCAGAGCAGCGACTGAATAGTGCTCTCTGCTGATGGCAGACACCAGGAGCTCAGCACCGGCTCCCCAGCCTGCAGCCTGCCCAGCACCTCTGGGGACACCTCCAGCAGTGCCAGGAGGAGGAGAGGGTGCTGCCAGGGGCTGTTAACGCCTGCTGCAGGGGAGGGCCCCTCCACCAGCACAGCCTGTGCCTGGACCTGCCACTTCATACGGGGGGCGGGCAGCGTTTGCCCCGTGAGCAGCCCAGCCTGCCCAGCAGCTGCACGTCCACCCGCTGGCACGCACACACGTCGGAGCCTTGCACGCACAGCACCCGCAGCAAGCAGGGGCGATGCGTGCGACTCGGTCTGGGCCGTGCACGCCTCCACTCTGAGCACACGACCTGCCCGGGCCACGAACCCACGGGCTGGAGCCACGCACGGGGGCGAGGGGTGCACCACTCAGCTGGGCCACACACCTCTGGGCAATGCATGCCCACCCTGCCCATGCCACGTACCCACGGAGGACACATGCACACGCCACTTTATCAATGCCCCGCTGTGCCCATGCACCCGCGGCCGATGCATGCACACCCCGCTGCGTCCATGCACCCACGCCTGATGTACCCACGGGCAACGCACGCGCGCCCCACCGGGTCCATGTACCCGGGGGCGGTGCACACACGCCCTACCGGGACACGCGTGGCGATGCCCGCAGGTCCGGTGCCTGCTCAGGGGCGGTGCGGACGGGCCGGGCAGCGCTGGGACCCGCGGCCCGCGCTCACCTGGCTCCGCGCTCGCCGCCCGCACCGCTCCCCACCGGGGTCCCGCCGAGGGGCGGTGGCACGGCCACCTCCCCTGCCAGCCCCCCGCCCCGCCGGGCGGTGCCACGCTGCCAGCGTCCATCCCCGCCCGCAGTTGGCTGTCTCCATGGCGACCGCTAGCAACGCGGCTGTTCATTGGCCAGCTTCGCAGCACGCCCTCGCCAGCCTCCATCTTTATGTGGGGCAAGGCGTGGCGGCAGAGGGGTAGCGTCTCTACGCTACCGCCATCTCTGCGAGGGGCAGTAGGGGGCGCTGCTGCTCCCGAGCGGCCATCTTTGTGTGGGGCACCGGAGCCAGCCCCACGGTGAGGGCGGGGGGCCGGCAGACCCCCTCCGCGGCCCGCACGGACAAGCGGTGTGAGGGGCCTCCGGGCGCGCGTCATCCGGCACCACGGCCGCAGCCGGCCCCGCGGCGGGCCCTGTTCCCGCTGCAACGCTCGGTCTGGGCGTGGCGTGGCGGGGGCGGAGCAGCCAATGGGGCGTGGCGGCGCGGTGACGCAACCGGAAGCGGCGGGCGGCGCGGCCGGGCGGGCGCGATGGACGAGACGAGCCCGCTGATGTCGCCGGAGCGGGCGCAGGCCCCCGACTACGGGCTGCCGGGCGCCGCCGTGCGCGCTCTCCCGCCCACCGTCCCCCCGCCGCCTTCCCCTCCCGGTTCCCCCGGCGGTCGCGACCGCGAGCGGCAGCCGCTGCTGGAGCGCGGGGCCCGGGGCCCGGCGGCGGCGCAGGCCCAGGCGGCGGCGCAGGCGGCGGCGCAGGCCCAGGCGGCGGCGGCGGCGGCGCAGCGGGAGCGTAACGACTTCCCCGAGGACCCCGAGTTCGCCGAGGTGGTGCGGCGGGCCGAGCTGGCCAGCGAGCGCGGCATCTTCCCCGAGCGCATCTCGCAGGGCTCCAGCGGCAGCTACTTCGTCAAGGACCCGCAGGGGGTGAGCCGGCCCCGGCCCCGTATGCCCGCCCCGGGGAGGGGGGGGGGGGCGACGACGACGACCGCTCGTCGTGGCCCCCGAGGCCTGCGAGCTGAGCGGTGCTGGCCGGGAGGAGGGCGCTCCCGGGGAAACTGCTGATGCTGGCCCGGGGGTGGCCGGCCTTGAGGGGCTGGTAGGAGCGGCTGGAGCCGCCCTGGGCTTCCCCGGGGAGAAGCGTAGTGCGGGCAGCTGTGTCCAAGTGGTGCTTCGGCCTCTACTGTGGCTCTCCTGCCCGGAGAGGAAGGGTCACCCTCTGCCCCTAAGCCTGTGCATCAGCATCTCCTGACCACGATGACTCCAGCCCTAGGGCTGAGTCTCTGAGTTTTTGACCTGTGACACTGGACTGAGATATCTCCTCTGTGGTTGCACGGTTGATATAATCAAGGCAAAGTCCGTACCATATATCTGGTCAGCTGTGTGGCAGCTGTCTCCACGCCACTGATGAGCTGTGTGTGCGGCACAGGGCAGCTTGTCTTGTGACCTGCAGCACTCAGTGCAATTATGTGAGCTGTTGCTGCTTCCTGTAACTCCCTCGCCACCCGTGTGCCGGGATGCTTCCTGGGAAGCAGGACTGGGCTCATTGCTCTCTGGTGTGCCCTAGTTTTCTTACTCCAGCTGGGGTCTGGCTCCTGGAAGCTGTCGCAGGCAGGTCCCAGCTGAACTGGTGGGCTGTTGGGCAATACACGTTTCCTCCTGCCACGCTCCTGCTCCCTTCCATTGCCCAATACAAGAGTGTCACTGGGGTGGGTGGCTGGATGAGCTGCCTGGGGGTGGCAGGGCAGAAACTGCCTGGCTGTGGGAGACCCGAGCTCAGGGAGGGCTGGTGGAGGATATGTGCAAGAAGTCAAAGTCTGTGTGCCTGGCCATGTCACCTGGCAGGTTCTCTGACCTGCCCTGCTGTCAGTGAATATGGTGTGTGTCTGGTTTCTGTGGCTTGCTGCCCAGGGTCACCAAAACCTCCTTGCTGCCAGCATGGGAGG